>NC_132942.1:30155000-30512500 GCF_034638445.1 Ciconia boyciana | reverse complement strand
CCAAGGTCTGCTTCATTATCTCAAGGTCTGCACATCAGCAGCTGCCATACCAGCTTGAAAGGTGCACTGCATCTCTCTTCGCTGCCTCCTCGTTCAATGGCCATTTCTCTCTCAGGGACAGGCTTAAAGCAGAGTGGGAAATTTAAGAATTAAACCACAGCATTTCAGAAGTTCCTTTTTTTCTTGTTGTCAAGAAATTATATTTTTATTTTATGCAAAAATGGCAAAATAACTGGGAACGACCAAAATGTCAGCAGCGCGGCAGCAGCCACACTAGTTGCTATCACAGATCCAGTGTGGGGCATGGAGGAGGGATCGTGTCCCACACCCGTCCTTCCACGAAGAGACAGCCCCACTGCATGAGGAAGCGTGTCTGCAATGAGCTCTGCCCACATCCAAACCAGTTTTAATTTGGTTTGTGATAGCAGTGAAGTCCCAGCAGCCAAGGCACCAATGCAGACTGTTCAGCCCCACTGGGAGGAATCCCAGATGGTGACTTGGGGACCTCCCTGAGCTGAGGAGCACTCAGCAGCACCCTCACTGTGCCCATTACCTGCTTGCTCAGACATACATACCCACCCTGCACTGCCATCTCTGACTGCGCTGCTGGTGTATCCCAAACGCTAACGTCACAGACGAGCTGGCTGGGAGACCGTAGTAGCACATTCAGTTCTGTTAACTTGTACTGCTGTCATGAATTCAGAGCCAGCCAACTGAAACATTAATGATCTGGTAAACTACGAAAAGGAACCGACTCAGAGTCAAGTCTGCAGCACAAATTACTTGACTGTTTGGGATGATGAACACCCATAGTTCCTCAAGATTTCAGCAGGAAGTGAGGGGTTTTGCACCTTTGTGATTCAAGTATATAATTAAGAATAAAAGTATAGCAAGGAACAAGTCCCCATATCCAGCAGTCCAGATAGTGAAAAATATGAAAGAAATATCCTATACTAGGAGGAAGCCACTGACTGCAAAAATCGTACAAAAAGAGTATTCAGATGAGCCACTACACTATCTGGTAATTCTTAGAAACACTGCAGAGGTGACTTGCCACACCAATTTCACCACAGACACCAACAGCACTTGCAGCTGAAAAACAACCTTAGCTTTTCTGAAAGGTTTTCTAAGAAATCCTTTTTTTCTTTTTTAGCAAGCCAAGACTCATTGCTCAGTATAGCACAAACAGCCACCAGATACAGAAGCTTAAGTGCCAGAAAATGCTCCACTAGCTCACAGAGAGTGTTTCAAGTGGGAGCTTCAAAACGGCCTCCAGAACCACACTCGTGTTCAAAGGAGGTGCTAGAGAGCACGGCTGTGTGAAATTTGGCAATACAGCTTCACTGGCAGGAACAGGGAGGTTAGTTTTGGCTCACATGAGATCCTCCACCCTGTATTTTGCTTTGAACAGTTTTAATGAAAAACTCAAAGTGAGATTCAGCTGCAACCATCAGTTTTTATCTAAGGTTGGTCAAAATCAAAAGAAATTTGATTTCTGTGTGCATAACGTTGGAGGGGGAATACAGTTCTCCTTAGAAGAGACTCTGTATTTTGAGTTATCTTTGGAAGAGAAGGTAGCTGGGAGACCTATAATTCTCTCACACACATGCAATGCATGTAGGCAGGCAAAACATCGATGTGGTGGAGGATGGGGTGAATAAGTAAGTGCATCATCCAACTTGTAGTACTGGGCAGCAGACGAGCCTGTCCACTTTACGACTTCCAGAGGAACAGTTAGTAACTCCTCCTACCTATTTGCAGCAGCAAAATGGGAAAATGCTGCTCTTCAGCTTGAATAGTCGTTTATTTCATTCAGAGAATCTAAGGATGCCTCTAGAAGAGCAACAATGCCCAAATCATTATAGCTTTGCCTCTTACCATGATGTATTCTGGAAAAATCTTGAGCACCAGGACACAACAAGTGGAAAGAGAAGGAGGTAAATCACAGGGTGCTTCTTATTTTGACACGTGGTAGGAGGAAGGAGAGAGACAATCCACTTGAGGATGGCGAGGGGGAATACAGGATAAGCAGGACAGCCAAGCCCCCTTGACAAGCATGCGAGCGAGTTGGCTGCCTGCCCTTCCAGGATCTCCAAACACATCAAAGGCAAGAGGTGGTTACAGGCCACCAAGACTTTTTTCACTCAGAAGACCACTGACGTTAAAGGGAGGGTTCCCCGCCTCCTAAAAAACAAAAATATCTTGCTAACACAGACCAGCAACATTTACTTCAAGCTTTCTGTTCCCTGTAAAACCAGATAACATGTACTTAGCTTTCCTGTTCCGCAGACCACACTGAAAACAGGACAAGCTAGCTTATGAATAATTGCAAAGCCCCTCCTGAAAAAGGTTGAGAGGGAGGTGAGATGAAAGCTCCCAGCCAGGAAAGCTGGGACTGCCAAGGAGCAGAACAGAATAAGGGCAAGGACGGTGTGTGATATCCCAGCTCCATCTGTATGCAGAAATGAAAGGCATTGAGGAAAATATCAGTGCGGGTTATGGCAGGTGTTCCCAGGTGTGGGGAAATCCTCGGGGGAAGAGCACCATCAACAGAAAATACAGCAGACCTTATAAGAGACAGCTGACGTGGCAGATCCTACAAAAGCTTGTCTGCGGTATCTGAACATCTTTTGTTCTCTAGCCCCATTCTTTCACCTGGCAGCTCAAGATGAAAAGACCTGAGAGATGTTCCTGTCACAGGAGACTTTTCCTCAAAAGGCTCCTAAAAGGAGGAGGGACCAGGGTAATGCGGGGTCCACTACGGGGGATGCGTGGCAGAGGAAGCTTTACCCTTCTAATAACAACTCTCCTACATTTCTGGAAATTCTCCCTAACCCTATCGCCTCGCTACCTGCAGAGTGATAACAAAGCCAACATTGTCCATCCAGTCTCAATCTGAAGTAACTCATTTATTCTCAGGAGCTTTGTGTTCATTTTTTTCAGCCTGGCATCCTAAGAAAACAAGGTTTATGTGATCATATTGCCTGTCATATGTCTTAACTGTTTGTCCCTTCCTATTAACTTTTGAATCACACCGGACTGGGGATAGAGGGCTCGGAGAGAAATTGACCTTTTCTTATAGAAATTGAGTTTCTATAAGATTGGCGAATCTACCTTTGATCGGGTAGGACAGAGACCCCAGTTCACGTCTCTGCTGAGAGAAAGGCTAAGAACAGAGTCAGCACTTATCCCTGCTCTTGGGCCTGTCCTAGGCGATCAGCACGCGTGTGCCACCCGGCCGACCAGCACAGCTTGTGCTGCTTCTTGTCCTGCTTGTAGGCAGCGGATGGGAAAGGGAGGTGAGAGTACTCTATGGGGAGTGGGGTCAGGTGGGGGGCTGAGCTGCACTACTACGATGGAGAAACGCAACATCATAGCAAGTCCAGCCTCGTACATAAGAAAACTTTTTTTTTCTGCCAAATTGCCTGTAACTTCATGATACATCATCAGGGACAAATGCCAGTATTTCTGAAGTACTCACTGAATCCAGTATGTAGCCACACACAAAACAGCAACTGGTCAGAGAGTTCATCCATTAGATTTGTTGCTACAACTTCGTCTTCCCTTTTGCCTAAGTATGGCAAGCAATAGAAAAGTCACAGCGAAGTCACTGTATCTCCTAATGTCGCCACTTTCTAGGTCTGAACAATTAATGCAGTGTTTCTTGAAACAAGTAGAAAGCGTGTGATGAATCAAACGTGAGTACTCTGGAAACAGTGCTCCCATAAGACCGCAAGGCTTGGCTCTCAAGCGAGTTTGTGACATTGGTAAAAAGCAGCTTTCCACCCCAAGTGTGCTCTGCAGGGGCGTTTTCCTATATCTACTGACCAAACTATCGATTTTTAAGGACAAGGAAAGGAACAAAAAATATGTCCCTTTTTCCTGTAGCACCACATGATAAATTTCATTCGCCCCATTCTAACTGCTTCTAGTGACAGTGCAGTGTTTGTCTGAATTTTTAACAGATGTTTCTAAGTACTCTTGACCACTTCTCTCTCTTGAGGATTTCTGCAGTGGGATAGCTCTAGATAGTAATACAAACAAAGCTTGTAAGAGGCTCTCGGGGATAAATCTGTAGACACTGCATCTAGGATGGGTGTGGGTATGGGTCCAAGCCTTATGAAACTTTGTAAATATCCTCTAAAGACTAGCAAGCTGGACTGACCCTGCCTGCAGATGTTTTTGAGCTTACCAGCCCCACAGTGAAAAGCAAGACAGCTTACAGATAACTGCAACACTCTGAAATAGCCCAAGAGCAGGATTTAAACCGAAAGTTATAAAAGCAGGACTATACTGGAGCAGAACGAATAATGCAAAGGATGATGTGTGATGGTGTAACTCCATTTCAGTTCAAAATACCAAAGATGCTGAGAAGGAGATCAGTCTGGGCTGAGGCAGAATTTCCCAGATGTCAGGTTACCCTTGGGAACGAACACACTGGATTCAACTGACAGGTGTGAAGGTACTCATGCAATCAGAACACAAATTGCTTAAAAAAAAATCTCTGCTTTCATTTTAAAAGAAAATGAGTATCTTGTGCTAATGCCTGGCAGGGAGGCACTGACATCTGCCTGAGTTTGTACACGGCCTGAAACAATCAGCTAAAACATGAACTGTTGTTGCCACGCTTACGGCTGCTAGTTTACATTATCAAAATGTAACCATAGCTATTTCATAGCAAAATGAAATCTATTAAAGCTATTGTCTCACAGTGTCTCACAGCAGCTGAAACTGTTTTTTTAAAAGGTCAGTCCACTAGCTGGAGAGTGAAAACAAGCAAGGCGGCTGTGCCAGCCCTTAGGATGTGGCTGCATCCTGCAGGCTGGTTTTGCATCCCCTGAAATGCCGGGCACGAAGCAGCAGCGAGGTCCCGGCGGAGCCCGCCTGCCCTGCCAGCCGCGGGGCACGGGCGGCCGCTCTGCTCCTGCGGGGGCACCCACGGGGGCAGCGGGCAGCCGTGGGGCGAGCCCGCGCGGGGCCCCCCGCACGCTGCACCTACTTCTTGCGGGGGCAGAGAAAGGGGTGGCTGTAGAGGACACCGCTTTTTTCATCCCCATTCAGCTTTGTGGCGGCCGTGTCATTCACAACAATACCACAGCCCCCCCCCCGAAAAACCCGTAAAAAGCCCCGACCTGAGAACCACTTCCCCACAAACAGCACAGCATAGCTCCAAACACCCCCCCGTCAGCACAGACCAAGCCTTTGCTGTCATCTTCTCTATTAGCATTTCTGTTAACCCTTTTGTAAGATCATTTGACTCCGTTTCAAAATTCCTCGTGCTGAAAAACACTTGTTAAATATTGGCCCTGACTGCTACACAAAGTGATAGCTTGGTAGTCATAACCCACAAGATATATTTAACTTCACAAACTCATCATCAATGGATTTTGAAAGCATTGTAGCCAACAGACTGGAAACCACATGCAATACAAACACATAATAGAACTTTTAATGTGCAAAGAGACTAAACAAAAAGATCCTTGACCTTCTTGCTTTCCCTTGCATACCATTATCCCCAGCGAGACAGCAAATGGAACGACGTGGAGAGCAACAGCTACCATCAAGCAACTTTGGAAGCCAATTTCTACAGTAGTTAAGCAGTTAATGGCGTTAATCAGAATGATAACTTATTAAATTCTACATTTATGCAAATAGCATTTTGGCATATCACAGGGAGACCTGAGTAGCAGAGCTCGCCAGGAAAAGGTCCCAACATCTTTTACATTTGCTCTTCTTTTTTTTTTTTTAATACCATGTAAAATAGTGTCCGTGGTGGTTGGCACATCAGACAAACCACACAAATAAAAAGCTGTAGTCACAAATTAATCTCCATCATCCCAAATAGATTAATGAACAAATTGTTTAATTCTTAACCTTTAGGAAGCAGGGATTAATCTCTACAGCTAAATCCAATCTCTATCTTTATCTTTTTAACAAGATGTTGACATTTCCTATAGACCTTCCTAAAACAGGCAACATTTACTGAACAAAGAAAATAGCAGATACCCCTAGCTCTCTCCATGCTACAGTAGCTAGGGTATCTATAGCACAAAAATATAAAGCAACAGAGTAGTTTATGACTATGACATGAAAGGACATTATCTGCATGCAATGAGATGGATCAGGAAAACTGCAGTTTAGGGTAGGCAGAACTTACAGCAATCTTAGTTTTGTAAAGCCTGTGTGGAAAACTTACCGTTTTCCAAAAGAATATCTGGCAACTTTTTGGCTCTGGGTCACATTTAAATTCAACGAGGATGGAAGAAGAAGGGGATTGGATGAACAGCTATGAATTGCACTTTTAATTGCTTTCAAGATGTAAAAAAGAATATCAAGATGTGCTTATGCACATCATTTTCCCCTTTGTTGGTGCTGTTGTTTAATAGAATTAAATCCTGCATAGAATTCTACCCATTCATCTAGTTCATTCTCTGTCTTTGGGAAAATGAGGTGGGAACCACTTGCTGCAGAATGTTGTGCAAAATGAGTAGTTCACCAATTGAAAATGTACCTCTATTTTGAAAATCAATAATATTGCTTATACACAAGCCCTAACTGTTGGTTTATTGACGTATATGTAAATATACATGTATCTGTTTGTGCAAAGCCTGCAACACAGACTGTTAAAATATCTCTGGAAAAAATAATTGGCCTTTTTTCTCCCCTTTGGGTACAAATTTCTGTTTTTAAATGAATGTGCAGGTTTCCTGTTGCTGCATGAAGCCTTCATTTCAACATACCGTCACTGGCTAATTCTAGGTTTAATTAAAACAGAATGTTTTACCACAAACACTTCCTTTTTTTTTTTTTTTTTTTCCCCCAGCATATATCTTCTTTACCTTAATGTGATTGCTGGCTATTAAGAGAAGGAGGACTTTGGGGTTTTTTTTAATTTAATGAAATCATTCAAAGTTTCACAGCAACTCTCTTTATGGAGTCAACTTATGCAAGCACCGAAGCCTTTCCAGAGAAAACAGGATTCTCCCCACCTCCCTCTGGCTTTTCTCCCTACTGAATGCCATGGCCTGCACTCAACCAAAGGAAATGAAAGACAGACTGAGACAACAGCATCACGTGGGTGAAGGTCAGATTGATTTTCAGCTGTGTGGTGCTGTTTTATCACCCTCAGGACAAAAGTTAAGCCCTTCATTTTTTTCATGTCTGCTTTAACAGAGCAACTTGTTTTTTCCTGAAATTTTGGTTGGGCTCCATACCACCAGAATTATCAAGGATAGCTTAATTTAAAACATTTGTGGAGATCTTCCTCAGAGTAAAATCTGAGCAGAATAAAATCTGAGCAGAGTAAAGAGCAGCCCACACACCACAACATTTCTAGCCATGAGTTTCCTCTATTCCCTATGTATAAATAGTGGCGCCTTGAAACTACTGAGGTTTCTGCAGTGACATTCTCTGACAGCTAAAGAAGAGCGGGATGCAGCTGCCGGCTGTTCGGCAATGATCCTGGACACGGGGAGAGGAGCATTTGCTATCTCAAAAGGGGCAGGTTCACAAACTGTTTCTTCTCCCCATCCTCCTTCCCTCCCTCCCTCCCTCTCCCCCCTGCTTGGAGCGGCCAAGCTCTCCGAGAGCTGAGCCTCCCACCTGTCACTCGGTGATCCGGACATGCACAGCCAATTACTGTGGCAGCCACTGGAAAAGCAGACAGTTTTGCTAACTCAGGTTGCACTTTTCCCAACTCCAGTACCACTTGCAAAATCACTCCCCCCAACTTTCTGTAAGGACCAGCTCTCCTCATTTCTCTTTTAATTAAGACTGCTGCTCCCCCAAAGTAATGATATTATTTCCAATACAGACAATTTTAGCTAGTCGGGTCTTTAAAACTGAACTGATTAACATAAAATGAAGCACTTTGTACATCATAGATATATATGTGTATAGCTAGTTATCGAGAGAAAGAGCATCTTCCTTCCTGATGTTTGCATTTCCAGAGTTTAAACTGGCAGCCAGAAAACTCAGTATTCTCTCATTTAAGCTGTGAGACAAGAAAGTCCTACTCACTTTCATTTTCTTTTGTTTTAAATTTTGGGTTAAATTTGTCTTATTTGTGTGAGGAACGCACACAAATACATGTGAGTACGTAGTGAGTACGGCAGCATTGTGACTGCCTCCTAAAGATGACGCTTTATCCTCCATAAAAAGCAAGGAATACCCTCTGCTTTATTTATATGTACCCGAGGCTCTGGTCAAAATCAAACCCAGTTACACTGGATACCATTGAAACACCTAATAGAAAACAATCCCTGCATGAAACAGCTCTTGTAAAACAAACCACGGCAAGTGTCTGCAAGAGAAGAAGGAGTAGAGAAGGGCTATAAGGTGAGATCAAGCAGCTATCCAGGTTGGATCTGGATGCGGTCTGAATGCAAATTAAATAATTAAACAAAGATTTGACTAACACACGTCTTTAGGTCGTCTGCACCTAGCTGGGACTGCCTCCGAAACAGCACATGGAAGAGTCTCATTTCTCACAGCACCTTGAGGAAATCTGCAGATGCTGGTCCCCATGGGACGGTTCAAGGAAGGTTCTGCACGTGTACGGAGCCCCAAGGAAGAGCTGGCTCTGGGACAACGGACAAAAGAGCAACTGCAGCTGAGAGTAAAGGAGAAAACAGTAACACAGTAAGGTGTAACTTAAATGTATAAACTGTGAAGTGACTCAGTTGCATGTGGGACCAGGAAAAGGCAAATGCCAGCACAGCATCAGGGAGAAGACTGCCATGAGCAAGGTGTGAAAGGGTGGCAGTCCAGAAAGGAGCAAGCAAGGAAACAGCCTTCGAGGAGGGAGCCCACAGGGACACCAGCACAGACAACAGGGAGAGGGAAGGGAAGAGAGCGGTCACGCCAAAGAGGCAACCAGAAGACTCACAGAAGCAAAATCCCATACAATGCAGAGAGAGACCACAAGCTGAGTATCATCGTAAATGTTAAAAAACTGTCCTAGAGGCATGTTGAATTTTTGGCTGGTTTTGGCTTGGTTGGTTGCTATGGTTTATTGATGCAGATTGGACAACGTAATTCAAATCTGCTTAGACTGCTCTCGGAGTCCAGTAGATCACCTGCATTCAGTTTCGCTCAGAGAAAATGAACCCAGGTGTATATATTTATATTTCTGTAGACTGCAAGGTCATAAAGGGAATTTATTCTACTTTTGTCTTTCCAAATTTTCTAATGAATAATTAGTAGATGTAGATTTCTAAAATGACCATTTAATATAAATTACATCAAATCTCATTTATTTTAAGAGGTATCATTAAGTACAAAGTCTGCACGAGTGAACCGAGTTCACTGTAGAGGAAATGACTGGGAATTATGTTCAAAAACCTATTCAAATGTTTAATGTAACAGATTCCCTGGAGAAAAGAAAAGCAATGGTCTTCTTCAGCCTTTCTTTATGTCCTCCTCAGCAACGCTAACAGTATTTGAGTGGCAACATAAGGAGGAGCCAAAAAGTCTTTCACCATTACGCTGAGAAAGATTTTCAAGGAAGCCTAAAGAAGAGATGGACCCAAGTGCCAAAAAAAGGGTGCCTTCAAGGGGAAGCTCACCCCCACGGTTACAGGTGTCACCAGCAACAAAACCCACCTGGATTAAAGACCTTGGCTCTTCCACCAATTTCCTGCATGTCATTACGCAAATTGGTGAAGCCACAGTTACAGTCATTTTCACCCAAAATTACTTGGGCTGTTAAGGGGAAAGGTCTTGAATTCTCCCCCAAACCCTGACCTCTTGTCCTCTATGTTGACATAAGGCTTGTGCAGCTCCATAGGGCCCCAGATCCGGGAGCTGCGCAGACTAAAAATTAATCCTTTTAATTGTCAGCAATGTTGGCTCCCAAAGACAACACAAACTTTGTACCAGCATAAGGCAAGAGATGGAAAGAAGGAATACTCCCTCCAGTAACAGTCAGAACTTAAGCCAAATTAGAGTGACTTCTTAATTCCATGACGATAAAAATAAGAATATTCTTATTTTGTGTCAGAAAGGAGTTGCTAGTCTAAATGTTTAAAGGTTACAAAGTGCTGAAATGCCCTAGGATGTATTTAACATGAACAGACCGAGTGCCTTGAAAACACCAATTTTTTTGTTAGTTAAGACAACGAAAGCTGGCTGTAATAAGCAAGAAGTTTGAATAACGTTACCTATATTTAATACACATTACTTAAATTTCTACTGAATATATTTTCAACAATTTTGAATTGAATATGAAATTATGAAATCTATTTTTAAAATTCACCTTACTATTAAAAACACCTATTAAAATTACTTAAACGAAATGGCATTCAAAAGGTACATACTTGTTGCCAAAGCTTTAAAGAAAGTCAGAAGCTGCTCAGACCTCTGGTGGAGGTCTTCTGATGTGCAAACCCAGCTTGGAGAGCAACAGCCTCTCCAGCAGGTGCAGGGAAAATATTTCCCTTATTCAATTTATTTGACTGGTTCAGTCCAATAACGAGTTTGTTCAGAACAGAGAAACTATTTGGCAGATGATCACTAATTTGCTTCCTGCCAGCCCACAGTAAAGAAAGGCGTGAGACCCCTACGGAGAACGCAGGCACCCGGTTGAGGTTGTCCACGGGAGGCCACATACCTTGGTGGATCCATCCTGCTCAGAAGGGACTGCTGTGCTGCATAGGTGCGGGCTGCTGGCTGGCACGGAGGACACCGAGCAGCCCTCCCTTGAGGCGGCACTTGAGGCTAGCTGAGCCCTGGGCTCCCGGACCCAGAGGCCATGCGGAGATGCTCCAACGAGCGCTCCCAGAGCCAGCCAGCTGAAGAAGACCAACCCATGCTGGCACGTTTCCCTAAAGCCAGCCGGCACCGGGGGGTGGAGGCTGCTTTCTGGCTTCCCCAAGCCCGGAGCACAGTTAATAACATGCCAGCTGTATCTGCAGACAAGCCAAGTTTAATGAGGCTACAACAAAAGCATTCAAATATGCACTACAGAACTTCTGTGGGGATTTTTTCTAGAGCTTGTTTTAAAAAAATGAAAGATAGGAATTCTTGACAATGTTTGTACACACACACTTCCTTTATTTTTAATTGATTTTTTAAAAAAAACATTTATATTCTACAAATTCAAAGAAATCAACATTAGAAAGACTTTTTTAATTCCACTACTTCCAACAGCAAAATTATGTTGTGTGATGAGTGCTTGAAATGCACTGCTGGTTGCTTTTTTCTTAATAAACATTGAAGTCTTAATTGTTTTTCCCCTACATGCCCAGACACCATCTTTCTGTCTGCCAGGTCTCCACACCAGGACAAGCACTATCCCTCGCCTCCTGCTCGGGAACCAGGACAGACACACAAATGTAACCACATCTCTAGCACTAGTGATGAAGGAGACGATACCTTACCCACTCGCTGTCCTATCAGCCATGCTTTACCGTGTGCCTCAGTCTCTGAGTCTGGGTCAAGATACAGGAGGTATCAGTAAGAGGATTGCAAATATGGATTTGGAGACAGCAGAGGGGGCAGCAAAAGGAGTCTGCTCAGGCATGAGTGGGTGGACAAGGTGGAAAAGGGGCAATCGCTCACTGTCTCCTCCACCAGAAGAACTGGAGGATATCACACGAAAGCAGGTAACAAAGCTGAAGTGAACAAAAGGGAATTTTGTTCACTTTTTCCCAATGTGTTAACTGAACTCTGAGTCCCCACCACAGGAAATGCTACATGCATACCTTGCTTCAACAAGAGACTTCAAAATGGAAATTCATGGAAGATTGTCTGAGGAATTTAAATAAAAAGGACCAAGAAGTTCCCGGATAAGTTTGGTGACAGCTAGGAGAATATTCTGGGGAAACGGCGGTATGGGACCATCAGGCTGGCTCAGTATGGCCATCCTTATATGAAGAGTACTTACCCAGTGGTCTGCTAAGGGATAGGGGAAGAAATCAGGAAAAAAAGCAGACTTTCAATGCACCTCTTGTTCACTGCTCACATCTGCAGTCTGAAGATCTTGACGGCTCTGAATCCGCCAAGGCTGTTGATATGGCCAACACGGTTTTGTCCCTCAACAACCCACAGGGAGGCAATGCATGCCCTTCAGCAGCGCCCTAGCCGCAAACAATCTATGCTCTTGTCCGTCTGAGACAGGACAACCCCAGCACATCCACCACTGAGCTCTCTAAGGCATTATTAAAGGCCACTTTATAACAAGCACGCATCTGTTGTAGTCTCCAGGCTATCCTCGCTGCTTTTCTGAATTGAGTTTCACATATTGGGTTTTGTCTACAAACCCCTGAATGCTGGGACCTGCTTAGTGCAGCAGTGATCCTCCTTCCTGCGGGCATGGCTGCCCTTGCAGCACTCGGCAGGTGCCAGCCCTGGAAGGAGCCTTTCCACTGCAATGCCTCCGTCCTCTTTTTCAAAAAACATTTATTATTTACTTAGATTTCTATAATGCCGAGGAACAAACCTACCCTACGCAGACCCACACAATACTCCCTCTGCTGTAACATGGCGAAGGATTATCCTTTGCAAACAGAAATCCAAAGTGGGGGGAGAAGGGGAGGTGGAGCTCAGGCACCCCGGCGCCCCAGAAGGGTTGCGTGAGCCCTGGGGTGGTGCAGGGGGGAGCCAGACGGGCTCCAGCTCCTGAACGCAGGTCCTGCCACACGCAGGAGCTCTCACGGCTGGCACCTGGCAGCTAACTCTTGCTTCACAGCATTTGGGGTGCTTCGGCCTTTGTTTATCTCCCCATTTCTGATGCAGCAACGTATCAGGAGGCGAGAGTGGCTTTTCAGACAGCCAAGTGCCAAACTCTTCAAGACTTCGAAAGGACACGTGCCTTCTTTAAGAGGCCTTGTTTAAAACACGCACCCACTTTCTCTTCTATCCATTTTCATGTATACCTGTGCTTACTTTGCAGACTAGGTTTTGAACTAGATAAAAGTAGATAAAAGAACTCAATTAAAGTAGCAAGAATGAAGCAGTCCCTTGCCGATACAAGCACACTAATGTGTCATCCTCAGCACCTCACTGGGCCATATGTTTAAAAATGACAGGGAAAACGTTCTTCCTGTGTGAAAAACATATGCTGCTTGTGGAAAGACTTCATCATTGCTAAGAAATGTTTGTGCAGCCTCACAATGCATAGCCAGGCCATCCGCGATGACTGCTGGCTACGTGGAGGCTGAGAAAGGGGTAGGGATAGCTCATTACCTCCCCTCCTACCAGGGGTTTTGGTTATATGCAACCAAACCGCCCGCAGCCGTGCTGGCAGCGCTCCTATCTGCACACGCAGTGCCTGGTGCTGTCTCCCTTGCCACTGTCCCCGGAGGGACCCGGCACAAAGGTGGCAGTGGCGATTTGCAGGGGGTGGCGCCTGGTGCACTGGCACGCTCTTATCGGCGAGCACACTGCCCGGCTCCTCGCGCCGGCTCCCGCGCGGCTGGGGATCTGCCGTGGGCTCGCCGCCGTGCCCTCGCTGAGGGAGACCCTCCGTGAGGCCGCAAAGCAAATCCTGAGCTGGGTGTTTATGGCGAGCAAGCGTTGTTTTAAATTCACGTGTCCCGTCCCCCCCGCAAACCCTTACAGGCACTGGCACGCCTGCAGAATCCAAGAGACAGCCAGAGAAACAATTGCTGAGGCTCAGCCTCTGCTAAGACCTCTCTGTGCCGACGCGCTGAGCGTGGGGCTGCGTGCCCTGGCCGGAGCAGAGCAGCCCGGGCGTCTCACCTACCTTCGCCTGCCGGACGACCCTCCGATCTGCCGGATAAGCAACGCTGTTAGGGAGCATAACACTTTGCACAACTTTCACAAACATATGCAATACATTAAATACTACACTAAAAGCACCTTCGCAGGCAGCCCCCACTCATGCCAAACACCCTGCGTGGGTGCAGAGCCAGTGCTGGTGGCCGGTGCTCTGGGCAGCGCCAGAGCTCTTGCTGGCCCGTGGCAAGCGGCACCTCAGGAAACACATTGCACAGGATGCGCTGCAAAACCACTGTATCGGCAAAGGTTACCATATGCCTTGTCATTAAATTTGCAACTGTGCTTCTGTTTGACTTCAGATCCAAATTCAGATACGGGAATATGCTTTATGTTCTACATGATAAATACGTATTTCGCTGAGCACCTGCGTAGAAAGCCAGGCAGCCCAGCACATTCTCAGCACACTAATTTTCTGGTATGTGTAGGCAGAAGTCCTGGAAAGAGCCTCCTCGCAGGCTGGGTGGGAACCTCCAGGTAAACTCAAATGTCACCTGCATGACAGCAGTCAGGGGAGCCAGACCCCGGACCATCCAGCCAAGCGTACCCCTGCAATAATCTGGGGTTTCGGAGCTCTTAGCACCAACGGGCACAAATACTGACTACAGGGAGACATGCAAAGCACCTGGGCACCGCAGCCAAGGCAGCTGCCTGAGCCCTTGCGGGCCCTGCTGCCCCTGCACCTGGAAGGGGGACGCCTGGGACAAACTAAGGACAGGAGCCTGCGCTTGGAGCCCTCCAAGCGATTGACAATAAAAACACTGCCCCAGTGCCCATTTTCAGATCTAGACAGCGAGAACTGAGGACTCCAGGGAAAATCCATGTTTTTACAGTTTGTGGTATTACTGAGCTTTTCTGGTGCCCATTTTAAAACACTGCTATGACCTCTGGAAAGAAGGAAAACTGCATTTCAGCACGACAATGTAGAAAAGAACAAAAAAAGGAAACTTGTTATTTTTTTTTAGCTTGAAACACTAGTCAGGTTAAGAGAAAGGAGCAGAATTCTGGCAAGGACAAGAGCACTCAGACTGAGCCACAATGCAGTAATTAGGGCCAGTAGGTCATTAGAGCCACAGCTGTATAAACTAGGTGTATAATTAAGTTTCCACACTGCTTTTTCACAACTGTATTTCAGTTTTATTTTGTGGAGGATGATCAGTAATTCTTTAATTTAAAGAAGCAACAACAGCAGCAGCAAAAAGGCAGAAAATCTCTGACTTGCCAATCAGGAGCAACAAAAGATTGCAATTTTGGGGAGGGCTAATTTTGGAAATACATGTAAGAAGTCTCTCTTTGTCAGTGGGAAGTACAAAGTGCCACCTGACAAAAACATTTCATGAAACGTCACTTGTTGACAAGCTGCCATGTATGGTTTTCTGGATGAGCATCCCGCATATACAGTTGCATGGCAATTATAATTCTTGTAGCAGGTGAAATACAAGAAAATGCAAAATTATACACTAGCATGAAACAGTTATAATACCTCATTTCAAATGTAAGCCTAGTGTACAAGTTACAGGGCATTTAAAAGGAGCAACTGCAAGACTTTAATTATAAACTAGTTCCTACCGTACAGTAGTTTAGAAAAATCAGCCGCTTCCAAGCTGGCAATATCCATATATAGCTCTGCTGCTGTTTGAAACAGACAACCTGTAAAGTTATCAACAACAGAAGAGGACCTCATGAAATGCTCAGAGACCCCACCGTAACCTACTTCTGTCCACTTCATTGATGCACTAATTTGCTTTAAAACACTCTACATTCAGTTGAGAAACTGAAGAAAAACGTTTACAGGAAGATATTCTGACCCATGGGAGGAAAGGGGTGATATGGGTAGAGGAAGCAAAAATAACACAGTAACATACTGGAGCTAAACCCAGGCTAACGCAGGTGGATTAAAACGCACAAGCAAAATGGCAAATCTCATGGCTTTTTAGCCACTTTTCATCAGACAAAAACAACTCGGCATCAGCCACCAGACAATGATATATCGCAGAATAGTTGCTTGATGTATGCAGCCTCTGGTTCTGGCTAAAGGACACAGTAATTTGTAAATCCACATGCAATTCTTTACTCTTGTCACTAATGCTATTAGATAGCATCATGCTATAACACCTACACCATAACAGCAGTGTGCAAAAAAAATGTGTAAAAGACTGCATATGATGCCGATGGCAATTACTTAGTCTTCTCTAGTTATGGGGACATGGGATACCAGTGAGTTTTAAATTAATTTTAAAAGCCTCACACATCCAGCATATACACTAGGTGTGTGTGTTTATTCTTGGAGTATTTTTCAAGATGCTCGCTAGTTGTTTAAGGCACTATTTCCAGGACTGCTGCAGGAGAGCTCATTTGTGGGGGCAAGCTGGGAGACAAGGGAAGACATGAGCTGGTAAGGAAATGTGATGTTCTTTCAGTACAAGCTGCCCCCATTTAGACCCCTTTCAGATCCCCGTAGACACTGGAAACCTACAACCTGCAATCACAGACATCAGTCATGAGCAAAAGGTATAAAAGGCACCTAATTCTGTCAGACGGAGAACATCTCTACTACCCTGACATCAAAAGGAATGCCACGCACTTATGCTACCAGAGATGTCTAGATTTCAGCGGTGTTTTGTCCTCAAAGAAACAAGTCTGAAATACATGAAAAAGCAAGGAGGGAAATGGCTGTTTGTTACCTCCTTACATGTCAAAGCAGCTGCGTTCAAGCTGTATTATAACTTCAGCACGCCGTAATGAATTTCTAAGGGATTCCAGTGAAATAGATGGTTTATCCTATTCTTTGGAGTGATCTCTTGTAATCCTGCAACACTCCTGAGCTACAATACCTTCCTAACTTCAGTATCCCAAAGGAAGTCATTAGTTATGTTGTATTATCAGCCTGGCAATATTATCACTACAAATATTACCTGTATTGATCTGGAGCCATGTAGACACGACTGAAAGCCCCGCTTCAGATTAAGACATGAAAACCTAGCTTGCCAAGAGGTCAGGCACTGCATTACAACCTCAGATGTGTCAGGCAGGCATTATAGGCAAAAGGAGTGCAGGGTAACTAAGGACACAATCAAATAGCTTATTCTGTGGGGTAATATCACACTTCCTAATGTGGTCTTAAGATTTTCACCCTGGTGGTGCAAGTCTTTTCAGATGAACTAATAAAGATATGCATTTTGCACACTTTGAACAAAAATTCTTATGGCTATCCAACACACTGGTGGGTCTGAAAGGGTTTTTTCCTTTCAGATGTGTAAATATGTGTAAATATCAAGCTATATTCCAGATTGTCTTCATGGAAACATTCTCATTCCAGAATATATGAGTGCAATCTTCCTATTTACTTTAAATCACTTCAGGACACTAAATTAAACTAAATGGAAAACAGGCACTCTTGTTCTGGAACAAGGATATCCTCACATGGAGATAATTAGCACCTATTCCATGTATATGCAGATGGTTATATGGTGCCTTTTTATGACAAAATGTCTTTGTAAATCATCAGCACATGTGAAGACAGTAAAAGAAGATGAAATTACGCTACCTGCAATCAAAAATTAGCAATGGGAATACTAACAAATGATTTTGATAGGTCCCAAAAAATATAATTTATTTTTCTTAGTCTCACTAACAGAATACTACATTGAGGATAAATAAAAACTGAAGTGTGCAAACACTGACTGTATTGATATGAATAGAATCTCCAGATTGCTACATTTTAATGTATATTTGCCTCAGGAAAAAAATTGCTCCTTTCCATAGTGCTGTTGGTCAACATCCTACCCTTACTTTCCTCCTTTGGAGTCCCTGCCAGCAGCGCCCGCTCCCCTCTGCCCTGCTCCACTCCCTGAGTTGTGCCATTACGGCTGTTCTGGGGGACCACGCAGTGAACCAGACCCAAGCAGACACATGGGGTATAAATAGCCTTTCTTTTGGTGGGGCTCACCCGCAGCACCACATGTATCGGCACAACTTAGGAGACAGGGCAGCAATGGAGCGGTGGCCGCCCAGGGACAGCCACTGGAGACAGGCCCTACAGCTGCACAGCTGCCCGCCCACCCTGGCAGGATCCTGCCTGTCCCACTCCCCATGCGGGATGGCATCAGGAATGACTTGTCCCTGCAGCTGCTCCTTTGGAAAGGACCAACACCCACATGGGCTGTGCACCTCGCCTTCCAGTTTGGAAAACAAGGATTTTTCTGCTCAATGGCATTTTCTTGCTTACTACCCTGCAGTAGAGTACGGATGTCATTTGCAGAAGTCTCAGGCCAATGCCATGGTTGTCAGCTGGCCAAGAAATGACCCTGCGAGAAGTAGCCTTTCAATTTTATGCACTTTCAAGTTTGCAGCCTACCTAATGTTTAAACTAGAGTGCAGAGCAAGGAGCCCTGGGGGCAGGCATACGACTGCAATCCCAGTCCACATGCAGGCTGGGGAAAAGCCCCAACATCCCTCTGTCCTTCTGCCCAGCAAGCAGATAGGAACGAGAGCGGGGGGACCTTATCTATGCAGACCAGAGCGAGACAGGGGAGGATGCTCTCAGGGTGGGACTCAGACCGAGCCGAAGCCCCTGCCTGACCCCCCCTCCCTTGCTGTACTCCGTTTCCTGTATTTTTTTCTTGGCTGAGCATCATTTTACTTATGCCCAAAAAGAAGACCAAAAACCATGGACTAATTACCAAACAAATTAAGTGGCCAGGGAGGAATATGCACTCTGGGGAAGAGGATGGGATACTGCTGCACCAGAGGAGAAGCTAACCCTTCGGCCCTCTGCCAGCCTCAACCTATCTGTCTGCCATAATAGCAACTGCCTAAAAATATTTTAGATGGGTGCGGAGGAAAAAGTGATGGCAGAGTATTCAGTTCCAGGAAGGTGAAGGATGAGAATCTCTGATTTAAATACATATGAACATATTCTGTGCTCCCCCTCCTAAGATTTTATTTAATCTTTGGTGAAATCTGCAAAGCTTTTTACTACCCCCGTAAATCAGCTTAGCGTGCTCTGCAGAATACCTGCTGCTACCGCCAGCCATGCAAAGGCAGCCGTGTAAAAGCAAGATATGTTGCAATTGTTCACACCAATGCTCTGAGCTTGTTCTTACTTTACAGAAAGTAAAATCAAGATCAGCGTAGGCTAATGCTGTCCTCACTTCCATAAAATTCAAAGGGCGATGCAATAATAACCTAGGGAGAATGGTGTATTTTTAGGGTGGGGATTACAAAACTCGCACTATGAATTTTAATCTCTGAAATCGTCATGTTTTTTATGGGGTTCAGAGGCCTTTCTTCCTGGGAGTTTTGCACATTTCAGTCATTTAACTTTTTTAATCTTCCTACATTTGGAGAGAGAGGGAAAAATACCCTGCCTGAAACTTTTAGCATTAAAAAAAACCCACAACATTTTTGTCTAACATAATTACTGACAGATTCCAATTGGAAAGCTGTTGCTTTTATTTTAATTTTATTAAAGGAGTGAACAAAGGCTACCCAAGGCACCACAATAAAATTACATTAACTGTAAAATTACATTATTAATTCTTTAATCTCACTTGAGGCCTCAAGCTGTTGCTATGTCCAATTACCCAGCTAACCACCTGTCAGAACTGTAAAGCTAGTTTAACATTACCTCCAGGACAGTTGTGTGCCCTGTGTTCAGTCAGGTCTGCCAGTGAATCGAAGTCCTGCTGACAGTTATCGCAGGTGTAAATTGACTCATCCTCCATGTCTTCATCTTCCTCATTTCTCTCTTCCTGGCTCGTCACACTGTTCCTCTCTTCCAGGGCCCGGCTGTCCTTCGCTTCGCTCTCCAGCTCTCCTACCAGGCCACCTGCCAACAGCAAGAACATCCTCTAAGTTTGAGAGGTCTGAAAAATAAGAGCTTTAAGAAGGATGTTGCACTTATTAAGATACATTTAATTACAGCCGCTCTCACATTATTCCTGACACCTTTCATTATATTAATGTGGTTTTTATATCATGCGGTGCAACAATTCTCAACTGTATTCTCTGCTGCTTAGTGCGAATCCTGCAAACACTCTCTCCTAATCTTCTCTGGTGGGTGTATAGCGGGAGCCTCTAACTCTCTGTCATATAAAGTTGTTAGTGTTTTATCACTTAACCAGATTCTCAAAGCTTTAAAAATTGGCAAGATTAATTACAGCCCGCAAAGAAAAGGCATGTGCTGAATTTTAATTCTCAATGCACTCCTCTCCCCGCCGCCTCCAAGCCCCAATATTAGTAACAACAAGAAAAAAAGTGATCTAGCTCAAGACCCCAAAGCACACGTATACCCCAGGACATGAGAGGTTCCGCTGAACTACTGAGAGGCACTTTGCTGGGCAGATGAGCCTCGCATTGTGCCGACGTAGCCGGGAGCCGACAGCATTGCATCTGACCTTCAGGTCTCTCGGATATTTTTTACCTTCATCTGTGACCGGAGCGTAGGCTAGCCCCAACATCTTTGCCAAAAACCCCACAAGTTTTCATGTGCACAAGGAGACTGAGCTCTCTGGCAGCTCCAGAAACACCCCGGTGCAGGGGGACCGTGCACCCTGGGGCCGTGCAGGTGGCAGCTCCACGCACAGGGCAGCTGGCTCTCAGCTGGCAGTGGGGTGGGAGGCACGGGCCGGCACAGCCGGCCACAGTCAGACCCCTCAGCATGGACGCACTCAGCGGCCCGTCATGAGGGACGGGCTTTCAGCCGTGTCCTCGTGACTCCAGGACACCCCCTTGGCCGCAGTGGCCACCCAGACGTGCCGGAAGCCAGTCGTGCCCAATGGCTCCATGCAGCACTGCAGCCAGCCCTCACTTGCGCTCTCTGGAGAGGCAGCAGAGGTGAAAAAGCCCTTCTGAGTCCCTGTTGCCCTCTCAGCAGGGAAAGCATCCATTAGATACACCGGCCAGCTGACCAGGCTTTGGTGACCAGCTGAAACAGAGATGCCTGCGCCTCTTCTGCGTGCATGTGCCACCAACATGGGCGATACAGCCACAGGTGCTACACCTGCACCATTTCACCTGCCTCCACAAGCACGCACACACTCTGAATACACCCTGTTGGTAAGATGGGAACATTTGAGAAATCATCCAGCAAAATGAAATGGAAACGCAGGCTCTTCCAGCAGAAGAGATCCTCCTGCACTGCGTGCCGGCTGACCCCAAAAGCCCAGGAGCTGCTTGAGCCAGGAAGGAGGGAGCTGCCACCTTGTTGATTTGGGATGCATTTCGGTTTTAAGCCATTAAGGACATGCCAGCAAACAGAGAGATGAATTGTTTCTAAAATTAGATCAGCACCAAAAAGATTAAGGACAACCAATGCTGAGAACATGAAACAAAGCTGAAAAATAAAATTTATTAAAAATGAAAACTGGTTGCCACAAGCACTGCAATTCAGCCCCACGTTAGTAGGGCTCTGCTACCACTACCCAGCCAGAGCACATTTTATACCATCTTCTGCACTGCGCATGATAACATAAATCAACTGGTGTAAAATGCTCTGCAGTATTCCATGGAGCACTCGTAACATGACGTACCCTTCGAATTGCAATGGAAATATTAAAAATCAATGCCTGCTTGTGGTGTATCACAGCATCCCTCTTAGCAATTAACTGATCTGCACATTTTCAGATTCTTTTACTGTTAAATTATACATACCTTTCTACTACAAAATTTCCATTAAGGGCTAGACATAATGTTCATCTTAACAAATCAGATATGCCACTTACACAGCGGTAATGAATTTAAGGATTTGGTTGCAAAAAGTATCACTCACTAAGCTCTCCATATTGTAAGTCATTATCTGTACTACGTTTATTCAATAAAATGCTGTTTGCTGAACCTCATGCTTTATAGGCTCTTCCTTAAATAAAAATGTATTGCAATGAAAAAACACATGATTCTGGTTCTCTTTATACTACTACTTCACCAAATAAGTTACGTTTGAAGCTATGCTAGCTTTGCTTTTATTCACACATAATTTAATGTATATATTCAAATTATCACTTCCATTTTGTCATATTTACTTGGCCCACCTTTTTACAGCCTCTCATCCCAGACTGCTATCACAAACTTTTTAGCTCATTTAATCTTTTTAAAGCCTGTATGTCCTGCAGACTTGATAGTTAATAAATCAGAATGTCAACTCTCTGGTTTTGTAAGACAGAAACCTATAAAAATAGTCCAAGTATATAAATCTAACCTAAAGAACTGCCACCTGCTTCCATGCCGCCTGTCAACGGAGACCTCGGAGAAGCACTTCTGAACTGACTTTGCCACAACCTGAAGAAGAAAGGTTTTAGGCAACTTCGGGGAGGTTTAAGGGACCTTCACTAATATTTTTAGCAGAAATATTGTCTTTTGACAGTTAACCTAAAGACCAGCTGATCTGGTGAGTACACTGTGACAAATTCATCCTTGGTTTTACTCCAACACTTCGTGACTACACCAGGGATAAAGCTGTTCGACCGAGTCCAACAATAACAAATAATTTAGCACACTGCTTTAGGAAAAATAAATTGTACAATGTGAGATAAGAAAATAGATTCCCGACTGCAAAGCAAAATTCCAGAAACATTTTTTAATTCCCTGTTGAATGGGAAATCTGATCCTCTAGGCAACTTTTCAAAAGCGTCGTTGCTTGACAGAGTTGTATGTCAAATAACAAAACAGTGAATCTTGCACAAATTATTTAGCAAATCCAGCATTGCTTTAAAATGAGAATTTTTTTTTCTGTTTTCAGCGAGTTGAAGGAATTTTACATGTCTGCCACGCCTCAGTGTTACTGTCCTTTGAATAACACGGCCTTCAGATTCCTCTGCTGAGCCGCATGCTTGGTGCTTGCCTTGTAGAAACCAAACACCGCCAAGAAAAATCTGGGGTGTTTCTTGGTTTTTTTGACCTTCATCTCTGCTATTTTGGCCAGGAGCTGCCAGCAGGGTGTGCAGGGTGCGGGCAGTCCTGGGGAGACACTAGCTCCTTGCCCAGGGGAGCGAAACAGCCAGTGAGCGCCAGGGCGGTGATGGGAATGGGTGGTCCATCCAGCAAGGAAAAGCTTCAAAAGTAGCCCAGCTGCTCCCGTGGTGAGCTCAGTTCCCTGACGAGGACAGCAGGCCACAAGCATTCCTCAGGAATTCATTTCTGAGGAGTTTTGCTGTAGTAGTTCACCAATTTAACCTGCAAATTTTCCTGCTGGCAAGAACTGCAAAAGCATCTGCCCCAGCGCAGCCAGGCAGGATGGGTGCACGCAGGCACGAGCACAGTGCCGAAGGGTTTTGGGTCACCATGGGAGGCCAAGGCACTGCTGGCACCAGGAGTGGGAGCAGGTGTGATTTTGGAGCTGGGCCTGGCTCCAAGGGGACACGTCCGTGCACAACCACACAAAAGGGCTTCTTGGTGGCCAGAGCCAATGGCACCTTCTGAAGTCTCCAAAGATCAATGGCTACCTTGCAGCATCAAGCACAGATATGTGTATTAACTGACACAGCTAATTTTTAAGATGGTCTTGGAGATTAGTGAACTTAACTCAAGAGTAAGTACTTTCTATCTAGATTGGGGGAAAAAAAAAAAAAAAAGAAAAGAAAAGAAACCAAACAAAAAACCCAAACAAAAAAACCCCCAATAACTGCCCTGTGAGGAATTTTTACAGGGAACACCTCTGCGAAGGCAGCACAGCACCACGGATGCACAGGTCCCAGTCAGCACCGGGACATTTGTGCACAGCACAAGGGTATGGCCAAATATCAGCAGAAGGGAGCCACTGGCATTGCGTCTTAGGATAAATGATCGCTAATTAATTCTAAAGGGAGGGAAAAAAGCCCCTGCATTCCACAAAAATGTTATTAGTAATTGTTAAATGAACCTGCCACCTCTATTGATGTCTTTAACAATTTTCTTGCATGAGTAAGAGAGGTTACAATTTGAGAGATCCGCCTTGAAAGTACACCTTGCTCTACCTGAAATGTCAGGAAACAGGGTTGGGGGGCTTTTTGGTTTTCTTTTCTTTTCTTTCCCCTTTTTTTTCCCCCCTGTAGCACAGTGGAAGGCCTGCAGGGCTTTACACAAGAAGAATATTTTACCCTATGACCTAAACAATCTGGCCAACAGTCAAGAATATGTTATTCTAATTGCCACTAAAGTTAATGTTGTTAATGACTCTTGGTTTTTCTGCAAAAGCCAGCTTACGCTCTAGAAAGTTACTATTTCAAAGGGGACATATAAAGAACGGGGAGTGTTCCTGCCTGACCTGGTGGTCCAAGGAATGTGGCAAACTTGGCAAAGCTGGAAAAGCGAATCCCCAAAGGTCTGGCTTGAAAGTTGCAGTCAGTAGAAATGCCTTCTGAGCTGTGTTCAAAACAGCTCTGTTACAGGAACAACGTGCTCCTAAAGCCAAATATTTGAAAACAGATTACATGTACCATGTTCAACTCAGGCCTCACTGAAGTCAAGAGCAAATTTCCACTTGCTTCAGTCAGACTGGGATTTATGGCACCGCCGCCAGGCTGGGGTTGTTCTCGGAGCTGAGCGCAGCAGAGCCTCAGCCCTGGATCACGGTGCCAGCCCAGCTACGATGGCAGCAGCAAACTGCATTGGGGACTTCAGTTAGCGATGCAGGACTGAAAGCACAATAAGGTCAGAGCCGCACTGGAAGTGATGCTGATGCCTACCTACCCACTAAGAGACATGGAAAGAGGTGATGCGGTGCAACACATGGGCCAGAGAAATTAAAAAAGGAACAAACTTCTTAGCTTATTTTTTCAGCTGTGGAATCAAATATGGACGGTTTAAACTTTTTATCTTATCAGCACAATACAGGGCAAGCAAGCCTTTCTGTCTTTGTGCCAGTAGATTTTCTTTAGTTTTTTTTTTAAGCCTGAGGACTTTTTAAAGCTGGGATTTATTTTAAATCTAGGATTGTTCTTTGGAACATACTATTTAGTTCAGGTACATGTCTGGCTTTAAATACGTCCAGTTACAGGGCTTCCATCAAGAGTTGTTTCTTTACAGTAGGTATACACTGACTTAGTGCTAGACAGCACTTCCTATCACAGCAACCATGCAGAGCTACAGCTGCAATTCACAGAGTGCCCAAAATTATGCTGTGCAAATCATCACCTAAACATGTACACACACATGCACACACACACTGCCGAGATCTGAGCAAAAGATAAAATGAAGAGGGGGAAAGAGGTATCTCTTCATTCCTCTGCCTTGGTCCAAAGGAAGAACTGAAGGTCTCACAAAGGGCTACGATACTTCCTAGAAATTTTCCAGAGATGCAGGACAAGTGATAAAAGTAAACGGCACTGAAGAAATAAAAGCTAATTGCTGGAGGAATGACGGGTGCTGGCACACAACCGACACACCTCCTGGGACTCGGTGGAGCCCCGAGGCGCCCGCCCAGGGGTGCGCCTGCCCAGGGGTGAAGCCTTCCTGCCCCATGGCCGCAGGGCTGCCGCTCAGCTGCAAGACAAAAGGAAAGGAAATTTCTTCTATAATTAGGAAGTGAGAACAAAAGAAACAAATGACTTAAAGGAAAAGCCTAATCTAAACGTTCGTTAGTAAATGTTTTGCTCGGTGTCAAATGCCAAATCAGCGTGGGAGGGATCTCTACTTTTATGTGGTTTGTTACATTTTAGTGTTGTCTCTAGCACTGTCATACAGCAAGAGAGTCCAAAGTTCCCTGTCATTTGTGGTCAAAGAAGAATTAACAGAAGCAAAAAAGCCACAAATGTTTCAGTAATAAAAACACGAACAAACCTCAGCTGAAATCTTCCCATAGGATGAAAAGTCTTGGCTTCGCTGGGTAACCTTGGTCTGTGGCTCTTCAACGTTTCAAAAAACATCTTTTTTAAACACTTGCATCTTGAACACAGGTACATGTGTGTGCTACCGCTCAATGGGCCAGGGCCCTAATGTGAGCCACTGTAACCACTCCAACCCTACCCACACAGAGCAGCCAAAAACCTGATCCAGCCAAGCAAACCAGGTCAGAGAGCGTAGATTGCATCCCAGCCCTAGGACCAGGACCAGGTATCAAAGGCAGCTCGTTCTGCACATCAAATCCTTGCTACGTGCATCAAAAGCAAGCAGGTTTGGTGCTCTATCATGCAGTGCAGCATAGGTCTTTCACACAGTGTCAAACCATATGGGGTAAAAAAAAAAAAAAGGTCCCTAGCTGAAAAACAAAGAGCCAGAAAGGATAATGCATGAAACACCACGGTATATTCATGCAACGTCAAATTGCATGGGATGACTACATGACAGAGCAGAGTGAGTGAAGCGCAGGCTGACATGCAACCCTGCTGACGCTCAATCGCCGTGTAACGCTCCTTGCAGGTTGAAGAGATCCATGCATCAGATCTTGCCTTCCCTCAACGAGAGGAAAAAACAATCATAATACCAAAAAAATTATGTGATCCAGCATGTAGTTAATGGTGTTGGCCTCCTAAGACTTACAACTTAATAAAATTGATCTCACTGCAGTACTGTAATGAAGAACAGTAGGATAAGGCTACCCTTGAACCATGAAAATTGTATATTGCTACCTCCTTGTGCCCTCCTAGGGCTATGGCCACTGCAGCCTCTCCAAGCTGTCATTTGGCTGACTCTGACAGCAGACTCCACCGACAAGTGGCAAGGGTGGTTATGAGAGCTTCTTTTGGAAAGGCAAGGGAAGAGGGAGAGCCCTCAGTGCTAGGCATCTCTCTGGATAATAGCCCCCAGGATAAAACGCAGATTATACTAATAATACAGTTTTGTGTGAAGTGTGTTAACAATAAAACATACAAAAGTCAGAGACTTTAGGAAGCACACATTATAACATTTCACAACAGAGCCTTATTACACGCCAGTATGTATTAAATCACACTAATTTCTAAGTAGGTGGACAGTTCTCAACATTCTTCTTCAGCTTAGCAAAGAAAAACTGTTTCGGTAGGGTACTGCACCTCCTTCTACATCTGCTTGTACACGCGCTTTAAGAGAAAGGGGTTCCAAGCTAAACGCCCAGTAATAACTAGCTAACTGCTGCCAGTGCCTGCACCGCCGCTGCCTGCTTCTGCCAGCATTGCACCGCTCACAGAATTGTTAATGACAGCCCTGCACCCCTCCCAGTATCCTCCTCTCAGCATCCTTCTATTAGCTTACTTACACCAACATTTCACGGGGAAATGTTCATCTTACTTCACTGATAAGATACAATTTTCTCAAATTAGCAGCTACAATGTTTAAGGCAACCTTAAGTGTCTACCTTGAGTTTAAAGGCATGGGAAGGGCTGGCAGGAACACGCGGCAGAGGACTGGCAGCTCGTTGCACCTTCCTTTGCTATAGCACAGTCACAGACATCACATGCAGGACGGATAACGCGTGTAACTTGTTACCTCGTGGTGCCTTGCTTTCACCTGAGCCATATATATCTATATATGGTTATCTCTATATGGTATAATTCCCCTCTTTTCTCCAGTGAAACCAAGACTTGCCCTGTGTTGTTCTGCCTCCATGCAAATCCAAGCTCGCTGCTGGTATGCACATAGTAACTACCAGAACGTACGGATATTTTTATGGACATTCCTGGCCTCATGTTCTCTAAGCCAGTGTAACTATTTACATCTAGCATCTGACCTGAAACCCACCGGCTTTGCTCAGTCAATGATTTTTATATCATGCTCACATACACAAACTCACCCTACAACCCTGGTTTTCTTGGATTTCAAGACTTCCGTAGTATCCTTTAGTCAACATGCTAGAGAAACCTTTTATTAAGTGCTGCTAATTTTTTTATTGATCAAACTGTGAGCCATTTCATTTTCCATTATAGCAGAAATCTCCTATAGGAGCATTCAGATTAAGTTTCTTTATTCTGTCCCTAGTAGCATGTCACTTTTAATCAGTTTTTAGTTTCATTATTGCTTAAAAATTAGAAAGCAGTTTCTCTGTTCTTTATTACTTTTTTTAAGTTTAGTTACTGAAGGGTTATTAAACTTGGAAAATATACAGACAGGCATAATGTGCAAAATATATTCCTCACTGTCTCTAACCAACTTTAACGTTAGCTTTTTTTATAATTTTTAGGTTTATTTTCACTGAAAGACTGCTTGTAATTATTACTCATGTTCTCCCCAAACACTTATGTTACTAAAGTGTGAAATGTCTTCTAACACAAAGACAGTTCTCTGGGAAGTAATTACAAAAATGCATTCAGGGGCAATAATTTTATATTAACTGTCAGCAGCATACATCTTCTGAAAAGGCACTTGTTATGAAGGAATTATTTGTGCGGAATTTGAAGGCACTGAAGGCGAAGGAAAACTGCAGAAACGCATTAAACTGAAACTCCAGCTCCCTCATCAAGGGTCAGTTTATGTTTAAATCATTACCTTGAAGGCAACCCCACACCTTCCGAAGAGTCTATTAGAAAGACAGTTTCAATTTACGCACAAATTGGACACAGTCCCCACTTTTTGGTGTGGAACAATTTACACCCCCTTTTTAAGGAAATTTCTGAGCAGCTAATCAAAAAGATATATCTGAAAATTATGGGCTTCTATTAACCTTTCACTGATGACACTAAAAATACTTGCTAACGATTTATGGGCAGTAACAAAAATAGTGGCCTCAAAACTGACCAGGCACATTAAAAAGGTATCTGTGTCTGTAACAGATACAAGAAAAGATTTAATGAACATGTTATAGTAACTTTTAGCCTGTGGGCTAATCCCTCAGTCCTTAGGAAGGTCAAATAACTCAGTGAAATTAAAAATTTTTAAAAAAAGTGAAACCCAGCAATAGTGATTAAGCATCATATCACTTTAAAAGTGTTTAAAAAAACCAATTCAGATACATAAGGAAATCAGAAAAACACCACCAAACAGTAAAATCTCCTCGTAATCGTACCTGCAGGTAATGTTTCAGCCTTTCTAGTGCTTTTACTAAAATGATTTAGATGTTACTATGTTACACGACAAATGCATTTATACACCGAAAAGCGGACAAAGAGCTAAGTTATTATTATTTATTTGCATGCAAGCAGCAGTGGGATTGTACTTTATAGTGTTAACAGCACATAGCGTTTATCAGCTCTTCAGTGTTTGGCAGTGGTTTAACAGTATAAATATGGGATGTAAACACTTCCCCGCCACAAAAAGCACTGTAAGCGCATGTTAGAGAACGCAACAAGGGGCAGAGAGCAGAGCAGTCCGGAGCGTGCCAAGTGTTTGGTTACTGAAACAGCACCCGACTGCAGGTCTCTCCCCAGTTATGGACCTTGGCCCCCCAGGGGACCCTGGCAGGGTGCCCTCCTGCCCCTCTGCCCACCAGGGCTGGGGAGCAGATGCCCTGTCCCTCTGGCAGGGCTGCGAGGAGAGCAGCACCCCTCTTTTACACTGGGGTCTCCTCCTTGGAAAGAAGGGGCTCAAAATCCAGGGGGAAGGTTTCGGTGGACTACAGTGGGCTGCGGTGGCAGCGGGGCCCAGCGGTTCACTAGCAGACAGCGGAGCAAAGGCGGAAGGCACCTCGCCTGCGTGCATCTGACCCACAAAGCACAGCCTGTATTAGATCAAAAAGTCACAGTCCTAGAAGGAACATCTTGCTTTCTACCATGGCTCATTTCTGCCGTGTTTGCTACAAGCGATATTCCACATGCAAGTGCAGACAACAGTTACCACCGCTTTTTCACGATATCAACGCCTCATGCTTCTTCCGATGTCAAATAGCAATTTGCTTTGTAGATCTCTGCAGAATTCAAATCAAATAGTGGGTTTGCACACAGCTATCCAAACTTCTCTGCTATCATCCACAGAAAACTCTAATCCACTTACTCAAGACATGTAATAGTTGTGCAACGGATTATCTGCCTCTGGAAACAAGATGTTATTGTCCACTTCCAGATTCTTAAAGTGCATCTGAATGGGAGTAACTGCCACCTTCAGTTCCGATAATGAGGTTCAAATCAAAACTGATCTAAAATTCATTTCTATGCACAAATAAATTAGTATGCAGCAAGTACTAACTTCAAAGTGAAGTGCCCTTCTTCGTAGAAACGTACTTTCACTCTTTGACTTGCAACTGTTAAATAATACTGACCATCGTAAGCTAATAAAATCCATGTAAATTTTCAGCACAAAAATGGCATTTTAATTTTATTTAGGTATAGGAGTATTTTAATAATGCTCAACTTACTATTTTTCAAGTCTCTGTTGAAGACAAGTGTCCTGTTTCCAGCAGTTCCATGGAATCCCACTCACACCTAACACAGGACATCTTAATCACATTTTAATTCATAGGCATGGCAAAACCTTTTTTTTTGTTTTAAGGAAATGGTGTGAATTATTTTTTTTTTTTTTTTTACTTCAAGGTAAAGCCAGATATCTGTAAAACTTAAATCTATAGCTCCCTGAACAGACAGAAAATTCGGAAGGCTTAATAAAACTCACATGTTGCTTGTTATTGCAGCTGCATGCTGCAATATCAAATGCAAAAATAAGGTATTGACTAGTTCTGCTCAGAATAGCAGCTGCTGGAACTCATGATTAAAATAAACCTGTTGATTTTTAAAGAGAGAAAAATTACAGATGATGTAATGTACCATAAGTGACAAATGTGACTATGTATTTCAATGTTTGAATCTCCTTTGCCTAATTCAAAATGCAGATTCCTTTATTGTTCCTCTGTAAGGTCCAGCACTTTGAAGTGTCCTTTCTGCAGGTAAGTTCTGGCCCCCAGAAGATTCCCATCCTCAGTGCGTAACAGCCTGCAGCGTACGCACACGGGAGCGAGATGTAACAGGAAAGCAGAGCAGGGCCTCAATACAAAATACCCTCTACGTCCCTGAATATATTTCTGTTCAAAATGCACTTTTGCCATGCTTACGATATAGATTTGTTTAAAAACTATGCTGAAGAGGAATATATTTCACAACCCAAACCTATAGGATCCTACAGGTAATATTTGCATTTATCTTTTTATGTCTATAAAAACCCCAAAACCTTAGGACTGAGAGGGAGAGAGCCATAGCATTCTGCAAACCATCAGGAACCAAGGGGTGGAACCAATACAAAGGGAAAAGATGGAACAACAGAGGCGAAACTGTATTGGGGCAGAAAGAAAAACACACTTAGGCAAATTCGAGAAAGCAATAATTATTTCACTGACCTTCTCATGGGTCTCGGTTTGCTTAGAACATGCCTGGATCATTTTCTGGTGGGAAAGACAAATGCACAGCTGAAGGAGCATGGAAGGAACCTGCTTCTGTGATAACTGTGCCTGGAAGTCTTCAAAACTGTGATTAAAGACCTGAGGGGTTTCTATGGGGCCAGGTTGATGGAGTTAGCTTCTTAGGTAGAACTCCTGTTTACGCCCAGGGTATAGAGGCTGGACCTGGACCATAACCTAGCTGCGGGTTTTACGGTCTGGTCAAATACCAAGGAACATCTTGGAGAAGAAAGCTTGCTGACTTTCTCTCTACAAATCTGGTTTGCTTTGAAAAAAAGGTTCTTCAAATGCACCTGAGGAAAAAGCCACGTTTTCCCAAATGTCTGTTCACGTCCCTTTGCCACTGGGTGCTGCTGGCAGACGGGCAGAGGCTCATGCCTCTGCTGCACGGGAGCCCTCCAAGAGGGGCACAGCCGGCAAAGCGAGCGGAAATTGGGAAAACAGTACCTTACGTTGCTCCAGCTGGAGCTGGGGGGGACATCTGTAGGCAGCCTGAGTGATTTAGGAGCCAAATACCCACTGAATGGAAATGGACTGTAGCAAAAATCTATGAAATTGGAAATTAATGAGAGTTAGGCACCTATGTGTCTAAATGGCTTCGGAAGAGTAGGGCTTACAAGCTTCGGAAATGTTACCCCCAGGTCTCGTTATGCGTGTGCATCTCTGTATGACCAGCACTGGGCTGGGCACGGTGTCCTGATGCAGGTATCCAGACCACAGCAAAATAATTCAGTTGCCTCTTTTTCACATTCATTAACTCAACAAGATTCTCAACCAGAAAAAGAGAGGAAAGTCTGTGCATCTTGTATTATGCAGCACTGGAAAGGGTATTTAACAGGTGGCCAAGCTATTAGAGAGGCATCGGATTCTGCAAGAAGTATTACCTTCCGTGTGACCGTGGCCAGCCCCTGCTGCACAAACAAACACCTCTCCTGCCCAGCACATACACCAAGGAGATTAATACAAGCCAACAGGGAAACCAAATTAGCAGAATGACTCAAAAAGTTTCCTGCCATTTTCTGCTCGTTCTCTCTTCCCAGTTTTAAAACATGACGTGATTTTGGGCTGTGGGCTCAGTTATATTTCAGTTTGTGTTTAACATGAGCTCACACGCAAAAATTAACGTACCTCAAATTTCCTTTCTCATTTCTTTCCTTAATACCAAACTCTGAAGTCCTACACGTTTCACTTGACAAAGCCATTAATTCAGTAATTTCACATAATTAAATCGAGCAAAGCAGAGTATTTAAATTGGAGCTAAGTGAAATATACTTCTGTGCAGCTCATGCTGTTAGAATTGTGCTGCATGCTATTCTGCTGCTGCTCATTTATTAATTTGGGATCGGCTGAAACGTGACACCACGTAATAAGGAATGTGCTGGCTTCAACAGAATTAGAAATAAAAAAAATTTAAAAAAAATCATAGAGGACAGTGAATCAAGCACCAAATGAAATAAGTTAATCCCTCTGAATGAGCCCTCAGCAGAGCTCTTCTGCACCCAGCTGAAACCTGCATCCAGGTTTGTACTTTCCCTGTGATAACTAAGTTCTGGCAAGAGGTTTTCAGCTATTTATCCCTGGAATAAGAAGTGAGCTGCACCAGTCCTGCAGCGTGGTGATCCTTTTAGCAGTGATAACACTTCTTCTCCTAATATCTTCCTGTGTTCTTTCTTCTAGCCCTACGTGGTAAAGAAAGTGTGAAAAGACATTGGAAAGAGTTAAAGCTAAAATGACTTTAAAGTCTTGTCTCCTTCAGCCGCTCCTCTCATTTGGCAGGTCGCGAGTGTCAGAGCAAGAGACAGCCGTGTGGTACACAGCATCAGAGAACTGGCAGAGCCCTCGGATCTACCGTGAGGATCATGTGTGGTAAAAAGCAAATGGACAGATAAAACCCTAAGTGCAGATTTTTGCTGGCAAACGAGTAAGAAAGGGGAAGAAATTAAGATGGCAAATAATCCAAGTAGTGGAAATACTTTATGTAATTAACAAAAGTCTCTCCAGAATATAGCGGTGGTTTTTTCCTTTCCATCGGTGCTTTCTGCTTCTCAAGTTTTTATGAACTACCTTAATTGGGCTCTTCCAGAGACACTGGAAGTTCCTCCACTTCTTCCTCGGCCTCGAAGGACACCTGTGAAAGGTGCAGCTCTGGACTGCTCATGATAACCCTCACCAGATACAGCTTGTAATGACCCGCTTACACTAATGAAAAAGGGGGGTAGAGGGGGAGATATTGTTGCTGTTGTAATTAAGCTTCTGAAGAGTTTAGTTGGAGAGAAATTAGATTTATTTACACGCTGCTCTGTTGCTGATGAAGCACCAGCTATTTGGGAGAACTTCTAATTAACCCTAATTTAGTTGATATGCTCTTTAGCAGCCCCATTCCCTGTGTACTTTGCACTAGGTAAAAAGTAGTAATAATAACAAATTATCCATTTTTAAAAGGCACATTTCTTTGTGGGGGCCCAGTCCCAATTTTTTTCCTTAAATTAATGAATTTGCATTTTAGTTGCTGACAAGTAGGAAGAGGCACACTTGAGAACTTCATCCTTCAAAGCCAGCTTTTTCAACAGCCACACGCCACAGCTCACGTGGGCACGGCCACCGCACCCACAGCCCCACGCAGCCCCTCTCCCACCAGCCCCATGGCTGATGCGGAAAGAGGGTTTTGGGGTTTGCTTTGGACCCTTCCACCTGACTATCACAGCTAGGAGTCTATTTTGAAAGCACTTCCACTTCCTACATCCTTGGCCAGTTATGCAGTCTGGCCACAATGTTCATTAACCAGATACGGTTTCAAAATATTTCATTACGGTATCAAGCTAAAAATCACTTAACTCTTTTCTCATTTAATAGCTCACTGATGGCTCCACCACACTTCCAGTGCCTGTGATGTATCTGTGGGTTTCTTTGCAACTCCGAAAGACATTTAAAATACAACAGGTTTACAACCTCAGTATATAAAAAAGCACTAAAAATTCACCAGTTTTTATAAAACATTTTGGAGGAAGAGCAACACCAATTCTTAACCCAAATTCACACGCAAAACACCATAAACACTGAGCACCACTTTTTGGAAGTAAGGGTGAAAAATGGAACATAATTTAATTCTGTTATACAGAAGCATCTATGCTTGCTTGTCACAACGCAAACCCAGAGATGCAAAGAGCATTTGCAGCGGTGATATTCCTCATGTCTTCAACACTGCAGCTGTCTCCACACACAATACATGAAGAAAAAATGTGGATTTCTGCAACATCCTGACCAGAAAATGTTTTACCAATCTGGCTATTAGCTAACTTGTGCAAGATTTCAGCCTGAAATTCACCTTGATCAGAAAAAGTACATTTTTACTGCACAACCGTTTTTTGATAAGATTATAGACCAAATGCTGCTCTCAGTTATACCTGCCTAACCCTGCTGATTTTGTATATGCTTCCTGGATGTTACTGTGGAAATCTGGCAATGATTGTATTTTGTTTAATATGATCAAGGAAGAGAAGCCAAATGCTTTCTACACAGAACATTTCTCATTCATTTAACAGGATAAATGGTCATCTGGACTTGTGTGCTAAACGCAAAGAGCCCGATATGAACTACTATCAAAGTTTAAGTTCAAGTTTTCTCAATTTCTATATGGGACGCACATTCTGTACAAATTAATGACAGCATTACAAACTGACCATTTTTCTGCAAATATAACCTACTTGATTAAACCAACAATGCAGAATGGAAGTCTTCCCTATTGTCACTGAAAGAAGAACAACAGGCCACATACATCTTTTTTGAATATTGTCCAAACTACACAGAGGAAAACTTCAATTCAGAACACTGTCTTCAAAATTGCCCCGTACCAAATGACTTTGAGACTTTTAAAGGAACTTTTTAATGAGAAAAAGGCAATGATCCTTCTGTTGCTACAGTTGTATCTCCTTGATGTGTCAGCAAGAATGGCTTGGCATAGCCCTTCTTGGGAGAAGGCTAATTCAAGTCCGAGTTACACATTTCTTTTTTAACAAAAACCATAAGTGAAATCAAGTAAAGATGGAACTAATCAGTCTGTCAAAACAATACATTTATGAACTGCAAAAAGATCTGATTTAAGTCTTTGGATAAGGAACAGTTCTCCGATTTTCTTTCTGTGGATGGAAACAGCCACTATCTCCATTTGTGTTATCTGACAAAATCAGGGCACAGGAATTTAGTGTCATTTAGTTGCCTATAGCCCCCATTCAAGCTAAATAATACCAACAAGCACAAGTCAACACCATGCCCAGCTACGAGGCAATTAAATGAGACCCAGGGAAAACCACCGCTCCTCCTCTCAAGGACGCGGATGCCGCGCTCCGCTTCCCCACTTCGTTTGGGGGCTGCAGGTGAGCAGGTAGCACAGAGCCGTTGTCTTTCACTCACTTATCTCCTCCAAATGCTCTTTTCTGCTAAAGATTCACATGACAGATGAAGATTAAATATACACAGCTAGAGCAACAAATCTAAAGTTCAGACCGTTGTCGGAGGACTTCTTTCTGCCAGGCTGTTTCAGTCGGCCCCAGCTCGCCACACACACACAGAGGCACGCGACCTCTGTGAGTACCTTCCCACCATATTTCTCTCAAATTGAAAATTCTCTCTAGCTTTGGTTCAAACAACAGCCAGAGCCTTAAAACATGTACACATGCTACACAGAGAGCCTCACCGTGCCAGTGGTTTTCTTTATCCAAGTGAAAGCTTCCAACCAAGAGGGAAGAAATTTGCCTACAGCGTCCCTCCATTTTATGCTAGCAAATAACTCACTTCAGAAATACTGCAGCTTTCAGCATTAAGGCATTTAGAAGGGAAAGTGTGGGATGAAGTGGGATGTGAAATCCCATCGTCCCACCGCCAGGAAAAGCGCTGTTAAAAATCTGAGTTTTCCTTTTGGAGTTTTGATGAGTTTACTAAGAAAATGTAACAGCGGAGTCACTAACTAGAATGCTCAAGTTTAAGAAAAAGCGTGTTTTCTTTAGTTATAATGATGCAATAAAATTTCACAGCTCTGAAAAGCACCTTTTGGGTTTGAAACACAGAAGTAACACTTGCATATCAGTTTATTTGTAAAACATAAACTTCTCCCTGCTGCAGGAGCCTGGAATATGAGACCTCAGAGTTGTGGCTCTTCCTTTTCCTGAAGAGAAATAAGCCTTTCCCCAAACATAGTGCCTACAAGTTTCAATCCAGTAACAAAGGTGCGGAACTTCCCATATCTAGAAAATTACATCAGGAAAATATATTGCATGGATTCACTTCAGTTGCATCAAAGCTTCCAACAAGAGTGGTTATTTTCAGCCAAATTACCATGCTGCTGCTTAAATACCACTAAGCTGAAGGAGTCCTTCTTTATCAGTTGCAAACTGCGACTTCTCCTCAAGGAAACACCAAGCTAAAATGCGTACATCTAAATCCACATGTTGTTCAGCAGTATTCAGAGTAATGTCATTCTGACTTATATGTTTACATTTTTATTGCTAATTGATTTACCCCTTCTGAAGGAGATGCCTTGAACAGGAGGCGTCCCTTCTTTCTCCCCTTACCCCCGTGCTCCAGCTTCATTACAACCCCAGCACTGTTGCCAAAATGAGATATTGCCTCATTTTTGGTACCGTGCCCTTGAAGGCATCTTATTAGAAAAGACCATTTCTTAATTAACATTTTTGATCTTTAATCTATTACACATCCCTTTAATCCCATACGGAGGAGCTTTTGGCCCACTTCCGCGGCATGGTGGTGGGAGGCAATAGGCTGGCAATTTGTGCTGAGGGCTCTCTCCCAGCTGGGCTCCAGTGTGGCCGGCTGCAGGGCTGGCTATGCTCTCGCTGGTCAGCAGCAGACATTCGCATTTATTATTTTATTGCTTTTTTTTTTAATAAAGACTTTAGAGAGCCACCACTCAGCATTAAAGACAGCAGGCAGAACAGCAAGCTTGCAGATGAGATCAGACTTCAGCAAGTGGCTGTTGAGATCTTAAAATAACCAGCAAAACTCTGAGTGGGAGATTTAGTGGATCACCAACATGTGAAGTGTTAAGAAAAGTACAATGTTAAGTCCCTTACATCATTTTACTTGCAAATAATTACAGCAATTACAATGTGCTAACTGGCAATTAACATTACAGGCTTCACAACTCACCAGAATTTTTTAAAACACGCTGTGGCCCTATGTAAATTGTCTCTTTGGTACTTCTGATTTGGTGGCTGTATGAGCTAATGGCTACACATTAGCTCAGCAGATCTCAGAACAGAATTGTCCACGTGCCAGATAATTTAATTAGAGGCTTGATCTTGTCAGAGCTTTATGCAACACAGAAAGTGTTTCCAAGCAAAGTGTGCGGGTTTTTTCCTTTCTCTTTAGTGTTTTGTGACTGTCTAATAATTTCTACTAACAAACGCCAAAGCCATCCAAAGGAGAAAGGAGGCATGGCTAGTAAAACACGCAAACAGGCAGGCACTTCAGTTCCAAGTGTGATGAATTAAAAAATATGTAGAGCAAGACACATCAAGCACCTCTTCCATGCACACCCCAATCTATTGCCAGGTCTCTGCGCACATCTATTAAATCTTCATCGTGCTGTTACTCAGCCCCAAAAAAGACAAAGGTCACTTGTCTCCAAGTGAGAGCCATAGGGTATCTCAAATCTCATTATAAATGGTCCCATTTAACAGTTTTCTCATTTGAATTTATACACAACAAATACAAGATTATGAGATGAGATCAGTTTATTTTGACAATGACATCGTAATTCCTTGTAGCGGGACCAGAAAAGGCTACTTCAGACACTAAATGACAGAAATACAAATGTATCTTCTGTTATGGGAAATTTCAGGCTACATTAACTTTAAAAAATCCTTTTTTTCATGAGTATTTGGCCTTAATTTCTGTTTTGTACACATGCTTGCGCTACAGTAACCATACTTGTACTCTTGGTCTACAATAAGCTTAATGGTTCAAGATAATTTAACCAAAAATACAGCGGTAACGGTTACAGAAAATTTTACAAGTCAGGTCAATGTTGACTAAGACCCACTAGAGGTCCCTTCCAACCCAAATGATTCTAGTTTCCTGTACTGAATAGCAAAGATTATTTGGGCAAAGCGTCATAAATTTCATGCAGTTCTTCACTGCAGAGTTTCATATCAACGTCCTTACTCAGCCCAGAAAACAAAGCAGTGGAGCTTGTTTATTCCATTTGTTTTTCTTCTTTTACAACCTTGTTTATAAATCCCCATTCTCATGGCTGGCACAATTTGTTTTTTTCTCAAGAAGAATGATTACTGGGGATCCACCACTGTGGCATTATTTTTTATTGATTTTTCTCATTTAAGCAACAGGCCAATGTAGTATATTCTGTTATTCCTGTTTTACATTTATTCAGGCAGGAAGCTTTGAGCTACCAGTTACAACTGCAATGTGTAAACTAGTCGAAGGAGAACAGAGTTTCTCTGAAGACCAAAGAAATTGTTCACCAGGAGACTTTCCTTCAACTCTTCAGCTGTCTGATTTCACAAAGGTAAAACCCATTGCAATTGCTTCCTACAGTGGCATGGTTTCAGCTTCCCTCGCTCCGACCAGCCAGCCAAAGCAGACTTGGAAAAGCAAAGCCACTGACCTGCAGAAATGACTCAAAGAAAGATAAGCTGGCAAGTGCCCATCAGTCCCGAAGCTGGAGCCCTCTAGGAAGGTCGACCTGCAGCACAGTGCACGCTGCATGATGCAGAGACAAAGTAGTATGGAGATGGGGCACAAGGAAGACTTTCTACTAGGTTGGGAGGCTTAATTAGCATTTGTAAAGTGGTTTCAGATCCTACATAAAAATATTTACTGAAATAAGCTCTAGAAAGCACAATTTGCCTGACCATTCAGTCTGCTTCTGTCCTCAAATCTGCAGGAGATTAGCAAATCCAGAGGGCAGCAGAATTGGATAAATTAGAGATGAGCAGGACTTGCCAGGTGATCTTATCCATCCCTCTGCTAATGTAAGACCATTACTACAGTGTATTTTCAAGCGCTTTGTCCAGTCTGGTTTGAAAATGGCCGAAGTGATGGGAGATAATACCAGAGTCTATTAGATCCCACTAGTGGGAAATGTTTCCTGATATTCAGCCTAGCATCTCCTTTGCTTTACTTTAGCCCATTACTTCTAGTTACGCCCCGGAAGGCTATTGTAAACAACAGATATAATTTTCATCTAAAAACACAGAAAATGTTCATCTAATCACAGCCCTTCGCTTGGGAGCAAGAGAGGACAAGGAAGCATCACTGGAAAGAAACACAGGAAGGGAGAGCAGGAGTGTGAAGAAGATGGGAAGGTGCTACGCTATGCCTTGCTCCTCTCCAGCACTCCCTCCAGCTCAAAGGCAGCGTCCTTCACTGGGATGTTCATACCCACAGGAGACGTGAACGCAAGCAAGGGATGGAGAGGCAGGAAGGCTGCGTCTGAGGGTCCACCCACGAAGGTGAATTACTTCCTTCAGTCAGCGCAAGGAAGTGAAACACAGCGTTACAGCCTCCCAGCAGACAAAGCGCCAACAGGCACACCTTTAAAAATAAAAAGCAAATTTGTTGCAGAGAAAAAAATGTTGCTGGCAAGATGGGGACACAACCCCGTGGAGGATGTCCCCTGCCAGCCCCAGAAGGATGAACTCACATGTGCAACCGTCCACGCTGGTGGTGTATTTGTATTTCTGGCAAGATGCCCCTGCCAGAAGACCCTATGGGAACATCCCCCAACCCATAGCGGCCCCATGCCAGCAGATACACCAAGCTCACAAGTCTTCAGATGACGTTAACCCGATGACCCCACAGATACGCCCAGATTTGACTGAAACCTTGCTGCCCATCACCAGTCCCAATGCACTGCTGGCATCCCAGTGCACACGAGTCCACAGCCCCTTGCCACGAACAGGCAGGGGCTGTGACCCCTCAGCCTGCAGAAATCCTCCCCTTTACAGATGTTGCTTGTAGCAATTTAGGGGGGCTGGCTTTAGGTACTGTGAAGCTCAGCAACACCAACGACACACGGCGATACACCACGTTTGCTCAGCTTCTCTTAAGCAGACTGGCTTTCCAGCAGATGCTGTCTTTAAAAAGCCTGGGAATGGGTGGATGGTGGGGTAGGGGGAGCACTCGATAGCTCACTTCGAAATGAGCTTTTCTTTCCTTGCCTCTTTTACCATGGAAATTAATTCTCCTCCTCTGTGCTATCACTATAATTTTCCCAATTAACATTTTTAATAGTAAGTCTTTTCTAGGAAATGCCATAATACACAGGTGTGTGCTTCTAATTTAAATACTAACACCCATGCTGTGTTCACATCTGAAGATAGCTCCTTCTTGCCGGAGATTCCCGCCCCAAACAAGAGGGGAACACCTATGGCACCGCACCACCAGAGATGCCTCGGCGGATCTGTGGGGCGGCTGTCTCCATGACAGATGCACGTGTCGGTGCTGCGCCGCGCCGCGCCACACGCGGCGAGGAATCTCATTTTTTATAATTCTCCTTTCCCTGAAGGTGCTACAGCCATGGGATGTCGGTCAGGCCTCAGGGACCCCCAGGGACCCCAGTCACTCCAGCCAACAGCTTCCTCTGGCAGCGCCACATCCCCCTTCCTGCCAGCCCGGGAGCGCTGGGAGCTGAGACCTGCTCCCAGGAAGTCCTCGCATCTGCAGACGCAGGGTTGTGCTGTGAGCTCCTACAAACATTGTGTAGGTGTGGTGCTTAGGGACATGGTTTAGTGGTGGACTTGGCAGTGCTAGGTTAACGGTTGGACTGGATGGTCTTAAAGGTCTTTTCCAACCTAAACGATTCTATGATTCTATGAAACAGAGTAACCTGGGAAGGGTTTATAATTACTCGTATTGTTTCTTCTTATATTATCCCGGCTCCAGAATTCTTACATCTGTCTTGGATGTTCACCCCACCACATTATCTGAGTATCACGTACTATCACTTCACCTTCTGTTTGAGAAAACACTATCAAAAGTACTTTCTTTAAAAAAAAAAAAAGATAAATTAGTATTTAGAAGTAAAAGATTGAAGTTAAAAATTAAATTTTATAATTAGGAAAAGAGAATTAATTTTTTTTTCTCTTCTGAAAGGACACATAACCATGTTACCCATGTACATTGTAAAAACCCACACATTACCCAGGAAAATAAAAGTTCCATTTAGAATGAATGAGTAATGCAGCAGGCAGAGCTACAAACCTCCCTAGCTTTATTTCTAGTTTGTATTTATTTGGATTTTGGCTGCTTCCAAAGCAGGTATTTAAAATTTTGAGAACCTCAGACTATACCGACTGGCTGCATGCTGCAGGTCCATGCAGAGACAAGGATGCTGTTTTTAAAAGCAACATAAGAAAGCCACCCAGTTGAGATCAAACATTTCATAGTATATTGAAAAAATATTCAGCTAAGAAAGTTATCAGTGTCTCTTACATTCTTTGCTAAGTTCAAAGGTTTATTTCTTTGGAAATCCTTACGCACTGTAATCAGAATCTTCTCATATTGATTTACTAATGAAATCAGCTTTTAGAAGATGTCTGAGCTTGTGAAGGCACTCAGGATGGGCAAGATAACAGGTTTCTAGTGCCCACTGAATTGCGATTGACCTTTTCAATGCTCTGCAGCAGAGATCCCAGAATTTCATGTTGAAGGTGTTTGGGAGGGTTTTTTTCACTGTTCTTCCATTTACAAGTTAAATAAGACAAAATACAATATATGTGGAAATAAAGAAAAAGAGCTTGGTGTCTATGGGAGGGCAGTCTCTCTCATCTGGACCTTCCTGACTTAATCCTGACACAGCCCATGCCCAGCAGGTCGTGTGGCTGGAGCAGGACCAGCAGGGGTTCTTGTGGGAGCTGCCAGGGGGACATGGGCAGAGAGCAGAGACAGCCCTGGGTACTGTGAGACCACAGGTGATGGCGTCCTGCAAGGATGGTGGCCTTGGTGGGCACCAGGCAGTGGACCATGCTGAGGCGGGCAAGCCCAGGGTGCTGCAGGAAGGCTGAGGGGACAACAAACTTTGTGTGGCCAAAACAGGCCTCCAAAAGAGGAAGCGTGAGGAAGGAGAAGACATTTGCTGTAGCTTCTCTGAATAAACAGAAACAGGGAAAAAGTTAACGCATGAATACTTGCAGGGGCAAGTCTCTGTTTGATTCATGAGACCCCAGCTTTCTTTCTCATCTGTTTTGCTCCTTTGGCAGCCAAAATTAAACCCAACCCTACAAAAGAGTTAGAGGAGAACAGAAACCCTCAACACTTGGGGAGCAGACAGCAGCAGCGCCAGAAGACCGATGGTGGAGTACAGCACAGGGAACAGCCAGGAGGGAACAGGCAGGGAGATCCCCGAGCAGCAGAGACAGCATTAAAAATGCCCTGGCACGGGCTCTGGTAGCCCGGAGTGAAAATAAGTCTCTGAACTGCGTCAAGATGTTCCTCCTCTGAAGATACCAAGTGAAAATTGTGATTTACATAGCTGGGAGACACCATGCAAAGCAGAAGAGAGGGCAAAAAGGAGTAACCACAGGGTGGTTTTCTTTATTTTGTGGTTCATTTCTCAAAAGCTGCTGCTTCCCCTTCTCTTTTCTTTTTTTCCGCCTTAAAGGAGGGAAACTTTAAAAGAAATTGCAGAAGGCAATTAAAAATCTAAAGTAGTGTACTGTATAAAACAAGCACGTGGGAGAACTCTTAATGGCAAAACATCAAATGTCTGTGTCCTAAAATGTTGTAGGCTTTTCTTCCCCATGCTGCGCTTTGATAACACGTCCCTCACACGCGTGCCCAGCTGCTGCAGCCAGCTCAGAGGCAGGAACAGGAAATCTGGAGCTAATGGGGAAAGGGGGGAATACCAACCTGTAATTGATTTTCATGATTTCTGGAGTGTTATAATTGAATGATACTAATGTTGTGTGCTAATGGATGGTTGGGCGCTGGCGTTGGAGAGGCCCTTCCAGTTGCAAACACTGCAAAGAACCCCCCATGTTCTGCAAACACATGCGCACAGAGACATACCCAGTTCCGTTTCTCCCCAACACTCAGGCTACAGGTCCACAGTCCCCTATTTCCCAAACTCTTTCTCGATCACTATCATAACTCGTAGCTGCATACAAAAATAAGATACCTTCAGTTACCTCAAAAGCAGACACAAAAAATCAGGCTTTTAGGTTTGCAGGCTCCTGAGGAGAAGACAGAATCTGCTCTCTTTGCCCCAGACAATTCAGCCAAGATTCCCCAGGGCCTCACAGTCAGGCTAATGAGAAACTCCCCAGCAACCCCCATGTAAAATGCTTTAATAGGTCTTTAAAATGCCTTAAATTCTCTATATATTTAGTAAGACTTTTTATTTCTTTAAAATGTCCCTTGTTGCTCCTCAAGATAATACTCTTGTGATGTATTACAACAGCAATGCAGCATTGTCTGGCTGGACCCTTGCTTTGCAAATACTGAATCTTATTTTCCTCTTGGCTTCGAAGCAGCAGAAAACGCTTTTGCAAAGCGAAGGCGGGCGCTTGCCTGGCCCCCCGGCAGCCCTGCCCAGCCCACCCTCTCTGACGCTTTCGGAGTGAGATGGACAGGCTTCAAGGGCTGCACGTGCTGTTAAGAGGGAAAAGCAGGGGGAAGGAGTACTCAGCTGCGCTCTTCCTCTGGGACAGAAAACGTCTTTGCCTCTTACACAGCAAAACACTACTGACCTGCTATTTAACAGCAAGTTAAGTCCTCAGATTAAGAGAGGAAAGGAAAAGCTTTTTTTCTTCCTTTTACATTAAGGAAAAAAATGTTTACAAGACCTGAAGAGGAAGGAAATTCGCTATATGCCCATTGTTAAACAGGGCTGGTGGAGACCCAGATTATTTACCCTGGCATGAGGGCAGCCTCTGCCTCCTTATACATTTTCCTGATTCTCTAGGTTAATACCTACAGCCTTTAAGTTGTGGTCATAAAAAAAAATAAAATTATAAAACTATGTCTAGTTGTATTTAAAGTATTTGAATAAATCCCTCAGTGCAACTATGCCAAGGGTTGGATTCCTGCAAAGCATTTCACCTTCGTGGGTTTTACCAGGACTGAGCAGTTAAGCCAGAGCAGACAACTTGTGCACATACTCTACCATAGGAAAAAGGATGGTGCCCTGTGCTAAGCCATCACCGAACAGACCCATCTGAGCGCAGGACTTCTGTTGCCAGTGTATCGACTGCCAAATTTCCATGAGCTGCACTAAGCAGCTCCCACGAGCAGCCCCTCGCCCGGTGCCAGGGTCCGGTCAGGGATGCATAAACCGTGCACCTTCAGTACACTTCAGTAGCAGAGAAGCCCACCATGAGATGCAGAGCTTGGCCCCCAGTGTTTGACATGTCTTGCCCTGCACCTACAAACACTTACACCTTACCTGGGGACAGACGGCTGTCACAGCTACCTCGACAAGCCCCAAGACTGCAGATTCAACTTGTACTCACAAAAATTTTCCAGTATAGCTTCTACTGGTTTGATGAACAAAATAAGATATAGCAGCAAAAACACCTTCTCTCCCCACAACTGCACCTATATACATATTTTGCTAGTATTAAAAAAAAAGTTAAAAAATTACATTCTACCTGCTTTTGCTGTCCCTACGTACCACACCACCCTGGGATCGCTGCTCCCTCGGCCCACAGCAGCTGCACAGAGTGCCAACAGAATTTTTCAGAAGTCGCTTTGTATGTGTTTGCACACACACAGAGATGTACAAACACATACAGGAGAAGAAGGGAGAGAAATATGTTAATTTGAAACATCTGGCAAATGTTTCAGAGTTAACAAGTCCCGGGTTTGGCCTTTTGGGTTTTTTTCTGTTGGGGGGGTCAAGGAAGGGGAGGCAATTTTGTCATTTTGGGCCAGGGAAGGAAGGGGCATGAAATGAGAAGTTGAAGTGTGTTTTTTCACCCTTTATTGAACTTCAACATCACACTACTGGAGCTAATGCAAACAGGAAGATCATAAAAGAACATAATGAAAGTCTCGCACACTGGGACTGAGGGACTGGTTTTAGTTACTGAATATAGCTTTGGAGGCACACCACACAAGAGCCAGTGACTCCATGCAGCCGCGCCACCACGTACTAGGGCTTTTTAAGCTTTTTCTATGTAGTTCCTCAGTCATATTCCAGCCTGCAACCTCTGTCCCATGCACTGCGCCCTGTCTTGATAGGATACTGTATTGCATCTTTATACACATGCGAGATTGACATCTGCAGCTACTAAACATATTAAGAGGAAAATCCCCCAATTAGCACACATTTTCCTTAAGCTGCCATAAATCACTCATACAATACATTTTATCCTACATCCGATGTCTTGAATGAGAGCTGTAATTATGGGAGTAAATGAAGAAAAATGGAGGAGACTCAACTAATTTGGGAAAAGCCTTTCACAGGCTGTCTTTTACTTACAGCATAGTCACCAATACCATCCAGAAATCCCAAATTAACTCCTGCTCTGCACAGAAATTATTTTTGTTGTTGTTGCTGCTGTTTTGAACCTCAGCCTGTGTTAAATTTAATACGATTCAAGACTTGTGATAGATAACACCGGTAACTCCACTCCACTGCTGTTTGAGACGAAGGTCAAGCAAGAGAGCCAGCGAGCGCTCTTTTCATGCACCGTTAGCTCCAGGCACAAAGGGGCCTTCGACATCGCAGCTGGAGGTTTGCAGCAGCAGCAGCAATATTTGCTATCAAAGACTAGTGAAAACACAAACCATTCAAAACAGCCGTAGTGCCCAGAGAAGATGCACCCAGCACAACTGAGAGTGCAGTTGGTACAAAGCAAAATGTCACAGAGTGCCACACAAAGGCAGTTTATGCCTTCAAGACCAGCTAGATGCTGACTTCAGTAAGAAAAGTCTCCTGTGAGCCAGTCTCCCCGTGACTCTTATAAAACCCATGCTAACCAGGAATGCAGCACCATTGTTAATTTTCATATTACTGCTCAGTTTCTGAGCTGTTTTCACATCACTGCTGAGCTTGTAAGAGAACACCATCGCACAGTCCAGTATGAGGACAGCACAGAAATAGGCTTATTGGCTTCAAAATAAAAAATATTCTGAGAATGTCATAAATGTTAAAGACATAAGAGACAGTAAAATATCTTTACACAGGGCACAAACAGTGACTGAGATGTGGCTAATTACTTTAAATGCAAACTGATCTGACATTTACCCTCAGGTTTGTGTTAGCAGTACATATTACACAACTACAGACAAACTTGCTTTATCCTGTTCAGTTTCTTGAGCCTCTTTTTACTCAAATTATCAGTGTAACACAGACGAACAAGCCCCAGACACACGTTTAAGTGTTACTACTACCAAGCAGACCAAAAGCTGGTTCAAATGCTAAATCTTTCTACCATGGCGATGTACCACTTTTATTCTCCAGCCCTGACAGTACTTTCCAATTTCCTCTGAGAGGAGAAATACACACATTCCAGTTGAGACCGAGGTTTAAAATTCCTATTAAAGCAGCTTTTATGTAATTAGATTGGAATGAATGTGCAACAGTGCCCATTGCAGAAAACTTCAAAGTGGTTATACTGGAGAAATCACAACCCATTTCAGTATGCCCACAAGAAGAAAGAATGGCTCTCTGGAGGATAAGAGTATATTAGTCTCTGTATGTAATAGATTTTATTGACCATATGGAACTGATATAAAAATTGTGTTGCAGTGGGTAGTCTTGGATTTGAGACAGGAATGTGACATAGAAAATACAGTTCCTGTAAAAAGCCTGGCAGCTTTCTGGCAGTTTTTGCAATCAGAAGAACCTAAAATATTTACCTGATTGAGTCACTGATGAGTCCCAGGTCAAAGCAAAATCTGAAGATTCACCCTCTTCAACTGAAAAAGAACAAAAATAAGTTGTGATTGCCAAAACAAACCAACTGGAAAGCAAAGCCATCAGAAAACTAGGTCCACTATGACATTAAGTATTAAAACAGACTTCTGCACTGGTGAAAAAGAACTTACTGCTTTCTATAAAATAATTCATGAGGTGGAAATTTAGTAAAGAGATTTTCCCTACATTTTAACCTAAATATGGGATTTCTGTTTGCAGTTCCTTCCTGAACAGGTAACGGTAAGTTCCTGTGAAATTTTAATAGAGGTTTAAATATCACTAGCTGCTAAGTATTCATATTTGAAATTTTGTACATTCACAACTTGCAGGTGCAAAATTGCCATTGTAAATGTAGAGGTTGTTTTTGAAATGTATGCTGTAACAGATCATAGTAAAGAACTGTCCTAAGAAGGGAAGATTGCCTGACTTCTGTCATCTTAACATACTAACGTATTAACCATATTCAGAACCGAGTGATATCTTAAGTTTTTTCAGAGTTCAGAGTTAAAAAATACTATTATCATGTGCAACCATGTTCTGTAATATGGCAGTCGTAAATAACTGCATTTAAGGCTTGCTGATGTGAAAGCTGTCAGAGCCAGGTGCTCAGCACTTGCAAGTGACCTATCTATAACTTTCTGCCTGTTAAGAATTATAAAATGTCATTTGATTCTTACATTCTTAAAAATAACTAAGAGATCAACTGACAAGCAGCAGGCTAAAAAAGAGCCCAATCCTGCTGTTACTGAAATGAATGGCAGTTTTACTAATGTCAGACTGGGCATTTGAAAGTGGTAACTGTGGAAATTCTTCTTTTTAATTGCAAAAGTTGATCATCTTCACCTGCCTACTCTGTCACCGTGACACCAAACAAATTGAAATCATGGGTCTTTATTGCCTGATGAAAAGTATTTACTCCACGCACTGAACAATCTCTAACCCTTTTATCTAAATTATGTTGGATTCAAATACAAATTATACCTAATTCTGCAACTGAAATCCAAACCATATTGCAAAGCCACAAGCACAGCCCCTATTGACCAGATAGGACCTGTATGCTCAGGCCCTGGAACCTGCTCCAGTGATTATTTACATTGAGTATTTACATTTTCATCACAAGATTCTTGATTTTATGCTTTCCTCTCCCCCCCCCCCTTTTTTTTTTTCAATCCAGTAAGGAATTCTGGCATCCTATAAGCTTATCTATCAGGTTGATGTCAGTGGTGACATCATGTGGCATTAGGAACAGAGAAGATAATTTACATAGGCAGTGCCTTCACAAATTTTGATTTTATGTTCAGACCATAAACAAATGCGTACTCCACAGAAGGGCACAGCTCCGGTCCTGTTAGTCTGCAAGATTACTAACAGAGGAGCATGGAATTTGGCCACTTCCTTTGAAAAATCGTACTTGAGACACAGTTATACTCTTTCCAAAAAGTCTATGTTAACAAAAAGGCCATGTCACATAATACTAAATTCCAGAATGATAGAGGGAAAACAAGATACAAAGCTATGAGCTTATTGAAACCATTATCGGTACTATTTGCTGATGGTGGCAGAGCAGGCTTGGCTCACGCATGCTCTCTCCTAGGGGCTCACCTACCATTTTGTGTTCTGTAAACCACCATCTTGTTCCCATTTTGAGCCATCACTTAATAGAAAAACTCTGGACATAGTTATCCTAAATACGATTTCACTCTTACACAAATATATCTCCTGTTTTAACATCAAAAACTACATACAATTGGGAGGTTTCTGCTCCAAAACTAAATAAGCTAAGTTAGCAATTCATGTACCTTACTCAAAACAGACAAGTGGAATGTTTTAGTTTTATTTTATCCTTGACTGCTTTTTGGTTGTCTTGCTTGGACAGTTTTTTATATTACTACTTCTATGCTGATGTTTTTTCATTTCTTTACATTTTATCTTGGAAAGAGACACGGAAAAAAAAAATCAGTCTGCTAAAAATACATAAAGGCAATAAATTCAGTCCTAGTCAAGTAGAAGTATACGGGATCAGCACTGGTCATCGGCAATTTTAGCAACACACTGCCTTTCATGTTGGTTAAACACCGGAGACTGCTCTAGTCCTTGAGCTGCTGTAGGGCAGCTGGCTGCAGCACGTAACAAAACCCACGTTTTTTGGAATCCCTTAAATGAGGGCAAAGGTTTGAGTCAGCCTCTGTTGGCATTAATTTGCTTTGCTCCCTAATGACTGAAAAGGGGACAGAGAACATATATGTGAAGACGACGGCACTTAAATTCACTTTATATTATTGCAGTCCTGGTTTCAGGTTCTCCCCCTCTATTTGCACAGACCCACCACATAGCTGACAGTGCTGCACCTCCATGTCAGGAAGAGGCTGGTCGGATGGAGCCTCCTGAGCTTAGACACAGACACATCTCCCTGCAGCTGCTGCTCACACTATTCCCCCCTTTTCTCTTTTTTTTTATTATTTTTTTTTTTTTTAATTTTTTAAGCAAACATCATCTTTCATAGGATCAACCATAAGAAAAAGTAACAGCCAAGCCTACTGCAAGAGGTATTGCTGTATTGGACTGATGTTTCTCTTGGGCAGCAGGACAGCATGTCAAATTGTCCCCTCAGACAGTGAGCACGGAGTGGGGGCACTGCCAGAAGGGAGCCAGGACCCCACGCTGTTTGCCGTGGTGCTGGCTGGGGGTACCCAAACATGTCCAGGCAGGACATGACCACTGGGCAAGGCCGGGCTGGCACTACTCAGGACCGATGTTAGGTGGTTTTATGGAGTGGCATGGTCACAGTGACAGCCAGTCGGGAGCCCTGACCTGAGCACTTGATCCTCACCTGCCCGCCCATCCACCCACTAAGCTAGGCAGCGGGCACAGAGAAACAAGGGGCAAAAGCATCCAAAAGAAAGATTGGGTCTATACACCAGTGTAATTAAGAAGCCCCAGAGGTTTGGAGGGGAAGGGTGTCTGTCAGGCTGAAGCAAAACAAATAGGTGATCAGGCTTTGTCACAGGCACCAAGTGTAATTGTAGGGAGACACTTAACTCCACCATGCTTCTGCTCCCTCTCCATAATGGGCATAAAACCAAGAGCTGAGAGGTTCCTCCGTGGCCACCTTTATCTTCTGGATATAAATTGTTATTTAAGGAGCTGGCATTTGAAGTGGTGTCACTGCTGGCTTTACCTCAGCCTCAGCAATGAGCAGAAGCCACAGAAGTCAGAGGGAAAGATAATCTGTTTCTTCCTCCTAAACTCAGCTTCGACACCCAAGCAGTTGCAGCTAAAATTTGCCCTCAGTTGCACATAGCTGTTGCTGGACTCACGGGGAAGGAGGAGGTGCTTTCCTGGGCTGGTTGGTGAAGTGGGGACATGACACTGTGCATGGAGGTGAGAAGAGTCCCACAGACACCGATCTGGGGACAGACGCCCTGGGGGGCTGCCTTAGGGCTTGACCAACCCTCCCCGGGAGAGCAGAGTGGGTCCAGAACAGATCTGGCTGCTACAGCTGTGAAGGGATTTCCAGCTCTCACTACTGAGAACCGAGTAAAAAAAAAAAACCTTAGTCTGTAATATTAGCCAGGGAGTAATTCACTTAAGTTGACTTTTCAGTTAAAGTTTCAGTTTCGTAATATTTTTCTCATCATTCCTTGAAATCTAGGTTGACTCAAGTGACCAGTGTGCGTTAATGTTCACTTTGTGGATGCTATTATTTAAGTAGTGGTAATGGGCAAAAAAGCCAGTGAAAAGGTACGAAGCATTCAACACAATCACTTCCAAAATACATCGCACAGTAAAATAATTCCTGTTTCATTAGCAGGAAAATATGTTTTCTGAGACACACCTGAAGTCAAGGACTAGACACTTCCATCTGTGCTAGTTAATCACTCTGAATGTGTGGACACAAAAGCCCACGTCACTGATGTTCAGCATGGGCAGGAGCCACCCACGTACCTGAAACGCTCTGCAGCTTGGGACTAGCACAGGAAACAGCAGTACAGTTTAAGAAGGAGAGCCGAGATTTTATAAAGCAACTAGAGATCTTGTATCAGCTCTAACTACTTTACGGCAGTCCTGGTGACATAATGGTGAAGGGTCAGCATTTCATGAAATTTTGGAGGCATTTCATACTGGGCATTGAAAATGAAGACACCCAAAATCACTGATGTTAAGCTTTGGGCAGAATGTTCACAAGTACACTTCACGTGTTTTTATTGGATACTTCCTGTTTTCCTTCACAAACTCACCTCATTTTCTGCCCAAATTACGTTGTGTGTCTGCACGTTAAGCCATGGTTGCAACCACAGAAGTTGGTATGTAATTACACTCTTACTCTTGTCTCTGTCTGCTCTCTCCATCTGATCGATCATTTTAAAATGCTTTGGAAAAGCATATTTTTACTCCTTCAGTAATACAGAGACAATACAGCAAGAGGACAGAAGTTCAGTCCCACTCTGCTCTATGTGTCATCGACAGAACGGCACCCAAGGTGCAACACACTGCACCAACAGAGAGGGTACGCATGTCTCCCAGTGCCAAATTCACTATGCAGTTGATTAGAAAAAAAGATGGGCAAGAAACAGTTTCAAAGTCAAGTACTAAACTTTGATATCAACACTCACAGCACTATATTTCTATTTTTAAAGCATTAACATTTTTTTCTTCTCTTTTGTAAATGGTCCATAGTATTTGCCTGCACACAGAGGTAAAATACTGGAAATGAAAAACAGAGACACTCTTTTAGCTGCCTCCTTCAGGGTGATAATTATGAGATAGTTATAGGAAACTCACCCACAAGTGTGGCTGGTACAACAGCCATGCCTTTGGTGAAATCTGGGGGCATCTATGAAGCTGAAACCCTTCAGGAAGGCTGGGTTTGATGTGAAAATAGTCCTGGTCTGGCAGCATAGAAAATCTTGTTGATAGTCAACTCAAAAGTTCAGTAACTTTGTGCGCTGCTCACCCCTGGCCTGGTGCAGGGAGGACATCGCTGGCAGCAGGAGGACACACGTCTGCTTCCACTCCCCATTCTGCCCCAGCACAGGAGGACTCACTGCTGTCATGCCTGGAGAAGACCTCTGTTCTGCTCCAACTGATTGTGGGACCCAGATGCAAAAGTCAGAACAAGGACAGGGTCGACGTGGGGAGAAACTGTGGGCAATGGCAACATCACAGTACAGCACTCCCACACACACCAAATATTTGCATTTTGCCTGCCCGTCTCAGATGTTCTCCAGGGATGCCTATTTAATTGCTAGGTCACGAGCGCTGCAGGCTCAAAGATTTCAGTTCTTTGTGCTCAGAGAAACTTCTGAAAGGATTCAGCATCCACTCCCCTAAGAGTGAGAACATCTATTTATGGGGCTACCATTACCTGAACTCCATTCACAGTCACAGTGCTTATTTAACACTTTATCACTCCCAGGAAAGAAGTTAACCTTATCAAAGTAAGACGCTTCTGAACCAAATGTTGATTTCTAGATGCAATCAAGCTTTGCAAGTGAGCAACAGCCCCTCAGTAACTCAGATGGCATGCGTATGCTCCCTTATCCTATTACACAGGCTTCAAGGACCACAAGGACCAGTTTAACGCTTCCCATAATAGAAAAACTCCATAGTACGCTAACTAAAATGTCAGGAACTGTGACAGTTTGAGAAACTGCTGAGAAATTTGTTGCGTTACAAGCAAGTCCCCCAACTGATGGGGGAATTATCCTGAATCAGGGCTGTTACCAAGAGCTGCATTGGGGACCAGGGCCACTCCCTCACCCATGAGCAACCTTTGAAAACACCACGTACAGAATAGTTGGAGTGCAGAAAATGCTGGTGCTGCTTTTTCATTTGGAGGATTTTGTCAGATTTTGTTGGTGACAGAACGCTCTCAGATAAACTTGGGGAAATCTCACCAATGCCTGTGTATTAGCTGTAATGTACGTGTCAAGATTCACAGCTTTCCCTCTAGAGAAATACTCTAGCACCAACCCGCATTGTAAGCCAGTCACACAATAATCTTGTATTTTCCCTGACCTAGCTGTAGGTACTCGCAAGCAAGAGCTCTGTGATCTTCCGTAATCTTCGGCTTCTTTGCCAGCTTTGAGATGCACACCTCTCTGTGCCGTCCTATCCAGCCCTTGCTCCGTCCCTCCCATCACATGAAATTACATGCTCCCGAATCAGCACAGGACACAGAATAGCCCCATCCGACCGCCATTCATCCGCTGCGACTCATCCCACAGCACTCGCAGCCTGGGATTTAATACAGCGCTCTTAATCCTGCAAAATGCAGAGCAGCTCCCATTTCCACGAAGTCAAAGGGAGCTGAGAACGCTGAAAACTTTGTGGACTGAGGATTGTAAATTAGCCAGTTTGCAGCTGCTTGGCATGGCAGGAGCACAAAGGATGTTAACAATCTTTACACTTTAAATAGCCCGGTATTTTCCACACACATCTAGTCTGTCCTTTGGAGAGGTGCGGACAGGCTTGCTCCTCAAACTGAAGGAGGAGAATACCTCTGCTCTCACTCAGTTTACTGCCCAGAGAAGTTCAGTCCTGCACGGCACTGGGAGCTGCTACCACAACTAGCAGTGGCACACATCAAAAAAAGAAGAAAAGTTTGGAAATGGCTACTTTGAGCAGAAGCCAACTAGCCCCTTCTGTTCAGATCACCTCCTGAGTGTAAGGCTTTCCCTGTCTCCTGCTTAGATGTTCCCTGTTCGATTCTCCACCTCCTAATTTGCGAGACAAAAGTCTGCAAAAGACAAAAATCTGCAGGAGAGCAGCAGTATGGAAAACGGTCACACGTGTTTTTCACATGAACGGCGGCTGCGGCAGAGCTGCAGCCCGCTGGCCGGGAGCACAGCAGGCGCGGAGCCGGCCCCGAGCCAGGGCACGCCGCCCACGGGGAGCCGGGCTGCCCTTCTTTGTCACAGGCTGGGGCTTTCTCCCCCCGTGTGCAGAAGGAAACCTTCACAGTCAGCGGGAAAACAGGAAGTTTTATGGGGCTTTGCCAGGGTACTGAGAAGAGGTGCCTGTGAGCGCATCCCGATGCATTTACCATACCTTGCAGCTAAAAGGAAAGGGAAATCTCCCTGGTGCCTCCGTACCAGCACTCAGGGGAGCAAGAAGGTACCCGGCAGAAGCTGCTATAAAGCACCTGCCAGGTGTGCTTTATACCAGCCATTTGAGCCAATTTTCTCCCTTTGGAAAATCAACTTGGCGAGAAGATTCCTGCCAGGTCTCCCCGTATTTACTAGATATTTTGCTTGTTTGCGTGATCATTTCCATTAAGCTTTAGTAACACTTTGCCATTTTTTCCCCGGTGGTTGGTGGAAAAGAGCACTGGGGCACCAGGGCATCCCCAGAGAGGTGATGGCGCATTCCTCGCCCATGCCCTAACCCTGGGATCCCCCACAGGAACCATGCGTGGCCCTCGGCACAATCGCTCGCAGCCCCAGATCCGCCTCCCTGTTCTCTCCCCAGTGGACGGCCGATTCAGCCATCGGTGGCCCTCGGCCAGGAGGGTTTTTTCCACCTTAAATAGGACCGTTATATATTAGTCCTTTCATGGGCCAGCAGGCCAGGGAATAAGACAAGAGGGTTTACTGACATGGCTTATTTAGCTAGTTCAGAGCCTAAATTCGCACAACTTCTCTAGCTGCTTTTCTCCAAAGTCAGTAACAGGGCTTGGCAGAGACTGTGGGTTTTGCTGGCAAAGTCAGCCTGTTTGTGTGAAGGAGGGAGGAGTGGGGAAACCCAGACTGCTGTGTTCTCTAGGTCAGGGAAAAGAAAAAAAGAAGGAAAAAAAAAAAAATAAAAAAGGAAGAAGGATGAGACAAATGGGACATAATTACAAAGGAAAACTGAAAAAAACCGGATAGTTAGGAACAGAAAAAGACATGAAGGTGATTAAGGAGAACAAAACAAACAACAAAATAAGGTAGCACTAGTAGGTTTATGCAAAGGAGATCTAATTATGGGTGGCTAAATCCTCCAGGACATTAATATTCCATCGTAATGTGTCTAGTTTCCTCCTTTCCAGACATGGCAGGGAGGAAATGAGAATCACTTAGATACACTGTTTAATGAGCAAATGATGGACGATCACCAAATACAGCCTGCCTGATAAGTATCCATTAGCTTAAACTCGCACAGTAAATCTGTGCACAGCTAACGGGCCTGCCTCTTCAAACACTACGGCAAAACTTAATGTAACTGCAACTAGAGCACAGGATCGTTGTAAATAAAAATCTCATCTCTGTAAGACAAGAAAGACCGTAGGACATACATAATGGCTAATCACAGCCCTTCCCACGGACTGCACACCTGACTCAAAAGCCAGAGTATATTTATTCCCAGTGCTCGTATTTAGTTTTTGTGTTTCTAATTCACAGACTTCACTGGAGACAGATATTTCACATCAAAATCTATTATGTAAATAAATACGAGTGTGTGGTGTAATAAAATGCAGCCAATGTTCCAGGTTGCTCTCAAAATCAACGTCTTATATATGCAATATATTAAGCTTATAGTTCTTAAAACTGGGCCTGCAGACACCCCATTTCATTACTTTACGTTATAGATTTGGGATCAATACTCTTAACTGACGGTTCTTACAGCTTGTCATTGAAGGTTAATCCCCAGAGGGCAGTGTGGGTTTTTTTTCCTTTTAATTGCAATACATGGTAATTAATCTGTGAAAAGTTCAGGAATTTAGAGGTTGCCCTGGAAGAGGCACCTGGCCAAGGAGCCCCCTGCTCTGTGCTACATACGAGACCCGCAGCAGCAGCACCTCAGCCCCGCACGAGAACCACATTTTCCTGGCACACTGGTGCAAAACCATCCCAGCAATGGCTGGCACTGGGAACATCCTTTTTTAGGCTCCCCAGGTTTCATCAGGAAGCACCATCCCCGCTGCTCTGCCGTAGGGAAATGCAGTCCCCTTTGCTGTGTGTGCTGTTGGTCCCTCCTCTGCCCTGCGGCGGGCTGTGCCACCTTCCTGCGTCCCCAGCACAGGGGACCCATCTCTGGTGCCTCCCCACCATCCTCTTGCCTTTTTGGACAAAAATCTCTTACAATATTGGTTGTTTCTAATTGTTGCTTGCACCTCAGAAATGCAGGAAGAGGACTGGAGTTTGGGGATCTTTCTGCTTTTTCTGCTTGGAGTTTGCCTGGCCATGAGACTGGTGGGGCACACCCCCAGCCCAAGGGAACCAGCCCACCAGTGGCCCGTTTGTGCCCAGCACAGAGCTCCCACTGGCGTGCTGCAAACCCAGACCCATTGTCTGCTATAAGCTCCGCTGGAAATGGATGGGAGCATCCAGGATCCCTACTGTCACCTGCCCTGGTCAGGCTGAGCCCCAGCCCACACCACCCTAGCTCCGGTGGGGCAACAGCACAGGCACGGGACAGAGAGCAAAGAGGTGGGGGGGGCCATGGAGATGCACAAGGACATGGGGCGCAGGGTGGCCAGCTCCTGTGGACAGGGATAGGGGATGGCAAGCACAGGCTGCCTGCGGCTGCACTCCTCCCTGCATTATTATATGCATTTCTAAGGCAACTGTCACCATAGTGTCTGCACCTTCTTTCAAAAATAGATCTACTACGAGTAAACAGGAGCTTTAAAGCTCAAGTGAAACGTAGCAGGTGAATCTAGCATTCCCCACATTGCTCATAAAATCATGTATTTTACTTCAGCAACCAAGAGTTTAAATATTCTTGCTCCACCTGGAACGCTGCTGGATGACAGAAACATGTACATGTTGAAACCCTAACAAACCAAAACAAGGGAATTAGAGAAAGGGGGAATTAACACACCTACAATTCATGGCCAGGACTTTAATTCCATGAGTTGAATTTGCAAGTTGTGAAGCGATCCCTTGCTCTGCTAAAATGTCAAAAGCAGGTTGAAGTTACCCAAAGACAAGACAATGATGCGAGAGACACATGAAAAGTGACAGACCAGAGGTGGGTCAGCAAATACAAAGACCAAACTGCTACTCAAATACTTGCAATTTCTTACACCTTCCTCCAAACTTTGGGTGTAGAAGTTGTACCAGTGAAGGCTCTACTACCACCCTATGCACTTTTGAGCACAGATACCTGGCGAGTGAAGGTACACAAATCTCAGGTATCACCTAAGACAGTATTTGCAAACACGTGGGACACGGGGCTCTGCATTGGAAGACAGCAGACCTGAGAGTTGCAGCTGGCAGAGACAAGGTGCACATGGCAGAGTTCAGCTGGAGGGATGGTACAGGCCAAAGGGATGCCAGAAAGACTTTTATTGTTTCCTGAACGTAAAGAAATGGCTACAATGAAATGAAGTTTCAGAATGAAGCCAAAGCACCATGAAGTTCAAACACTGGGCTTTGCACAGAAGATGCAGGGTCTCACCAAGTCAGATTTATTGCATGCTTTGCTTCTCCAGGGGAAACAAACAAACAAACAAACAAACAAAAGAGATGGGAAAGAGCACTATTTTTACATTAGAGCTATAAAGTTTCTCTATAAGCAGGACACCTAATAAAATAATTTTCATGTGCTGGCCCTGTCTTGAGGCAGCTAATGAGGATGCTGAAAGCTTAACATCTAACATGGACTAATGACGCAAAGAAAGGGGAACGTTCTGAAACTAATTTACATAAACTTTTATATGGGAGCAGGAAGCAAACCAGGGAAGAACAGAAGTAGACAACTAGGATCTGCAGATGGGCAATGGGGCCATAACTCCTTACACTACCTCTTGCTCTGGTAAAGCACATAAAGAGATTTACGTGCACCAGCAGACTGAGTACACCCCACCTCTGACTGCAGTCTGTCCCCTATTGCTACTAATGGGCATCGCCCTTCTGTGTTCTGCTTAGTCAAAAACATCCGAGCAAGTGCAGTTCTGTAATAAAAACTCACAAAAAAACCCCGTTCACTGTCTCACCTGCTATGGTCAGACCAAGAGCCACATCCCTCCAGACCCTCCTGCCGTGGACAGCGAGTAGCCTTTTCCTTTCCTTCAGCAAGGAGCTGCCGTCAGAATGCAATACTTTCCAGCTCAGCTCATCATCACCATAAATCAAGTCCCACTTCACAGCAATTTTCCCACTATGGATTTCATCCAGACCCAACAGAAGCAGATGCAACATCTCCCATTTCATGTGGATCAGGCGTGATACTATTGTCAGCCTCCGTCCTGAGCTGTCCCAGATGGCGGGGGGACCTCAATTTTCAGACCTTGGTTCAAGGTAGAGAGTCTAATGCCGATGAAAAATTCACACTTGCAAATGTGATAAAAAGGATAGAAAATTACTTAAACAGCAGCAATTATCTTGAGGGTCACTGATGAAATGGTAAAGCACCCAACAACTCTACTCTTACACACGTTTAAGTCTCTTACTTCGTAATTCTTCAAAGCAGGTTTTACTACATTATGCCTAAAGCCCTCATCCCTGCTGCAGCAAGCTCCAGCAGCAGCAGAGCTGCTGTACCAAACACTTTGTTTATCATAACACTCCCCTCCACAAATACCCCATTCAGCACTCAGGGCTATTAATCACGGCTGAAAAAAGATCTTTGACCAGATTTCTACACCTCAGCCTAAAAAAATACACTGAATTTTGTTGCTAATCCTTCAAACTTGGAAATTTTTTCACTGGTGAGCTATGTGTGCAGCGTAGGTAGCACAGGAAAAGGAAAAGAGAGGAGGCTTTTCCTGACCGGCCATTTTAATTAGAGCTACGAGGGCTTGGAAAAACCCACCTGGTGAGTGGAGTTATTTCCCCCTTTCCCCTCCTCTTGGGATGCTGGTCCCAATCAGAGAGACCCAAATTTCCAAAAGCATAAGTACGCCAGGCTGTCAGTGCAGCCGCTTTGCTGCCGTCACGGGGCCGTCGCAGGGGATCAGGCCCTCGACGGCCGGACAAGGAGGGCTTCAGCTTTCCTGAGCAAGCACGGGTTTTCGAGGGCTGCTTGTAGGAGTTTGTTTCTCAAGCAAATAGCTCACTGTGGCTCTTTTGTGCATGCAAGCGTATGTGTGTGTGTGTCTGTGTGTGTGGTAATAATCCCCAGGGTCGCTCATTTTAATGCTGCTTTCTCCCCAGATGAAAATATACATATTCTTATTAAGAAAAAAAAAAATGTGCAAAGTATAAATTAGCATCTATGATAATTTCTAGTTCATAAATCGTATTTTAATAATAAAACAATATACTCTTCTGTACTGCCTCTTAAATACTAATAGGAAAGTCTGTCTTATTTGTACACAAGCCTAAATATTTTGATGAAGGAACACGCAAATGGTATAAAATAAATACTGTAAAGTGAAATATAGACGAAAGGGTAAATAAAAACAGGTGTAAAGCTAATACATGGAGAATCCAGCACCTCATCCTGCCTCCTTTGCCATGAGAAGAGTTTCCTCGGTCACATGGAATGATCCACGTGAGCAAATGCTCCACACTCCCCAGGTGTAGGTGCCCCACACTTTCCTACTGCTGAATTTTATTGCACAGGTGAAGGCAAATTCACCGGCTGAGATTCTTCCTACTGGAAAGACAGGCTTTGTTGGCTGCATTAAGGTGAAAGAAATTACAATGAGGGAGAGAAAGTTGTATATATATCACATATATACCTTTGTAGCGTCAAATTTAATTTGCAGAAAAACCAACTCGGCCACCATAAAGTGGAAACTAGTATTTTTTATGACCCCTTAACAACCTGTCCTTAGTGCTAACATACCATAAATAAATTTCAACATCTTGTTATACATGTAGTTTATTTTAAACAAGGCTAAAAGGGGAACACAGTTCTTACTGAAAATTGGCACACATACAAAGAAAGGGGGAAAGCTGGCTTTTAAAACTTAATGCAAGACCTACTTTTTTTTTTTATTCCTATTAAACTTACAACCTTTCCACTGAAATCAAACATAGAAAGAGTTTCCAAATATTTTATAATTCTGAATGGATTTCCCTAGTGTAACAGTAATAATATTTTTACAGTTAAAAGATCCACTGATTTAATAAGTGTGATTTGTGTATTTAGAAAATTCATTAGAGCAGACATTCCCCGACATTTTTAGATTTATTTATTTATTTAGCCTAATTTGGGTACACTACTTCAAAAGAACGCTTAGAGCTTCCCAGTTCCTTAGTCACTCACTAATAACATCTAATAATTAATAAAGACATGTAAATTCTTAACTCCCAGAACTATTCCAAACTTACTATCTGTACGCTTCATGTCATGTCTCACTTATGGATATCTGCATTACTTTGTTTCATAAAATGCTGAAGGGACACGTACTTATCTTGCTCTCCACCAAGAGTGAATATTCAGGCATGCTGCAACCAAAGCAAAACTAAATCGAAGCCTGAGCAACCTCTCCTCTAGGAGCCCACAGAGTTTTCCAGGCAACCATGGAAGCTTTTAGCTGGTTTTACTGCACGGTTGTGTCCCTTCTGCAAATGCCTGGTGCTTGCATGCTTGTGTAAATGCATGCATGCTTGTACACGCATGCCTGTGCAAATGCACGCATCTGCGGCAGCTATGGGGGACATGCACTTCTTCAGCCGCTGTGCAGACATGCAGGTGTGGTGTCAGGTGAGTACATCAGGATTGTCTCATTAGTGCTCAGTTTTACAAGTATTTGGGAGCCAGGAAGGAATGAACCAACCAAATGTGCAGCTGTTATATGGAAAGGAAAGGCCCAATTTAAGAGTAAATGCAATGCTCGGGACAGCAACTCCAAACGTATCTGTAGAAACAAAGAGGGCACAAGCAAACACCCTCATCCCCCGTCGTAAGGCCGCCAGCCCCTTCTGCCTCTGCCTCCAGAGCTGCTAAAATCCCTATTGTACGGGCAGAGGCCATGGGGAACAACATTAGCTCAAACCGTCTTTACTTGGAGGGAAATTCTATTGTGTCTGCTCCTCTCTGACAAGTGCTCCTGTCTGGGCCTTGTGTTCTGCAACGTTTCCTTGTCATATTTATTTGCTTGTTTTGATTTCCGGTCTTCTGTCAGGAGGAAGACTGCCAAAACCTGTAAGTCCTGTCTCCTACAAGTACTGCTAAGCCTGAGAAACGGGGCACGGGGATTTCCACACATGGCTCAAGCCAGTACGTTGACAGAAGTTTCCTTAAAGAAATACAACTTGCATAAAGTTTTGTATTTAAAGTTCAGTGGACTAAATGAACAGGACTTAAAAGAATAATGAGAATAGCCCCACTTCCCTAAATAAAAGGTACCATAATAGGTATTATGAAATGACACTCAGAATAAACTTCCCACACCAGAACCACACGCAGATGCAAGGTTATTCATAGACAGACAAACTGTAACTCTGCTGGTAGTTTTGCTGTGTGTAAAACAAGTCCCCCAGGTTTGAATTGTTTCTGTTATGACTTCTTATAATCCACAAATCTCTTCCTCAAAGCCAAACTGAGACAGAAAAAATGCACAAAAGCACCTACCTTTCAAAACAAAGAACTTTCTTCCAATCTAACCACTATAAAAAATGCTCACATAATTAATTTACACTTGAGGCAAACAGGGTTACTTAGCTGAACAAATGTTTTTTCCCCATATTCACCCATAGCCAATGGGTCAGCGAAGCAGAGTTCCTCTACAAATTTTTATGACATCCGAATATATTTCCTATCCACACCGGTATTTTTCCCTGTTAATGAGATTTCTCTGTTGTTCTCTTCATTTCCTGATAGAGTTACATAATCTTATGGAAATTCTGCAGTAAATAAAAGCTGTGCTCGTGCTCGGTCCATGCGTACTCATGCTTCATGATGTAGGCGTGCTTTGGCCGTGCACGCATCAGTACAGAAACGACCCCGAGTCACACTGACAAATGAACTGTCTAAATAGCAATACAGTAGAGAGGGGATCGACTGCCGACATCCCTTCTGTATGAGTTACGGACACTACAGTGTTCTGGGAAACCATCAGTTTGTAATAATGCTGACTGGTTTCAAGGATGGGCTGTTAAGGTGAACGTCACTCAAGTGTATGTAAAACTTTCTATTGATCAGAAAGCCAACCCTGTAATCGATAAAGGCACAGACATCCTTTCTCCTCCATCATGCAAGTGATTTGTCTAAAAATGTGAAACCATGCTTTTTTGTTAAGGCAAGGTTTTGTGATAGTCTCTGTCTGGGAAGTGGCAGACAAATGTTTCTTCTAAATACATGAAATAATCATTGTAATTCTACTACACTCAAGGAGACCTGAACTCACCCCGACCTCCTGGCTCTTTCCATGTCAGCCCTTCGGCACCAGCCACCACTGGCCATGCCGGAGGCTTCATCGTGCACCGGTTAGTGCTGGTACCTCATGGGTGAGCTCCCTGTCACAGCTTTACTCACCGCACTGGCTCTGGATCGACAACCCTGAGCATCCCTCACAGTCTGAAGTTCTCTACCTTGCAGACTACTAAAATATTTTTATTCAAATTCAGGGGAATGGGACGCGTTCTTCCACATCTTTTCAGATAAACTGGGAATGTTTTACTTCTAATATGGGCAATATTGCACTTACCCACTTCTCACACATACCAACAGATAGCCTGGCACCAAGGTGGGACGTGTGGGTATTTCTGACTGCCCACACCTCCACGTCCGCTCACCAACAGCTCCAACATATGAAAGACTAGAAAGCTTGAGACCTTAAGGTATTTAATGTTATACAGCATCTTAAGTCCTACTTAAAAGTCAGGTTTTATTTTTTTTGGCAAAGAGACTTACTAACCAACTTTCAAAAATAAGATGTGTAAGTGGCTCCTGTTGAAGCAGGAACTGCAGCAGATATTGTGCTCAAGCTTGGACATTTTTGTTCATCTTTCCAGAGTGCAGAACACCTGAAAGAGCTGACACTCACTCTAATTCCTTAAAACTTGAGCAAAAAAAAAATCTGCTTTTTTAAAATAATGATCTACAGACATTCAGAAAAAATTGAACGCACTTGCATTTTAAATAAGTTAACGCACTGTTGAATAAAAAAAAACCCTAAAAATTATTCTTTTTCACACCTGTGCTTTTATGATAGATGCTGTTCAAAACCACAAATCAGTCTCCTAAAATACCACACTTCCACCCACTCGGCTGAACCCGGAGATTGCTTTAAAAAGTCTGTTTCTGGGCTATTGGAGTCAGTGGAATTTGGAGCGAAGCCTTTTCTTCTAACTAGACTCATCACTTATTTACATGGAAGTAACGAGATCAGAAAAGAAGCACCAGGGTAATGACGTACAGCCCAAATGCTTACTGGGTACCCACAGAAACGTAACTTGCACTCTGAAAGGACCGAGAGGGGCGGGGAGAATTTGAAAAGCAACTCCAGGGCTGGCAGGAGGCAGATCAGCTCACGCCCAGCTCCCCCTTTCCAACTTCACCTTTCCTTCCCCACACCTCGGATGTCCCACCACAGCCAGCTCCACAGACAAGTGCGGGAATGAATGGCTGAAGTTGTCTACAGACTACCCATGGAAAACACTTTTGCCAAACGCTTTGTTTTTTTCCCTCAAACAACAAGCGTACAGGAAGAAACCAACCTACCATGTTTCCAAATCTATAGCTTAAGTGATACGTTTTAAAAAACCCCTTTGCTTCAGCAGCAATGAAGGACCATCTTGCACGTGCCCTGTGTGCCTGCATCTGACTTGAAAATAACCACCCACGACTGGCTTTGTAGGCAATAACACCTTCTGAAGTGTCATTAGCTGCAGATTTTTTCCCCAAAAGTGCTGACATAGCTGGGCTTTGTGTTGTAGTATCACGTTATCCAAAGACAGGTACTTAACGTCATTTAAACTTTAACTGGAAACAAGACAGATTAATACTCCTTGATCTCCGTCACTGTTGTGCTGTCATCAAAGCACCAGCCAACAGGTTAGTGATCAGTGAAAACCCTCAAACTTCTGGCAGCCAGGGCCATTTTCAAAACCCAAATGAGAGAGCTTTTAATAACTCAAAAATACAGCGCAATGTGTTTTGAACAACAGCTTTTCATTTCAGCAAGTTTATATTATAGTATATGTCTCCTTGAACTAAGAGATCATTTGTTTAAATTGCTTGATTATACATAATGATCCTTCTCTTATAAAACAAGATTCAACATTGCCACTGGGGGAGAGGGCGGAAACGGCACAGAAATTTAACAAGAAAGAAAAAACGTACAACACTTGCAGTAATAAAACATTAGGAGAATTTTCACTTGACTGTTGAAAAAAGCAGAGCTAGAAACGTCTTGTTCTACCCCAGCTATTAACACTAACTCTGCATTCACGGAGTATAATGTACAGCTTTGATCAAGCTATAGGATCCACATGCTCACAAAATATTTAACTTTAAATACATAGCACAGAATTAGTCTCCAACAATTTATGCCATGGCCTCCTGCCACTTTACGTTTTCCTAAATCTTGGAGTCCAATTCACATATGTAAGATTATTTTATTTTTAACCTACTAGGGATTAGATATCATTTATTTCAAGTCTGCCAAAAAGGGTATGGTTTCAAAGCAGTCATTTGCACTTTTATGGACTGAAAGGAGAACAAAAATTCAAATTTAATAAAATATAAGAACTAGAATACAGGAAAAATGAGAGCTTACCTATTCACCTAATTTTTATTCTGTAACTTTTAAGAGGAAAAACATGGATTTTGTCTCTCTATACTTAACTGAGGGAAGAAAAGACAGGCCTGCTCCCAAATGAGAAGAGACTGATAGAAAGTGATGTGTTTATCCTGGTGAAATTGTTACCAACCTGGATCCTCCCACTGCCTCCCAGAAGCAGCTCCTGGTTGCCCACCCTCATTAGGCTGATTTCAGCTTTTCCTAACAGCCCGCTGAGGAGGAAGAAGCACGTAACCGTTACAGACCTTCACCTGTTTGCCAGGTGATGGATGCTGACCTCCTGCTCATGGTGGTCTCTGGAGCAGAGGGTCTCTGGAGCATGGATGAGGTGCCCTGACTGCCAGCACCCCGCAGGACACGTCACCTATTTCTGCTACCTGGGGATGCACAGCTCCTTCGCAGGAGCAGGTCCTGCCCGAGGGATCCCGGTGAGCAGAGGACAGCAGAAAATGCGATGCTGAGAGAGTAACTCAATCTAACAAGAGATTCATTTCTAAAGCAAAAAATAAGCCCAAATACAATAATCTCTCCATTGTTCACACCTTATCATGAACTTAATTCTGAAGTCCTCCTGTTTCTGGAGGCCTGGCAAATTCTTAACAAAAGTTATTTCTCATTTAATTAAATCTAACATTTGTGTATTTGACAAGAACAGGGAACGCTGGCTGCCAAATACACTTTGTGACCACCCAGCCACACTTATCTACGGTGCAGTGACTGCACTATGAGGAGAGAGAACCACAGGTGAGAAGAACTGAACTTCTGGAGAGAGGTCTTGGTGATCTACATTTAAACACACAAACCCGAGGAGAAAGACATACCCTTTATAGCATCCCTTCATCTACCCGTTCCTATGGGCTGTTACCACTCCTGAGCAATGCTCACTGCATTTGTCCGTGTGCCTGATGCAAAGTGAGAAAAGGACAAAGATGTTCAAGAGCTACGGTGAATATGCATGCACAGAAGGGATGAACCATTTTTAGATGCCAAAGCTTTCACTGATCATTTTCACGGTATCTTAAGAGAACAGAATTGCCATCACAGCTAAATTTATCCCAAACATTGATATTTCTTGTGCTAACCATTCAGGGTATTATTTTTCTAATACGTGTCAGCTCAGTACTCTCTCCAACCAGGCACTTGGAAACGGGATGTACTTACAGACATGTTTGGGGTTTGCTCTAGGAGATATCACGGATTCATATGCAGATGTGTACCTTCAGTGTAATATTTCAGACGTAGCATAAGTATCTGTATGTGTATATGTATGTTTGTATGCATATCTGCAACCTCTTTATTTTTAACAGGGAGCATCTGAGTTGAGGATCTATTTAACTTTTTTATTTGGCAATCAGGTTTTGCACTGTCATCTAACACCTTTTAAAAATTAAAGTCAGTTCCTAACTACACAGACTGCTTTTCCAGAGCAATGGTCGCTGGATACCATGGGTCCTACCAGGAAGAGGCTGGAACTGCCCACAGGATCATTTTCATCCCGATTTACAGCTGGGAGTTTGTGTGTCACTGTGGTAAGGCAGGGCAGTCACCTGGGGCAGATGGATTTTTCTACATTGCCCTGTTTTGACAACTGAAGGCTTCAAAAACAAAAATACTGTCCTTCAAGATTTGCAACAATGTTCCAAGTGATTCCCCACCCTATCCTTGCTAAACATTTACACTTTTAGTTTAATAGACAAGAAGGAGTAAATAATAAATAAATAAGTACCAAAATACCCAAAACTACAAACAGCCATGTTTGCAACCTTAAAGAAATCCCCTTTCATTGCTGCCTAGCATGTAGTCCTTGCTGTGTTGAAACCAACCTGCTGGAAGAAAGAGCCGGGCGCTGTGGTGCCCGGGCAGGACCGGCCATACGCCCGTCCGCAGTGGGCAGGGGGTGCCACGGGGACAGCGACCAGACGGCGGGACTGTGCAGCATCCCGCCTTCTCATTGCTTCCTCGCCTGCGTATTTGCATCTGTAGCGTGTAGCAAACATAACCGTGCCACTACCCCAGCTAATATACAGCATCATTTATTGTGGGCTAACACACACTCATCCGCATCTGTATTAACATGGGTATTAGTACCCAAAAGGGCAGCGTCTTCCTCTTCCCTTTTATTGCTGTTTTTATATGCTTAATAACACTGTTTATTGAGATTTCTAAAAGACTGGTTTGGGTTCTCCAAGTGTTTTAAGGCATACAGCAGTTTAATGTAGGGTATAAAACAGAAAAATTAACTATACTGCCAACTTTCCAGCAACAATACACATATATAACTTAACGGATATATTCAGGTTTAAAAGCTGATAAATTAGCTAAGGAGATGAGTCAACATATCTTATCTATCTTCATTAAGTTTGACTTCCAAATACTAAAGATGAGACTAAATCACGCCCTGATGCTGTGGGCAGAGCTGAATTAATTTTTGATGGTGCCTCTCCTTCCTCAGGCAGGGTTCACTCGGAGATGCTGAAGGCCACTCATATGCCCATGGTCACGCACAAGTGTCGCAGCCAAAGCCAGCACATTGGACTCCAGCAGTACCAAGCACAACTAAGGAGTTAGTAAGAGATGCCACATTTATTAAAACTTGCTCTTTTTAGGTCAGCGTTGTTTAAATCAACACCTTTGGTTTCAAGTGCTCACTTGTGTTAGGGAAATAAGTACCTCCCTGTGCCTCCAGCCCAAACAAGCCCTGCGGGCAGGGGTGCTGCAGGCAGGGGTGCTGCAGGCAGGGGTGCTGCAGGCAGCTGAGGCCCCAGGGATGGCGGGGACTGCTGCGGAGTGAGCGCATCCCCTACAGCCAAGGTCCTCCTTGCTTTATACCCATCAGCAATGTGGCACAGGCGCGGTCCAGGCTGAACACCTCTCCCTAGCTCTGGGGAAGAGCTTGGCGTGTGGGGAGGGCATGTTTTGTAGGTCACATAGCATTTTGCCAAGATACCAAAACTCCCATTTGCTCCCCCTCTGCCAGTTTGGACACTCACACCATGTAAGAATGAGCAAACGGGGCTGCTGGGCATATTTTCCCCTCGTGGTGTACAAAGGTAGAAGGCACCATGTGCCACCACCGCCCACCTGGCTGGCCACGCTGCCAGCCCCACCACCCTCACAGGTGGGCAGGGGAGCAAATTGTTGACTTTCTCCCCTTCCAGCCACTTTGGGAGCCAGCGGTCAAGTCTCCCCAAGCTGGGGAAGCTGGGTGCAGCGGAAGGCTGCCAAAAAATCACCCTGCTCCTGGGTGGAACTAGGCAGGAATTTTGCTGCTGTCCCTTAGGAAATGCTCAGGGCTCGAGCTGGGTCTCCCTGTCAAACCCCCCGCCCTGGGACAGGCAGTAGCAGAGCTGCCCAGGGCAGGCATTTGCCCAACCCCCTGAGAACAACACAAAGCCAAATAAACGTAAATCAAAATTAGGAGCACCCAAAGGTGCTTGGTGGGGCTGGAAAGCTCGGGCAGTTACGAGCTCCCTGTGAGTCGGGGGCACTTTGAACAGCAGAAACCACGTCAGCAGTTGGGCGGCGTTGGATACCAAATTAGCGGTCTTGAACAAAATACAATGTGAGAAATAATTAACTGCGCTGTGAAACACTGTGATAATTTCAAGTATTAAAAATGTAATCTTGCATATTAAAATGAATTTACTAAAATCAAATCAATAACTTGGTGTCCTCTATATTTCCTCCAGACAACTAATTTAATTAATCTTTTTGTTCGCTTGGATATAGATTTTAGATTTGCATTTTACCATCAGAAAATAGCTTGTGCAATACTACAAGATTTTCACAAAGCAAATACATTTTTACATGGATTGGATTTTATTCCCTCGGCTGAAATTTTGATCACTGAGCAGCAAGAACGCTGCCGTAGCACACAGGATGTCACTCAGGATGTGACAGTTTCCTCTTGTTTTAAACTACTTAAAAAAAAAAAAATCCTGCTCAAATTAGAAACAGAGTATTGCTTTTGATCATCAGCAGGAGAGACTGTGAGCACACTGGGCCCAATCCAGTTACTTACAAGCTTTACTTTTAACTTTGATGGAAATTAAATGGGAATTAATTTCAGTGCAGCAGAATCGGTTCCTTGAAACACAGTTAAGGTGTTAAGCCTGTGACTGCATTTGTGCTGTTCCCCTCCAAACCCCTGCATGCTGCCACAGCATCCTGACGCCCGCCCGTGCGCCCCACTTGGTGCTGCCATCTCCCCCGGGGCCGGACGCTGCACTGCGCCGCGCCCCAGCAGTGCTGGCACAAGGCCCCCAGCACTGCAAGAGCAGGGATCGACAGGAGCCACGCGCGCCTGCGGGGCAGGTTTCTTCCCAGAGCTGGACAGGTGTGAGCAAAGGAGAAAATACCCTGCCCAGTGCCTTCCAGAGGGTACGATAACACATCCCTCCCTCTTGTTGAGCTGCACTGACTTCGCTATTACTGACTTCTTTTGCAATACTCAAGTAAATAATACATGCAAATAAAAGAATCCAGTGGTGCAGAGGTTCAGACCCCAAATTGAATTTTGGGGAGAGTACTTGAAAAATTCAGCTCAGAGTGCTTTTTTCAGGGTCCTTCCAATGCCATTTTCAAGTGGACCTTAAATCAGCCGCATCTTCTCAACCTGTGAAATCTTGATAACTAAGCTTGAGAAGGTCACATCCCGTATTGCTTCAAAACTCACTTACCCTTGACTCTCCTATGTTTGTCTTGGTAGAACTTTGCTTGAGTAACTCATTTGTTGGGCTAACATAACATTTTGCTTGGCTTGCAAGCTCTATCTGGGTAAATGCACACTTCCCCATTTCATTTTTTGATCATTTTCTTCTGCAGGCATTTAATTGGCCTCACAAAGATGTTTGCAGAAGTTTAAATGAGGCATAGTTAGAGCTTTCAAAAATACATATAATTACACACACCTACAATTTCTAAAGAAAAAATAAGGCTACACAAGAACTGATCCTGAAGAGCCCGGCGGGAGATTTGCAAAGTTTCAGTTAAACACCAGCAGCTGCGTATTTGGAGCTTATGGCAGATAAAGAGACTTTCACAGAATTGGGCCACGTAACATTTTCATATTAGTATCATCGCTTCACTAACCAAATACACCGCAGTGCTGTAGTGACTGAAGCTGTGCACAGTTTGGGCAGTCCCCCTCTGATTATAAAGGTGGACTTGATCCAGAGCTTTAAGAACCCTTAGTGCATCTGTATGTCCCATCCCTCTCGGAAACTGTAATGGGAAGCTCAGGACTAGCAGTATCACACTGCAGCCAGCTGAACTCGGGAAGTTTTGTGGAATTCATGCCAGTGGAAAAGTCTGTTAGATGGGTACAAACCAAAGTCCTAAAATTACCATCACAGAATCGGTTGTGCACCCAGAAAGCAAGGCAAGAGATCTCGTCTGCCTAATGAGAGCAAGGGGGCAGAAACAGGCTCACAGCAGCAAAAAAAAAAAAAAAAAAAATCAAGCTTGTGCACAGAAAGGGGCGAAGGGACGGGGATGACGGCAGAGAGGGGAAGGCCAGGTTAACAATCTTCTCCCAAAAGAAGTGCAAGTCCTTCTTGGGAGCTGGAGTAACCAGGCAAGGGTTGAGGCAGGAGGCAGACTGTATGTCAGCTGGGGCGTAAAGCATTGCAAAGAGAAAAAAAATAAAAAGGGAAAGGAAAGGAGGACTTGGCTGGACAAAATCTAATCCTTCTACTATTAGGGATTACAGGACCTCTGGGTCAGCAGCAAGTTGAGATCAGCTCTACTGCAACTATCTGTGCTGTGATGAGAGCTAAAACCAGAGCGAATAAACCCGAGCAAACAGCAGGTGCCACTTCATCGCTCCCGGCCCCTTCCCTGCCGAGCCCAGAGCAAGATGCACAGGAGCACCGAGGCACTCGGGAACTGAGTAGGGGGACACCGGCCATCTCCAGGGGACCTTTGCCTACCCTCCATAAATATTTTGCAACTTCGAAAGTCAGCGGAGCCCACACCTGTCAGCAATCCCTGTAAACAGAAGAGACCCCGATAGGAACAGGCAGATCTTTTGTCTATGTAACAAGAGCCCAAAAGGAGGAGCGAGGGTGGCAGGCGAGCCAGGGCGGCACAGCAGCCCCAGCAACCGCAGCGGACATCTGGGCAGCCCTCCTGCAGTAACAGCGCTGAGGTGCCGACCCAGGGAGGGGGAGGCAGAGAGACAGGACCCGAGGGGGTTTGCTGCATTATTCAGACCTCGGGCTGGCACACTTGCAGGAGCGGCAGCTCGGGTATGTGGAGCAATTTAGGTGGAGGTTGGCAGGCGTATCGCACACGGACTGAGACTGCAGTGCACTGACGAGGCTGGAAAGGGTTGCACTGGTCCAGCTCTTCTCTTTGCAACATCATTCGAACCCCGAGTGACACACGGTGCAGGAGCAGGAGGCCACCTCAGTCCCCTCACCCGTTCAGGTGTCTGTCTGCGCACGGCTGCTGGAGGGTCCTTCAACCCCGCCACCAAGCCCCTCCAGCAGATGGCCGCCCCCCGGCCTCACCCCACCCCTCACAAAAAATACATAAATTCAAACAAGGCGGGGAATGACAAAAAGAAGAAAAAAAAAATCAGGATCATTTCAGAGCAGTACAAATAGGAGGCTCCGCTGGCTGCAGAAGTAACCAGCTGATGCAATTATCCTGGCAGCCGCCAGTAGACCATCTGCCCAGCTCCCGGGTTGCTGTTGTTGCAGTCTCAGCGGGGCTCGCTCCCAGAAGAGCGGGGCCCCCGCGGCCGGGAGGGAGCCATCTGCCCGGCCCCGGGCTGTTCATGCCGCACGCCGCAGGGGCTGGCCCCGGAGCCAGCCCGCTGCCCAACAGCCTCCAGGGTACGGCCATGTGTGGCCACTCATGGCCAGGGCTCAGTGGCCGAAATGGGCAGCTGTGCTTTATTTTCTGCAGGGTATTTGCTTGCTCTCCCTTGCCTGCACGCAAACCAGTTGCGTGTTTGGAGCATCTTTGTGCCTGCATGTGTTAGGGTTTACTTGGTGTGCATGCAGGGAGACTGGGACATACCCTGTCCTGCAGGGAGGTGTGGGGACACTGAGGAACCAGTGACATCCACCCCATCCCACAGGGCTGCCCCGAGGCTGACCCCCACTTCTGTACCCCATGATTTATACCACAATGAGGGCAGTCACTGCCACCTTCATTTCCATTTTGATGCCTTTGTCATTAAAGCACAAGTAGAAAATTACACCCCAAGGGGAAAGGACGAGAGCTGACAAGGAAACCTGACGAGCATGCAGGTCTGGTGACTTTCACTCCCATTTCAGGTAACTATCTTTGCGAAGGCACAGCAGCTAAATTTGACCTCTCTGGAGTTTTTGCAGTTACACTGAGTCTTCTGCAGGATATGGGAAGTGCCCTCCATCACCCAGGGGTTGTGCTGGGCATCGCCTGGAGCCAAGTTTCAGTAACAAGTCTGCTCTCGCTGACAAGGTTTCTACAAACTTGGCAGGCTCAGACTGAAAGAGGCAAGAAGAGTTGTGGAATTTTTTTGTCCTTTTTAACCATATCAAGTACGTACACCTACTGCTGCCCCAGGCTCAGTCTCTGGGCATTCATCTGCAATCAGTCAAACAATCCAGGGTGTCCAGTAAACTGGTTTTCATTCTGAATTTAAGCTTCCAGTCTATAAAAATTGTCACTTTTCCACCCCCAAAGTAATTGCTATTTAGAAAGGAATGAAACAGGGAGGGGCGCAAGGCTATGCCAACGCATCCCACTACCTCCCCAACACCAACGAGTTCCTGGGCACTGAGCACAGCAAAACTTGCCCATGGCCAATTTCCTGGGCAGTAATTTCAGGGCTGGCAGCTTCAGGAGGGATGCAGCCTAAGGGGCAAAGTGCTTCCCATCCCTTGCTCCCACTGACCAATGCCAGCTCCATCCCTGCTCTGCACCTCCCCACAGCCTGGTGCTTTCCTCTCTGAAACTAAAGCATCCGACCTGCACTGACAAGGCTGATGAACCCTTTGTAAAATAACATAATACATGGGTTTAAGTTATCAGACCACATTTACACTTCAGCTTTGATTTAGACAACGCCTGGAAATGTGGTCAGGCACACAGCTGAACTATTAATCACTTGAATAAAGAAAAGGGAGCTCTGAACACTACCAGGACTAGCGCAACCTGTCACCGTGTCCCCACTCCCATGTGCTGCAGCCTCTCCCCGCAGCCATGCCAGTACTGCCAAGTGCTCACCTGCGCGGGCTGCTCAGCATTTGCTGAAGCCTCTCCAGCTGATTTCAGGGGTTTCCCCCCCTTCTTTCACCTTGCCATTGTTTGTAGAGGTTTGGGACCACAGCTACCAGCTACTACCACCCCCTGCCATGGCTGGGGAACACCAGCTCAGACTGAACCACCACTGAAGGGCACATGCACCCACGCAGGTAAGGATGGCTGCATAAAACCCCGCTTCTGCTGGAAACCAGGCTGAAATGCTGCATGTGACCTCATTATTTAGTGGCCATATGCAGTGATGTAACCAAGGGCCAAAACCAGTGGCAAATCTAAGTCAGGTTATGCTCTGTAATAAACATCATCTGCAGGCTCTCCCATCCTGCACATTTTTCAAGGCCTCTTTCCCTGTCCTCTGTACCTCTTCCCAAAATGCAGCTGACAGCAGCAACGGGCAGGGAACACTGGAAGTGGAGCCGCTGCATAGCTGGGAGCCCAGTGCGGGGCCAGGCAGGGACCGGAGCACTGGAGAGCAGCATAACAAAGGTAAAAGTCAAGAGAAGTGAAGTGTTCCTCACTGTACTCAAAGGAGGCTTATAGTTACTGCTTCCTTAGCTTATGGCAATGCAAGTCTAGGGGTACCCAGACAAAAATAACTCCAAGTTTCATGGGCCACGATTATAGCCTTAACCATGGTACAGCACAGTACATAATGCAGAGGCACAGGGAATCGCTCTCAAATTTCAGCATGTAAATGGTTAACATTGCCCACTAAAAGTCCTTCTCATGTGTCGTGATTTGACCCCAGCCAGCAACTAAGCCCCACACAGCCACTTGCTCACTCCCCTGTCACTGGGATGGGGGAGAGAATCAGAAGAGTAAAAGTGAGAAAACTCGTGCGTTGAGATAAAGACAGTTTAATAGGGAAAGCAAAAGCCGCTCACGCAAGCAAAGCAAAGCAAAGCAAGGAATTCCTTCACTGCTTCCCATGGGCAGGCAGGTGTTCAGCCATCTCCAGGAAAGCAGGGCTCCAGCACGCGTAACGGTTCCTTGGGAAGACAAATGCCATAACTCTGAATGTCTCCCCCTTCCTTCTTCTTCCCCAGCTTTATATACTGAGCATGACATCATATGGTCTGGAATAGCCCTTTGGGCAGTTGGGGTCAGCTGTCCCAGCTGTGTCCCCTCCCAGCTTCTTGTACACCTGACAGAGCATGGGAAGCTGAAAAGTCCTTGACTAGCGCATCAACAACTAAAACATCAGTGTGTTATCAACAGTGTTTTCAGCACAAATCCAAAACATAGCCCCACACCAGCTACTATAAAGATAATTAACTATATCCCAGCCAAAACCAGCACGTCATGGTAAGGATTCAAGGGATAAAGGGGGTTAAAATAACTTAAACTGAAATCTTGCCCTCCTGCAGTGATACAGGCTGCTGTTAAAGGAATGTAAAGGAGATGAGGGATTGACGAATTTTTCTTTACAAGGAAAAATGATAGTTCTGATACCGCAGAAAAATTTGTAGTGCTTCCTCTCTATAGGAAGGAAATTCTTCTAAGGCTTTGTTGGCACTGTCCCTGTACTCCCTTCACTCAGCGGTTTTTGTCCTTGGGCCCACACTGGCGATGGGCCAGGCAGGAGGACCCCAGCAAAGGGCATCATCACCAGCTCCTGCTTATCCCTTGGTTCCCAGGCTGGGCAAGGTGCCTCTGCAGCACCCACGGACCACAGGGGCCGAGACCAGGGTGGCGATTCATCTTATTGCACAGATTGGAATAAAAAGCTATTTTAAGATTTGTATATGCCTTCAAATAATGTTCTCATTGGTGTAGTTACCAAGTATAAACTAAATAAGAGCTCTGTAATCTCTAAAACACAATACTTATTTTTTTCCAGAGGGTGGAAGTGGGGAGGGAAGAATGTAAAAACCAAAACAAATGGGTATATTTCTTGTGGGATCTGCACTACAGATGAAATGCAAAGCAAGTCTCCCTCTCCCCTAGAGGGTCTTTTTTCAAGAGGGAGAATAATAATAATGTAGTAATAATAAGCACTTATATAGCACTTTACATTTTCAAAGCGCTGTGTAAACATCAACTAATGGGACACGGTAGAATAAGTAGTGTCTAAAATGAGTTTATGTACTGCATTATATTTTTCTACAAAGTGGCTAGGACTTAAAATTAAATTCCCCCACATATTGATACTTGTGCAAATGGTTTTTCTTTAAAGAAACACAACAAAAACATTTTTGTATTAGTTATACTCCACAACCTGCATATTTCCAAATTCTGGCTCAAAGCAAACTGTTTAGACAGTTTCATAGACACAAAACACATTTTGTTTCATAAGAAGAATAGGTGTGCTAACTAACTCCTTAGGATGATATATCAATACACTTATAGGCACACGCCAGTGTTTTCCAAAAGAAAGTCACATACAAGATAAGAAGTATTTAATCAAAGGAAGTTTTTAAGAGAGATACTAAGAAATACAGAGAGCTGTTACTATTGCTACTTTGTGGACAGAAGAGCAAGGCAACCAGCGCCTTCTCAGTAAGAGATTGCCTGGCAAGGACAGAAGTCCCTATACTGCAGCTATAAAGCAAGCATTGCTTTCTAGTTTTTCCTGTTAATTCTGTTCTATAAAACATCTTCTAGAATAGGGAAGATGAAACAACCACAAAGCAAACCCAAATATTATGACCTGAACTATAATATTGGTGTTCCATTTCACTTTTACCTATCCAGCATCTCACAGTGTTTAATAAATTCACTCTACTCTCCAAGGGAGAAATGTTATACCCTCTTTGCATACAACCAAGATGGAAAATATTGAGATAGAGAGGAGGAAAAAAAAAAAAAATTAAGTGACACACATGCATTCATCAAGGAGCTGTGGTAGAGGCAGAAGAGAAGGTGGGAGGGGAGAAATCTGACTCCAAGTCTCTTCTAACAGCCTGGAGTATCTTACTATTTTGCAAACTTTTCATTCTTTATTATCAATAATTTGCTTTATAGCAAACCTAGGTGCTTCTGTTGTGAGCCACAGCCCAGCATGCTACAGCCATGTAAGCACAGAATAAAAAGGCTGCACAATACTGAAGTGATTGAGGATTTTTTTTTTTTCCTGATATTCTCAGCTAGGAATCAAATGCAAGTCAAAAACGGCATGCTGAATATATCTACCTTTAGGCATGCGCTTAACTGTAAGTATATGAGTAATCCCAATGGTTTCAGTTTTGGGGATTTTAATAGTTGTATGGTTTTCATAACTACAGGAAAAACCCTTTCCAACAAACTGCCAGCGTGACTCCCTGTTGTACTACACCACAATTACTGGAACATATTTGGTATTTCTCAAGAGGTTCAGATAATGAAGAATCCTCCAAATTTTCTATTAGCCCAAACTTAGGAATTCTGCATCAGGGAGTTAACAGCAGAACAGACAATGTATGTTAGGTATTGCAAAGGGGAGAGAAAGAGAGACAGAAATATTTATAAAATTTAAAGCTTTTTTTTTTAAAGTAAGGTTGTTCGAGAGCTCAGACTGCAGCCCAACCACTGCTATTGCACAAGCACGCTGAGTTATTTAAAGATCTTACTCTCTTTTATTCCTTTATACAAGACAACATTTCCTCATATTTTCACACCACAATGTTTTCCCAAATCTGAACAAGATTAATAATAAATAGGAAAACACACAAGAAACCACCCTATTTTATTCTTTGATGTGCTATTGGTTTAACATTGAATCACAAGCTTCTACTAAAAAAACCACATCAGTTGTTACACTTACAAGGAATTTTTTTTAAAAGCAAGGAAAGGTACAATGTTGTGGTTGCTTTGGGGGTTTTTGTTTTTTTTTCTTCTTGGCAAACAATCGATTCTTTTACTTCCTATGACTAAAAATAAGCAAACAAGGGGGGGGGGGGGGCAGGAAAACGATAGCCCTTCCCAGCAGGGAAAGCCATCGAAATTTGCCACATCAGAAATAATCTAAAGAACGCAAACAAGTGCAAACCACTGCCGCAACACTAAAGGCCAAGCTGGCCCCAGCTGGGTGGGGCCAAGGACACTGAGTGTCCTGAGCAGCAGAGGCTTTGGCCTTCGCAAAGTCATTGCCACATTACAACTCCAGAAACGTGAGCCAGCCTGTACATGAGGTTATGGGACACAGCAGTATTTCAGTCAACCATAGTCAAAATTCACTCATAAGAAAAAAAGCCTGTATGAAAAGTAGCAAAAAGAGCTGGGATTTACCATTGTGTCTCCTGTCATCCAAGCGTGGGAGACAGACCAGCGTCTGCCAAAGGACTGTATGGCATTTAAGTGCCAAGATTAGCAGGAGCACCCACTTGGTGATGTGTGCCCCATAGTGACACAACCTATGGTGCAAGCTAAAAGCAGAATAACAGATTTCCCTTTTTCTTGAGATACATAATCTAATTTCTTATTGGCATTATTTCCACTACGTTAGAATAAAGAAAACTGTTCTCCAGCAATGCTGCCTCATGCAAGGCTGCTGCCAGCAACTTCCATCAGCACAGGAGGAGTGAAAGACACTGGCCAAACTGATCTGTGGGTGCCTTCCCTCTTCCCTGCAACACGAGCTCTCTCTCCCTCTCTGCTTTGCATTGCTTTCAAAGCACGGCTGCCCACTCAGCTGGGATCCCCATCCAGAGACGGATGGGCAGCAGCGCCCAGCCGCTGCAGCGGAATACCATGGAGCACTCCACAGCTCACACCTCCACTGGGAGGTGGAGGGAGAGATTCTCCTGGGAACAGGAGAGAGCAGCGAGCAGCGAGCAGTTGTGCAACTTGAGTCTGTTCTTCATCACTTTCAGTGAACTTCTTCAGGCTGTGCTCATGTGTTTTTGCATCCTTCACTTCACCACAGATTCGAGCATTTGCTTCGACAACAGTCATTTCTTGGACACATCTGCAGGGGTTTTGCAATCTGCCCATCAGCCCACTGCAGATGTAGATGCACACCCACATCTCACGTGAGCAGCCACAGTCCAGCCTCCCCATCAGAGGCTCTTTTCAGAAAGGTTTGACCCAAACTGATGGCACTCAAACACTGCCGAGGAGGATTGCCCTGCCCTGCTCACCCTGCACCAACACACACCAGACCTGTCTGCAGCCAGCAGAGAGCTACAGGGTTACTTTTCTGATGGGCTGGTGGGTAAAATCAGCTCCTGAAAGTCCTTTGCTAGGTAGGCAGTGGGAAAAGGAGCCAGAAACAGAGGGAGAGCAAAACCCATTGGATCAGCACTCACCTCGTGCAGCAGTGGGCACAGCCATGGGACTGTGCCGGACAGTCAGGAGGTAAAAAACAGTTTCACAGGCTGAGCGTAAGGTAACAGCAGCCCTGTACCAACCAGGATTCATTTCCATGCTCCCTTCCAGAGGAGTTTAACATATGCCAATTTGCAGACTGCATTTAAGCCAGGGGCTGGTGTGTGTTTTTCCAACATGGCAACATTGAATTAAAAAAATCTTCGGAAGAAAACAAACCTTTGTGATGTGCCAATAAAAGAAAATCAAGTCAAGCCAGCAGTAGACAGTAAGAGAGACAGAAGAGTAGATAAATTCCCTCTAATAAGAGCACCAACAGCCTTCAGCTTCCCAAAGCAGTGGGATGATTCCACTGTGTCTCCTCCTTGCCGTCTCCTCGGTAGGTCCCACCATGAGCTGAGTGGCGGCCAAGGCTGGACTCCAGGCACACTGCCCCGCAGGCAGGCAGTGTCCCACCCCTTTCTCCCCTGCCTGCTTCCCTCCCCAAAGGCACAACTGACCTGGGGAGCTCTGCTAACACACTCCAGGGTTGTGGTTATGTTCTGCATAACTGCAAGGAGCAAAACCAGCAGACATTCAAGGGAGGAAAAACCAGTAAAGAGGCTTCCACCTGGGGAGGAAAACCTACCTGTAGATATTCCCTCAAAGCAAAGCACTCTCAAGCTTCCCAGGCTCCAAGGTAGGGGAGATGCTGTGGGAAGGGAAGCAAAACTGCTAAAGGGCCTCACTGACTTTTTCATAGGCTACAGATATTAGGAAGAAAACAGGAGAGAAGGAAGGCAGAGAGGACAGTGTCACAACGTTAGTTATGCACAATACCTTAATGTAAAACAGCATTATTTCCTATTATTATTAAATTTCAGCTGCCTAATCGATGCAAGCACTCAAATACCATGGTGAAGGGTGGCTGCCTCTAACTGGCTGGGGCAGCTATAACAGCAGCGTCTGCTCTCCTGGCTGGAGGGGCACTGGGAACAGCCAATTTCCCTGCTGGTCCTACAGTTGGGCTAGTTTTCCTTCAATCCATCGTCATCTCTCTGTAGATTAAAAAACAAAATTCTTGACTTCTACCTCAAGATAAGCAAACCTCAAACCACCTAATGAAAGCTAAGAGACAAGCTGCATTTGTCAGCTGGGATACCCGCTGTCCCCAGTGCTCAGACAAATATGCACGGTGGAAGAGGCCATAGGATGTGCAGGCAGACAACACACTATTCTCCAAAATAAAATCTGTAGAACCAATATTGCATTTTTTAAAGATTAACTTAAAGGGAGTTTTCCAACAGCACTCTGATTGATAGCACAAAGAAACAATTTTGCTTCCTTTTTCCTCAACATTGCCGGACAGAAAGCTTCGAGCAGCCCCTGCTCTGGAGGCAGCCAGGACCTCCCAAGCCACTGGAGACAACAGTTTCTCTACCTGCCTTTTTGTTTGCTCAGGTTTTGCGCTGCGTTGGCTTTGCTCACGCCAATCAGGCAGCAGCAGGTTTTAAACCACTGGTCTGATGTCTTCAGCTGTACCACTGACAGCTAGGACACACAGAACATTTCTTGGATGGCCGTGTGTGGGGATACAAAAACCTCATTTACAACTTGGCATCTCAAGGAGGACAGGGTGGTTCAGCAGCAGGTGACAAATTAAAAGCTCATTTTTCTATGCATTTTCTTTGAAGCCACATTTTGAATACAGACCCACTGGCAAGGAGGAAAAATCATAGCCAAGATGCCACTTTATGAAAATACGCATTTGGTCTTTGGGTGAATTCCTGGTGCATGTCAGAGCGCCCCACAAACCCCGCTCGCGGGAGATCTGCCGGCCTGCCACTAACAGCCCCGCCACTGAAGCTGCATCTTGCTGCCAATTGCAGAGGGTTTTTGTCCCCCCAGGTCTCTGGAGCAGCAGCTCCTGCTGCAGCCTGGGACACCCGGCTGCACAGCCTGGCAGCTCTGCAGGCAGGGCCTGGCAGCTCCTGCCAGGCGGCTCCCCGCTCCGCAGCACCCCTCAGTGCGCTGGAAACCAGTCACACCACGGCTCTGGCAAGCATCTCTCAGAGGTGGTTTTTTTTGAGACCCTCACCTTTAAGTTCAGGTTTATTACTGAATTTACTTACATTGCGGAGAATAAAAACAGAAGCTCTCTGTTGAGTGTTTATTTAAGACCAAAAATAGTAATAAAAATAAACCAAACGGGAGCTTTTAAACAAATCTCACTTATCTGTTATCAAGCAGGAAAGAAATTAGGAAAGAAAACACCCTTGAAATGAAGGGAATCAAATCAGTGGACTCATACACAAGCATTAGGCAAGACTCAGTGCAAGAGCCAAAGACAAGCACTCACGGTTTCATTTTAAAATGGCTCATAATATATTGTACCATACTCCTAAACGATGCTCAGAATTAGACTGAAAGTACTTCTCTATCTTTAAAAAAATCATCTCAAGGTAACAACTTTCTCACCTAGAGTTGCCTACTACATTCCCCACAAAGTATCACTGCCAGAAATACACCATTTTTGCCATATAAATCTAGCATAAACGTAAATAAGGTGCAATTCACACACAGCCCTCCTTCTCTACTTCTCCATCCCAGTATTTTCAATACTCTGCCACATCCCACATGCCCTCTGGGGGAACAGTCTGGTCAGTAAAAGCAAAGAAATTATAAAGGGCAATGCATGCCATTTTCCTAGAAATAAAGGAGGCCACGAGCAAATTACCCAACTGAAATGCATCCACAGAATTCAGCAATAAATAATACACAAGCTTGGCATTACTAGGTAATCCAGTATATCTTTACTCATGTGAGTAATCTAATGAAGCAAGAGAAATTTGAGTAAGAGCTTGAATAAGTAAATTAAAGCAAAGCTGCGTTTACCTATCAAGTAAAATAGCCAGAAGGCTGCTGCTTTTTTCAGAGCAGAAGGCAGGCTTGTGCATCAGAAAAACTTCCTTGCATTTTGCAACCATGTTAGCTGGTCTAACAAAAAATACCACTTATATCTCTAGATCTTCTCTTGCATGTACATGTGAACACACATCATATATTATCTGTATTTGCGTGCATTCACATAAGAAGTATTGAAAGCCTACTTTTTCCAGTTACCACCCTGACCTTCTCTTCCCTCCAAAACCCTGAACAATTAGGAGTCCTCACAGGCCAAGTTCAGATGCTGCCATGATCATAAAATAGTTGAAACTTCCAGAATTAATGACTGCAATCACAGTTGTCCTCACATTTCTCTATATTAAACAGAAAACAACTATAAACCAGATCAAATAGACTCCTCCAGACAGGAGAGCACTGACACTGTCTATTAAGAGCAGAAAAGCTACTTTGTTTAGGTGTTTTACACTTCTAGTGTTTTCTTTTCTGCTTATGCTTAATCATATCCTTTTCCATGGAGCTGGAGTCACTTTTCAGATCTGTTCCTTCCCTCAGTCTTTAAACTAAAAGTTAAATATAGATGCAGCTCCAGGTAAGTAAACCTCTGTGCCAAAACTTTGCATCTAATCATCAGGCACCCTCCATACTCAAATGCCAGCAACAGATTTCCTAGTTTCCCTATTTTATTTCCATCTTTCTCTGTTTAGCATTTCTGCTTCCCCAAGTATTAAGTTCATCCTTCTACCATGTGTTTTCTCTACATCTTTTTAGTTTTCCAGTTTTGGGGACAGGAGATTGAAAGGATGCAGAATCACAGTCAATTTTGCTCACATAAACCTGTACCTGCTTACCCTAACAGCTGTTAAACACAACCCGCGTCTCTTGGGTTTCCCACAGTGCCATCGGGGTGCTCCCACAGCACTGCTGCATCCTCTGCACCTTGAACCTTCCCAGTGCTCTCCTAGAAATGCCCCCAGCAGCAATCTCACAGAGCCAGCAGAAGAAGCAGGAGATGCTCTCTGCAGTATTGGATGCCAAGTGACTATTCCCATCAAATCTCTTTGCTTCTCTTGCTCTTTCAATTGCAATGCAAGAAATGAGAATAAAATTCCATCCCCACTAAGGTCAGTGAGAAATGCTACCACCAAAACAAGACAGAGATTTCACCCCATGGCTGATATAAGCCATGGGCTACTCACAGTCCTCCAACATCAACAGGAATCCTGATTAACACCATTAATCCAGCAGATTCAGGGAGCTTGGACTTACACTGTTGGCTTACATTGGAACATCCAATCCAGCTCCAATTACTGTCAAGGGGAAAAATTGCACTCAGCCTAAAAACTGCAAAAGTGGGTCCTAGATGCTTACCCAGTGAAGAACTTCATCTCTGCATTGCACCAAGCACCCTCCTTTCAAAGGGCACGGCAAGCCTGTCTTTATTAACATTACCTTCATTACCACTCAGTTCACCACTATGTGAAACAAGTTCCAGCAATCACCAGGTGGAGGCTTGGCTAACCTTCCTCAATGGTAACCCAGAAAAACCTCATCTCAGACAGGTGAGGATCATCAAGAAACTAGCAGAGCTGCTAATTTAAGTACCAGTCCTGTTGGAGGTTGCCTGGAGCCTCATCCCCATCTCTAAATTACCTGTAGGCAAATACTACCTAAACCCAGTAACAGCTTTTGTGAGTCCAATCAATTGAGTGGTTAAACTTGTACAGTCAGCAGACAACCAAGGGAGGCACATATTTTAATGGTAGATATAGAAACAAAGGAATTTTGATTAGCCTTGGGACTGGAGGGGGTAAAAATACTGGTTTAGGATTTTCCCAAGATATGCATATTAAGAACTTGTCTTTTTGCCCTCTGTGTAATTTTTTTTTAATATTTGGAAAGCAGAATTAGGCCACATTTGACCAAACCTCCAGAGCCTAGCAGGAGCCAACAGCGACTGGAGCACAGCGACTTGTTAACTCTTGTACTTTTACTCATAACAGGATTTCACTAGTGAGCAACGCATTTTCTGTAGCGCTATCAGAGGCTTAAACAAGCCATTCCTCTACAAGCAGGGACCTTTCCCTCCGCTTCACTTTAAAACCTGAATGCATTGTTTACTTTCTCTAATATGAGAAATAACTTCTGCGTAAAGAAACTCCAACTGTTACACTTCTGAAGCAGCCTTCGTTATCAGTACCAGACTCAAGGAGAACACAACTGCAGGTGATGCTACAAAGAGAGCCGAGATCAACCCCGCTAGAAATTGCCCAGGAGAACATGCAGGTAGGGTGGGTTTAAATGAGAGCACGACTGAGATTATTTCACCCCCAGTGTACCCAAGCGAGCCCTTCGGGTCTCCTGAGTGGCCTTTATCCAGCAAAGGAAACACTCCTCTGCCACAAAGGCTGCCTTACATTTGTACTTGCCACTCCACTGGGGTAGCAGTAAGTCCTTTACTGTTTGTTCAGCTCTTGAAAGTCCTGTAAAGCATTCACCATTCACCTGTCACACTGCACAAACTGAGCCCTTTGAAATGAAAATCTAAAAGTAAATGTGTTAGTCAACGGCTGCTGCTGCAACAAGCCTGCCCGACACCAGCGCGAGCCTTCAGGCAGGTAATTCACTTCAACACGAGACTGGCGAACAACAGTATGTTTTATTTAATTAGGATGAACAGAAGAGATAAACCTCACAGCAGGGCGGGTAATGACAACATTTCAAAAATAATTCATGCCCAGGTAACAAAAGGGCAAATTTCAATTACATAAGAAGCTAAAAAGTTGACTTAATACATCCAAGGGGGAAAAGAAAAAAAAATTAATAACTGTGCTGCATATGATTAACAAGTGGCATTTACAAGCTCTGCAAATTGGTCTTTCTGTTGCCTAATCTGTGGCTAGAAAGGAAAAGGTTTTCTTTCTAAGCAAATGCAAACAATATAATGAAGCTACTTATCACTAGATTCAGATGGGTATTGCAGTGCTATCCGAAATAAGTCATACAGTGGAAAGCTAATGCCACACACCAATTCACTGTACCGCAACGAGATTTGTGAGCCAGTTCCGAACGGCATCACCCAGTTTCCAACCCCATTGGGTCCCTTTGTTTGCATTTTAGAAAACAAACCATTGCAAGAGGTTGAAGCTTGAGCCTTCTGTAGCTGGAAATGTCACAAGAGACCATTTAGCCTCTGCACATCCTTCTACTCCCTAGAATAAAGCGACTACGATAAACCACCATAATTCACTGCTGCACATATATATACATCTAGGTGTTGTCAAGAAGACGTAGTATTTAGAACTCACATCACCTTATTTGTCTAAGAGAACAAGGAACCAGCTTCTCTGCATTTACTGAGGGACATCGGGAAAGAAAATGCACAAGAATATACTTCTGGGCTCTAAAAGTATGTTGAATAAATGCATGCGCTACAGAGAGCTCGGATCTGGTCCTCACTTGGCTCCAGCTCCCACCCACACCCTCCGAGTCCGTGTCCACCAACGCATGCACCAGAACCAGACCCTCCCCTCCACCACCACCACCATTTGTCAGTGAAGATTTAGCAGGAGTGTGTAATAGATTTTATATTATTAGGATTTCATTACTCCAGCGCATTTACTAGCATACAAGGGAACATAATAGCCATCCTTTTTCAGAGGCATTTAAGGAGAATGCTGATGGAGTGATGAGGGGCTGATGTAGGCATTTTTATAAGACAGTTCAATTATTGTGGGTAATTAATAATCTTTTGTTTAAGGGAATATTATAATACATGAAGAAATGTATTATCTTTTAGAGATTGCAGGCTAACGCATGAGACCAAGAGATTATTTCTTTTTTAAAAAACCCATGGTTTGCATTTTTCAAATGTTGTAATGAACTAAAACTGATTTCACAAATTGGAATTGGGAGGGAAGATATAAATTAACTAGTTCAGTAAAAATAACCGAGTAAACAATTAAGAGTGCATTTATCAAAATAGAAGTAAATATTAATTCTACGGTATGAGAAAGTATCATCATTCACAGAGCCAGCAGGTGAGGTACATTTTTTAAAACATTTACTATAATAACTGATGATTGGGTGCCACCCCAAGCACTTGGCTTAGGTAATTTGACCAGGCTGAAACCACTTACCCAGGTTTAACCTAAAAGTTAATTTGGCACCAAACAATAGATAAAGCCAAGCCAAAGCCCCATCTATGATAAGACAATTTGTATTTACACAAGCTTAACGCATCTACAAACCATCATTTTTATATCCAATTCAGAGGATGGCATGAACATCTGCTTTCACTTCAAGACATTAATTTTCAATTATTGAAGAAAAACAAAATAAATCCTGACAAATTACTGGTAACTGTGGAATCTTTTGTTACTCTATTAGTTTATAATAGTAATTTAGAAATCCTACAATTAACGTCCTAACAAGAGCTCTCTGATTATTTTTTTGCACATGTCATCTGAAGCAATTCAGCAGTGAATGATGTTCTTTAACTTGCACTGATTGTACACAAATATTTTTGAAGGAAAAAATAAGAGGCATTCTCCAAGAGCCACTACCGTTACATGGTAGTTGTTTTTCATCGATGGCTTTAGACGTAGCCTCACTAAAAATATGAGATTTCTGTTTTCTCACTGTTCATATTTAAACCTTTTGCGTTACCTTTCCCACTTTTTTCAATTTTTGGCCACGTTTATTCGTTATATTTGCCGAGACCAATGGGAACAGGCCACAATTAAAAGGTGTTTGCACACAGGCAGGAGTTTCAATCAGTAAAACCAGTTAAATACCACCCAGATCCCATCCAGGAAAGCATACCGGAGGGAGAGAAAGGCAGGAAAATGGGACTTGTGGAGTTCAGGGGAGAACGCTGCTAGGCTTGTAGCAAAATACACAGGCAAAAATTAAAAACTGCAGGCTAATCCCTGAAGGCAGTGCTCGGTATACTGCATGGATTCAAACGCTCTCAGGGCACCAGCCCCACAATGAAACACCAACATCTCCAATTATTCCTAATCCCCCAAAAGCTACACTTGATAAAGAACAATCAAGAGCGTAATCTTATTTGATATGAGTTTTATCAATTTTAGCTGCTGCTTTCACTGTATCAATAAAATTCCACCGAAACTTGAATGAACTGTAAAATTAAAGGATAATCGCACAAGTCTCTTGTATTTGGCAATTATGATTATACTTGTCAAAATTTAATTTGTAGAATGTACTGTTCCAGTACCTTCAGGTTCTTCTCTATCAACTGGGAAAAAAGGAAAATTATATCTTTAAGACAAGTATGAAAGACATTGTTACTTCCACAGTCAACTCTGTAACTGAGCTCCGACATTGTATAATTGACTTTGCAAGCAGAACAACAGCAATATAACAAAGAAAATGTCAGTGTTTTCACAGCGCTAATCTATAGCACTAGGAGGGCCTCCTGCTGTCAGCCAGAGCTGACAATACAATAGCTTTCAAAGGGATATTACCATCACGCTTTTATTCTTGACATCAATCAAGACAAAGAGAATCCTTTTCACAAGACATTCAAAATCAAACCTTTGTATGAGCAGATAGGTAAAACAGCATTCCTTTAAAGAAGATCATTCATAGCAATCAACTAATTGGAACTCAGCAAATGGTTGAAGTATTTTTATTTACTTTGCAGATAACGAAGTAGCGAGCAACCCCCCTTTTTTCTTCTTGACTGACACAAATGAGGCAGGTAGGGTGTGAATCAAAAGTTTCTATCAGCATTTTTTGCCAACTGAAAGCAAAAAAATATGACAGCAATTCTGCAACTTCAAGTAGGATAACAAATCTAGACTTAATTAGTGCATTCTTTTGCAAAACAGTTTGATTACTGACTAGCACATTTATGCATAAAATACCCTTGCAAGCTGACAGCAATTTGCAGAACTGTCAAATTCAGCAACCAAAGTGCATCGGATGCTTAAAACCTTGTGCCAACGCGAGACCAGTCCCCACAAATTGTAGTCGAGTAATTCCTCAATTACACTTACATGGCACTGGAAACCTACGAGTTACTGTTACCAGCATCTCAGCACTTCACTTTACAGAACTGCTTCCAAAGGCCCCAAGTTGTAGCATCAGAAGCTACAGTTTAATCGACAGGAATGATGAGCGCCTGCCTCCCTCAGCACCCACAGCGGACTGGGTGCCAGCTGCTCCCCGGAGCTGGCAGCACAGAACAAACTTTTAAGGACATTGGGGTTGGCATCACTCCCCACCATTTGTAACGGGGGACAGACAGTGTGTTTTGATGTTCACAACTCTGTTACGGTTCTGGGGTTCAAGACCACGTGGTTTTAATGACACTGAGTAAGGTACAACTCTTCCTTGGTAAGGTACAACTCCTACAGACAATGGATAAAGCCCTCAGCAGATGAGGTTACTGGCAGCAGGGCAAAAGAAGGGCCTGTGCCAAGGAAAATAACTTTCATGGGCTTCATCTGTGATGTGAAGTAAAGCTTCAGAGCAGGCCAGTGGTTTACTCCATCACTGCTACCACCACACTGTCACTGAAGCGTTTATTTTGTAAGCCAACAAAGACTCAATCCCTCCTACTTTTACTCCATCCTCATCGATCTGAAACAACCTTCCTTTAAGCCAAGTAGAACTTTGTCCCCAACCACCAGCTACAAGGTTAATATCTTCAAGTCTGCACAAACTAATGGTCAAAACAAATCAGCGTATTTTATTGCAAATCATAAATCCCACATCAGGGGAAAGTCCACGGCTACTGCCGGAGTTACAGCTGCAGGAATTACTGCAAGTTTCCGTCAGACTAAACCTGAGACCTGATAATACAGCACAGGGGCCACATGATCTGCAGCTTTGCTGGCATCCAGGTTTGGTTTGCAATCACTTCATTTGAAATAACATGCATCTAAGAGTTGTCAACATTCGATACTTCTGTCAAAGTCGGTTGCTTCTTTAATGTCAGGCAGCACTGCTCCCAGTTAACGTGCAGTCAACTTGCCTTTTGCATGCAGAATAATCCCTGTCATCACAGACACACACCGATTCTATTTTAGTGTGTAATCTTTCTGAATGAAAAAGGATGCACAAATCTCAGTAGTGGTTAATAAATAGCAAAGCTGCTATACAAAGTGAAATAAATACATGGAAAAGAGAAAAACAGTAAATTATTTTAAGCCCTAAACGTTACACATATATCCACATAATTTATGCTTGTTTTCTTCTCTGTTGAATTGGGAAACCTGTGACCTCAGAGTGCCTTTATTTATTACATCTCAATTATTTCCATGGAAACGTGTACTGTGGCAATCTACTGGGTTGCCAGCTCCCTAGACCACAAAATGTATATGACGGACTTTTTAAAAGCAGATGATATGGATGAATATAAGGAAAGGAAGAAATTCTTTATCCTACATACACGTATGAGTTGCCTCCTATTATCCAAAATTTCACCCAGATTCAGCTCATTCCTTAGACTCCCTGTTACTCAGCTCATGCTAAGACCTGTAATTTACAGCCAGTTTATGCTGAAGCTGAAAACACATTTTTTTGTGCCTAGAGACTACAGAAATATTTAGAATCTTTAAAAACTGGGCTTCACCCAGCTCACTGTTGCAAAGACCTTCTAGATATTTCTACATTACAGGGATAATGTTTCTTAGCTATGACTTGCCAGTAAGTTACCTGCTTCAATTCATAAAAATGCTCTTGTAAATAGTGATTAGTTCTGTATTAGAATTAGGGTCAAAATTTCATTATAAAGTATCAGCCCCTTGCGAGAGATATTGCCACCTAAAAAGTCATGAGGTAGAAAACAAATCACTAATAAATGGTAAATATCTAATGTTATTATGGCATGAGATGTCAATGTTTACTAACTGAGCTTCTAGAGCAAACACGGTTTTCACTGGCATAGAACTATTTCCTGAATGTTAAATGTGACACTTTAGCACAGACAAATATTTTAAACTCCAGAGGCCTGGCCACTAAACATGATCCCCTCATCTGAGGGAAGTCATGACCCAAGGCCTGCACCACTGTTCTCAAACTGCGATCCTTTTAGTTTCAAACAATGTGTTTCAGAGCATCCCCTAGAAATAGCTCTAGCTCTGCCCTTTCTTCTGCCCACGGACTGTAACATTCATCTACCAATTACTGAAGTAGCTCCTTTAGCAGAGATTGTCCAGGATTGCGGAGGGTCACAACGCCGTGCTGCAAACCTGCCCCACAGCACAATGCTGAAAGGTGCTGTTAGTCTGGGGGAAAAATGATTAAGGGTTTTGTATAAAGATGAAGGGCTGACTTTACAAAAACTTCATAAACATTTGAAGCACGTATGACTTACATTGCAATCATCTGTTAAATAGTGGATATTTCACAAAAAATATAAAATGGCCCTGGATGGGGTTTCAATTCATTCTTTAGCTGGTCGATTAACCGCATGCTAATTTTGTCTACCCGCAAGTTATTTAATTACGAACACTTTATACTTTTTATTTCATCTTTTGGGCATCCAAAGTTATGATCCTTTTGTGCTTCTACAACAAAGCCCCCAGACCACTGAGTTTGCGACTTCTGCTTTGTGCAGAGGACAATAAAACCTTACCCAACATCAGCTAACCTCCTCGTGGCAGGGAGCAAAAGGCTTCTGAAATCACGCCTTCCCATCTCGCACCAATTCACTTAAAAGTCAAAAAGCTGGCAAGGCGTGCAATAAGGCGCGGGGCTGATCCCGACCCTCCCTTTACGTTTCGCCAGCAGCTGTTTTCTTATGGAGGTAAACAGGAGGTTTTAAAGACCCCTTCGCTGTGGATGGTGAAGAATAAGCGAAGTTCAATGTTTAACCTTTATTAATGCAGCTCTTACTAAATCTGGCTATTGTTTCTTCAAGCCCAAGCAAGTTTTCAACCCTTACCTATCAAATCGGTTTTAATTCTCCCCTTCTTTCACTACCCTTACGCGCATTGGACAGCGGGAGGAAACAGACGGCGCTACTATTCCCAATCATAAAGAAACATTAATTTCAAGCTAACCGGCTAAAACACGAGTGTGCTCCAGTCCCACCGATGCGCCACCGCACCCGAGCATCACCGCGAAACTTTCCTCCCTCCCGCCTCAACGATGCTACCGGCTTCTTTCATCAATTATCGCGACACGTGTCGCCAGCGAGTCTCGGCCGGCACGGCGGTACCCACACACACACACACACACACACACACACACACCCCCCGAAACGGACGGCGGGCGGGCTCCCCACGCGGGGCGGATGCTCCCGCGTGGGGAGCCCGCCCGCCCGCCCGCCGTCCGTTCCGGGGGGGGCTCCGCCACCACCGGCCCGTATCGGGGGGGGATTTGCAATCCCCGCCAAGCCGGGACCCGGCCCTGATTGGCCGCGTCGCGGCGGCGGAGGCGGTGGCGGTGGCGGCGGCTGCCCGGGGCCGGGCGGCGGCGGCGGCGGGGGCCGGCGGAGGATGCCTTACCTTTCACCGAGCGGGGCTTGGCTTGCTTCCTCCTGGACATGTCCGGGCGCCGTGGCTCGTCCTCCTCCTCCTCGTCTTCCTCCCGTCCCTGCCTTCCCTTCCTCTCCCTGCTTTCTCTCTCCCCCCCCCCCCCCTCCAAACTTTGCGAGGCGAAGCGGCAGCAGCAGCAGAGGGATCGATTATTTGATTTTCTCACTTCTTTTGCCTGTTGCAATGCGGCAAGTTCAACTCCTCTTTCCACCCCCTCGGGCACCTTTTCCCCCGGGGAAAAAAAAAATTAAAAAAATAAAATCACAGGCGCAACAGTTGCAATTTTTTTCCTTTGTGTTTTTGTTTTTTTTTTCCTTCCCCCCCCCTTGGATGTGCAAATACTACCGACGGAAAGCGAGCCCGGCCCGCGCCCCCACCCGCCTTTTTGTTCTCTTTAAAGTTTGCAGGCGCCCTGCGGCTCTCAGTCCGGCTCGCACTTTCGGAATAATAATAATAAAAAAAAAAAAAAAAGAAAAGAAAAAAAAGCAGAGCCCTGCGCGGTGTCCCTGGGTTTGGGGTGGGGGAGGCCGCGCGGGGAGAATGAAGTGTCTAAACCCACGACGGGCACCGGCCCCGGCAATCCGGGGCGCTCCGGGGGTGCGACCTTGTTGCGATTTTCCTAAATCCTCCCCCGGCCGCGCTCGGCCCCCTCCCGCCCTCTCTGCCCGCTCGCCCCCGGCTGCCTCTCCCTTCCTCGCCCCCGCCGCTGGCCGGGGAGGGCGACGAGTCCTTTTTTATGCTGGCCGCGGGGGCCGAGGGGCGGCCGCCCCGTGTCCCCGGCGCGGCGCGGCCGGCCGTGCGCGGCGCGGAGCTGGGCGGGCGGGCGGGTGGGCTCCCCGCGGCCGGCCGCGCTCGCCGCCGCCTTCCCCTGCACGCACGCACTTCGCGGAACAAGGTAAGTGCTTCTTTGCATCGATGCCGGGGCCGCTAGCTGCCTCCATGGGTTATTCGCTGGAAGGTGGCACCGCTCCTGCCTTCATTGCTGCCGCTGCTGCCGCTGCTGCCCTGGGTTTTTATTTTCTTTAGCTCTCGCCAGCCTCCCTCTCTTTTCTTTGTCCTGGCTCCTTTTCCTCCTCCTGATCTTGCTGCTGGGGCTGCAGTGCAGACACACATAATAAAGCCAGGCTTGGCTGGAAATGTAGCTGAGTCCCAGCAGGAGGATGTGAGGAGTGGAGTCCCGGCGGGGGAGCGCTCTGATCCCGTAGGGAGCCCCGCGCAGCCTGCGCCGATCAGACGGAGAGAGAGCCAACAGCACCGAGCCATGGACGGCCCGGGAAATACAGCGGCCGCCCGCAAAACGCGGACCGCCGCCGCGGACCGGACTCGCCGCCGCCGCGCGGAGCGGCGCGGAGCGGCGCGGAACCGCGCGGAGACGCCCCCCCGGGCCCCCCCGCCCCGCCCGGCCGGCGGTGGCTCGGCGGCCGGTCCCGCAGCGCGCAGCCCCCCGCCGCGGCGGGTCGAGTTGCCTTTGATCTGCATCGGGGGGCGGCGAAATCTCCCCCGAAAGCGAACGGCTCAGCGGCCGCGGGAAAAGTTGGAGGGGTTGCCCCCCCCCCTTCTGCCGCTTGGCTGCTTCTGGAGAGCTGGAAGGGAAGATTTATTTACTCTGCCTTTCCCAACGTGTTACATTTAGCAGGAGCTGGAGTCGCCTGCGCCCCTCTGCTGGGAAGGTTTCTTCTAGAAAAATCCTAAGTGTTTTAAACTTGTTATCCCACGGAGCACTCGGTGCCAAGTTATGAATGAAATTGCTCAAGATAAACGCTCGATGAGTTTCTTCTCCCACTCAGATGGGGCTTGTTTGTTTCACGCAGTCTTTACTGCTTTGTAGGAACCAGGCACTTCTAACACTTCATTTACCGCACCCTGACCAGCACGCGAGGAACCGCGTCTCCAAGCATCCTCTCCCTGCACGTGATGGGCCCGTGCCATCAGGAGAGCCCGGGCGATTGTACATCCAGACATCAACAGAGAAGGTGTCTCCAGTGGAAGGAATCTGGGGGTTTATTTGCAGGTACTGTGAAAATAGCCCTGGCAGAAGTATCCCGATCTGGCTGCCTGGGCCTCCAGGCCCGCAGGCAGCAGGAAGGGTGCAGCGCTCTGCCCGGCCTGCGCAGGCTCGGGTCAGACAGAGGGATGCAGGGGGCTGTGTGAAGGCACCGCTTTCCTGCTGATGATCTTCACCTGGAAAACATCCTCCTCTTTTCTTTTTCCCCCAAAACCTAAAGAAACCCAAACAACTCAGGAATGAGTTTGTCATTTGATCAAGTGAATTCAGTACAGAACTCTGAAGATTTTTCTTAATGCAGCATCACATTTGAATGGATGTTTAGTGGGGATTTTCTGGTTTCTTAAGCTTTGACAGAAACTATTGGGTTTATTAATGTCATAATAAAGGTTTACAGTTCCCTCCTACTGTATGACTAGATTACCATCATGGACTGGACATATAGTAAGAAATGTTTTCTGTAACACTGCTGTAATCAAGATACACTTCTGCTACCTCACCATGCTAAGTATCAAATTGGGGGTTCAGACAAGCTAACCCAGGACAAAGATGGATTCTTAAAGAGCCCGTGGCCCCGATTCTGATCCAAATAAAAAATGGGGATAACTAGTCAACAGAGATTCACCGTTACAAAAGCTGATGTGATACCAGTTGCTATAAAGACATAAGCAGGGTTGACAAGGAAAAAAATTGTTGTGATATTGATACACTGAAAAATCCAACCAGCATTGTTGGTAAATTTGGTCACCGTGACCCTAGATTCATATCCGTTCAGCATCAGAGTCAGATCAGGAACTGAATTACTTCTGTATCCTCGTCTTATTGGAGAGGCTTAATCCCCAGGCTATCAAATTGTTTCTGTTCTCTCACTGGCCCAATGAATATTTAATTATTCTTACAAAGCAGAACAGCTTCAGCAGGACAGATTCTCATCCCAGAATGTGCCAGCGGTTGGGCACTCTCAGAGGAGTTCAGAGACCCAAATTCAAATCCCCATGCAATCAGGCAAAGAGGGGATTTCAACCTTAGTTTTACACATTTCACTTGGCAAGTAATTCCCAAGCCCCGTTGCCACCCTGAGCCCCTTTGCCATCCAGTCCTCTGCCCCCACATTTTCTATTCTTTTTTAAAAATAATTTTAAATGACACAATTAAAATGAACCATTTCTACAACTTTTCCCCCTTTTTTCAATTCACTGAGAGATCTATAAATTTTCATTTTAAATTTTTTTTTTTTACCTTTTCTCTTGCCAGAGGGCCAATGAGAAGGTTTATTTGCAAGCCCCTACCTGGTTCGGAGCAGCTGCTGGCAAGGTGCGGAGCCCTGGTCTGAGCATCCTGAACCCCTCCCACGAAAATGGTTCAAGTTCACTCTCGCGGCTGTCATCAAAGCAGCAGCACCCTTGAAACCACTGCTTTCCATGCTGGCATCTGTTGAAAAATACCCAGTTTATAGCTATAGATGAAGAAAGCAGGAAGGCAGGTTTGACATTAAAAAAATGAAACACATACATAAATCTGTCTTTAAATGTAGCGCACACATATATAATTATTAATTCATCCCTCTCTATTATCTTCAAACCCAGCAATACACAGATTTCCTCCAGGCCCTGCTCTGTAAGTACATCTCTGTTCCACAGAGTTCTTCAACATGTGCCTAAATGCTTTGCTGCTCTATTGTCACAACGCATCGTTTGTGTATCTCCTCCAGATACATGTACAGGGAGTTTATGCGGTTCCCCTAGCCTCTGGTCCCACAGCCACTCTTGAGCAAAGAAAGCCCTGTAACCCTGCTGAGCCCCCCGGAGAAATGCAGAGTTCACCCATCCAGGCTCTCTTCCCAACGCCAGAACTTAAACTCACATTGTCATTTAAATAGATACATTCCAAGAGCGCTAATAACAAGGGAAGACTTCACAGGCTTTATTAAAATATTTAAGGCAAATGACACCAGCCTGTGTGCTAATTTAATAAAAATACATTTAATAATTTAATTTAATTATGGTAATTTAAGAATGCAATAAAAATACATTCTGAATCTATTATCAATCTTGTTTCCTCACAGATGCCTTTCTGTTTTATTCTGGGGACTTTCAATAAAAGTGCAAAGCCGAGAGTGCCAAAGTGCAGAGCTGTTCTCTCCGGGAGAGAACCAAGAGCCTTCCTGCAGCTCAGGACGACATCCACGTCTCATCAGGTCGCTGGGGCAATTTGGATACCGGATTCTCTGCTTGGAACCCCTTTTGGGGATGTCACTGTCCTACATTATACATGACACAGCTCCTATACTATTCACAGTACAGCTGCTGGTGAGAGGGAACCAGTACCAACATGCAGTGGAGACCCCTGAGCTCAGCATAGCTTGTCTGAAGATGGGATTTGCTAGTGGAGACAACCGACAGCTTCACAGCATCCACCACCTCCTCCATCAAATTTCCCATCCGAGTCCCATGAGGCTGACATGGAGGCACCAAGCCCCGATCTGGGGGGACACAGTGGGTCCCTTTGTATGAATATGCTCCCTTTTCATGTAGGGGAAAAGCGATACATGCACTCGCTTTTCATGCCAACTAACTTGAGATAATTATTTCATTTTGCTCTGCTCTCTTCTGCCACGTGCCTGCACAGTGAACGTAATTTTTAAAGTTTGATGACATTTTCAGGAAGATACTAGCCATAGCAATACTAACAACGAGCTCTTTTCTCTTTGAAAGTGGTTATACTGTCTCGCTATCTCAGGATATTATTCCATCCACACTGGACGGAGAGCATCCAGAATATTAGCACTTTGGCTTGAGTTTTCCCCAAACTATTATGGCAGAGAGCTGGCACAGACAATCTTATCTCAGGTAGTTCCATCCTGGCAGCATTATAGGAAACCAATGGTTCTGCATTACTATGGGAAATGCAGGCAAGACTACTAGCCTCTTTATAATGTATAGATTTATTGGCATTCAATACTGAGAGCAAAACCCTACATATTTCTATATATAGACATAATTATTTTCTTCAGAATGAGTTTGAAATTACAAGTTACATAAAAATAGAACGGTTGTGTAAAGGCAAAAATAAAAACTTCATGACAGCTGGGATGTTCAATGAGGACTGAGGGAGTTACGCACCCGATGGACCTTCAAGAAATCCAGCCTCAGTAAGGATTTAAAACTTTCTAAAGTCAAAAAGAGGAATATCTTCAACACATAAAAGGACTGATCTGGTGGACACCGAATGACCAGGCAGCACAAGGATGATCACCATAATTGTGGAGCAGCCAGTAACAGAATCAACCTTAAATTAAAGAATATATCATACGCATAGACCTAATTAAGAGATGCCGCATAGTATCTAAGAGAAATGTGGCAAAATGCTAATGCCCTGGGAAAAGCCATACAGCATGTTTGATCAGAGGGTTTATATGCAGCTAAAAAGACCACACAAAATGGGAAGCAATCCGTGCCGAGACCTGGTGCCCACAGCACCCCCACCCTTGCCAGCCCTCGGCACGGCAGGAACCAGTCTGGCTGACGTTTGACAGAGGTGGGCAAACACCTGAGCTCTCTGGATCTGCAAAGGAATACAGGCACATACAGGAAACTATTAAAGGACTGGATTATTTCTTAAAAAGAGAGAATGTTTCCAAAGCACACGGCACAATGCATGCATTCAGCACAGAGTCAAATGTCACAGTGGATACAGCTGCAAGACAGCGTCGCTCTTTATTTACAGTAAAATATGTCAAATAGGGAACACAAAGGCATCGTCGGGATAAACATGGGACTGGAGCACACAAAGGCAGGCGGCATCCACAGCGCATCAGACAACCTGAATAAAAGCCCCGACTACAATACCAGCCCAGTTTCTATGGTGTTCTTGAGTTAATGCCTCCGAACACTTTACATAAATAAATAACTGGCATCCCACATTTCAGTCATAAGAGAGGACTGACATAGTCTGAAATTCAGGCTACAGAGCCGCAGAAACCAGAGGCACTCTGGAGAGAGGATGTGCACAGAAGGGAAAGGCTTCATGTGAAGAGCTGCTGGTGTGTCTGCGGGCAGGATCCAGCCAGAGCGCCTGAGTTTACACTTTGGGAAGTTACAGTGAAAAGGGATTGAGATGTTATCCAAGAGCACTGAAAAAAAAAGGGAAAGTTTCGCTGCGAAACACTTTTACTATGTGCAGGATTGTAAGCCTGTTCCAATGGCACGGCATGCATGCCATGTGCACCAGCATTAGCATTCATACATCTCTAATTAGCATGGTGATTTTAAATTCCTTTTCACTTATGTATGGCACTTACTTCTATCAATCATTTCTCTTTGTATTAAAGAAGACATACAATAGTCTGAAATCAAGGCAGAGTAAGTGGTGCAGTTAGTGACACTTTTTGAAAAATACTATCATACACTGGAGCTAAATTTAGCTCAAATATCACAAAATACCCATCTGTAGAGGAATCACACACACACACCCCCCTGCACAGTTACAGGAAAACAATCATTACTGATAACGGTGCTAAAGATACAGGCTGTGCAATACCCTACAAATACAAGCAGGTATTTTTCCCTTTCCATAGTTCACCAAGCAAAGTATTCATTTTGGCCTCTGTTCCAATTAGATGCTGCAGGAAATGGTGTGGGAGTCAGGCAGAGGATCTGCACTTCATGACAAAACCGCCTTTAGCACAAAGAATTTTCCATGCTCTGCATCTGCCTTTTGAATATTCCCGTAAAGATAACTTATAGCATTATAGAGTTCCTTAACAACTTACAGTGTTTAGTATAAGAAAGTATCACGTTTCCATATTTTTAGCACAGCTCAGAGAAAGTATCTCTCTGTGATCAACTTATTCTGGGTTCCTTTCGTCCCCACTGGACATGGATCTTTACTGCTTCTCAAAGGACATAAGGAATAAAAAATACATTCTCAAATTGAATTAGTTAAAAGAGGTTGAAGCCCTGGTGTACTCAAGGTGCTCGATGGCTTGGGGGTGAGATGGCCGGTGGAGGTACATCAGGGTCTCTCTCCAGCTGCCGGCTCCAGCCCAAGCCCCCAGCCCTCACCCGCTCCTCGACATCACCTCAGCTCCGCCGAGCTCTGACAAGGCATTTCTGCAATGAGGATGGGTCACTGCATCTCTTTCCCCATGAGAGCAGTTCACTGTGCCCACTGAGACCCCTTCTTACCAGGGTTGTGATCAAAGAGCTCATTCACTTTCTGGGGCTTTGTTACTTGTGTGGAAGCTCCCCTTGTACTCAAGAGGCATCTTCACTGCTGTCTGACCAGCAGCTGTGGCAAAAAACGTGATATAGGATTTATAATTTTATTTACATCTCTGCCAGCGTTGCTGACTAGGATAATGTTGAGATACGGAGACAGAAAGTCCGCTAAAATGGTAAGGGCAGTGGGCGAAGCGTGGAGAGGCCAGAGAGGAGAGGCAGAGCGGTGAGGACAGCACCAGGAGCTCAGCAAGGGGCTCCAGGGCAAACCATGGCAGCAGGCTTCAGGGCTTGTTCATTCTCCACCAGTACAAAGCCATTTAAGCGCACTCTTTAAGCTGAATGCTGTGTACTTTTACATAACTGAAGGAGAACAAATACCCCATTAGCAGATAATTAGCACTTGGACTCAGAGTACTTATTTAAGGTATTATGGATCGACCTCCAGCATTAGCAGTGATTCATGTCCCACATATATTCAGGCATCCTTGTTTCTTTTTATGATTATAAATATCTGTGGCATGTATCTGTGTAATGTTTATGAGATGTTCAGAATTACACTCCAGAGACAGAAGATTTCTCTTTATCCAGAGAAAAGGTTTAACAATGTTAATAACAGTGGGCCCACCCCCTTTCCTTACACCTTGCAGTCAAGAAGTCCCATTCATGCTAGACCAGGGCCATCTCTAGAAGTGTAAGGTGGATTTCCAAAGCCGTGAAACCTGGTCCCAGCAGGGTGTTAGGAAGTGCTGGGAGGCCTCGGGGCAAACTCACCCCGGGAACTGGACCTGGCAGCACCCATACCATGAAAACTGTCTCAAAATGCCATATCAAAGACTGCCAAAAACGAACCGGGCAGCAGCCATCTGGACCGACCTCCTAACAGCAGCCAAAGAGCAACCTGTCACCAGGGTCTAGGCTTTTACAAGCATTTTACATGGGCAAGCACAGCTTGTCTAAAAATGCTTATGTTTCCAAAGGCTTCCACTCCGCTGGTATATTCCCAGTAAAATAACAGGGAGAAGCGACCTCTCCCACCTCTGTTTCCTCATAAACCAAACAAAAATAGTAATCCTTGACCACATTTCCAATCCTGTCAGTATTAGCCTGTCATCTACTACTACTGCTGCTTCTTAAAAAAGCATGCACCAAGTAGAGATGTTTACCCTTCGCAACAAAACCTTCTCACCCTCAAGATTGTCTCTACCATGAAAACCATCATCGACAGCTTTGGCAACCAGTGGTACGAGGCTGGTGCTCACAACTGCAGTATAATGTGGCCCAGCTGAGCCCCGTCCCTGCCCAGCATCCCCGTCCAAGGGGAGCAGCAGTGTCCCCTCTGCCTCTGCACCCCAGGAAAAGCAAAGGGTCCAGGAAAGCAAAGTCCAAACAGCAGCTCCACATTAAACCAAGCAGCTTGAGGACGGGCAGTCAAACTGCTGCTGTCACCTCCTCTTCCAGCTCCTTCCCACTTCACTGAAGAAAACTGAAACACAAATCAAGTCCTATTCTACAAAATTAATAGTTTCCACGTGCTTCTTTTCTGTGTCTGCTTTCACTCTGTAATTACGCAAAGAGACACGGCGTACTGCGTGGTGCTATTGATTAACAAACCCCACAGCTGCACCGACAGACCCCCAGGCAGTTTTGAAAGTAGCATTTTAAAGAAAGTTTGTTCTTTAATATTGAGATATTTATGGTCCCCCCTCTGAATCGGTGTGATAACGTGAATGAGCTTGTGGTGGGGAGCAGGTGGCAGTGTGAGAACATGCAGGTTTTATTCTTGTGAAAAACTTCTACAGAAATTAATAGAAAATTATCTCCTCACTATTGAATAATGTGGGATGATGCCAAAAACCCAGGGAAAAGATCTTATTCTCCATTAAATTCAGTAAGATTTGTCAAGTAGTTTCTATCGAATCTGCCCAGGTTTTTACAGATCTCTCTTGGTTTCATCTCTTCACAGGGTTTTGGGAGGGTCACAGAATATTTCCCTATTATCAGCCCCACTGATGTCCTCTTTAAATCCTGTGGTTGGCAGTGTTTATTTTTCTCTTATTAGGGCTCCTTTCTTAGAAAGGAATAAGCCTTATCAGCAATAAGGCTTACAGTCAGCTGGGCAAAATAGGAGAGGCCAGAGGATATTAAGGAGCTGGGTTTGCTTACATTTATTTTTAGGGTTTTTTTTTAAATCCTAAAGCACATTTTTAAATGCAGCAGTGCAAATTCTCAAAATATGTATAACAATACCACTTTAAAAATTGCCCTGCTGTTCGTTTATTTTATTTGGTTATCTTGCTACGCTGACCAACATTATTGTTGTGTCCTCCAACCAGGCACCGAACGCCCAGGGCCCCGGTGCGCGGCGTTGCCCTGGGGCAGGCACAAACCATCCAAGAAAGCTATGGAAAAGTCCCATACGTGAAGCCTGCACACTTCTCCGGGCAGCCACCACTGCTGTCTTGGGGCGAGCCTATGCCACGGGACCAGCCTCCCGGGGACTGCTGAGGGGGCTCTGGGCTTTCTCGGGTCGGCACTGCCACGGGGGTCTTTGCCGTGTCCCGGTGTGGCATGGCACAGCACAGCACGGCACGGTACAGCAGCACCAGGGCAGCTGAAACACCGCCCCGCTGCTGCCCAGGGTGGTGAGTGCAGCGAGGCGGGCTCTGGCCGGGGGCAGCGGTGGGCTGCAGTGTGAGCACCCATGCCTACAGCTCCTGGGGGAAAACCGAGCCCAAAGTGGCCATCGGCTCGTGAGCCATCGCCACCTGGGGAACAGCATGGTGTGACCTCACGGCATGCCTTCTCGAGAGGGGAAGAAACGCATCCCCGTGAAGACACGCCGTGGGAACGGAGGCCGGTGCATCTCCGAGGCCGCAGTTCTGGTGTCGTGCCCAGCCCCGGGGCAGCAGCTCGGGGGGCTCATCGGCGGCGCAGCCAGGGGCGCGGGGGCCACGGCGGGAGCAGCCGGACGGGCCATGAATTCCTGCCGGCGGCCGGCCCGGCGGGGCATAGCAACGGGAGCCGGGGGAGGAACATGAAGCAGCGGGAGCTGTGAGAAAGCGAGCAGCGCCGCGGGGCGAGGCGGGGGCGCGGGCGGGGGGACGGAGGGAGGGGGCGAGCGGAGGAGGCAGGGGCGGCGAGGCCGGGGCTGCGCAGCGGCGGCAGCACGGGCTCTCTCGCTGTCAGCCGGGAACGGACAGCCTCTCTGAAACGAGTTTTATGCCATCCGAACTCACCGATTTGTGTACCGCTTTGATTTCTGCCAACCCGCGCCCGGGCTCGGTCCCCTCGGAGCAACCCACAGCCTCTTCCGCGCACAAAAGAGGTTTGGGTTCAAGCAGCACACGCGCCTGCTGCGTTGAGGAAACCCAAACGTTACCAGCGCATTCCCGAGGAAAGCAGCCCAGGCCGAGGGCACGTGATGGTGCTGGCGGCCGTGAGCGCGGGCCCGGCATCCGCCGCCGGCCCCGGCCCCGGCCCCGGCCCCGGCCCCGCGGGGGGCTTCGCCTCCGCTTTGTGCGCGGGGCGGCGCGGGGGCCCACGCCCGGGCCGAGCCGGCCGGGGAGGAGAGGGACGCTGCCTCCCAGCCGCCGAACGCGGCCCCCGGAGAGCCTGCGTCGCGCACCCACGCTCGCTGCCGCCAGCCCCGCCGCGGGAGTCGGGGCCGCCTGCTGCTCTCCGCACCGAGTCCCACCGCCGGGCCCGAGGCACAGGTTAACCCCCCGGTTTCCGGGCTGTCAGCCTTTCACAACCCGGCTTTCTTGACCGAGGATTTGTAACGGCATCCCTCCCGGGCGCAGACCGCGGGGGCCACAGCGCGGCTCCCCGCGCACGCAGGTTTCTTTTGAGGCGCCGTGGCACGGGGGCAGCTCCTCTGCTTGGCGCAGCCGTTGCTATTTTGCACCGGGTCCAGCTCCCGAGATGAACTAGCCCTCGGTGGGGACAGGCGTTGCTCTGCCACTAGAGTCCATGTCAGAAAAGATGTGTTACTGCACGTGAGCGTTGCTCCTCTGCATGAAGAAAATGTTAATCAAACTGCAGAGAAGACAAAATAGCCGTACAGAGACATTAAATATCTAGTTACTATGCGATAAATAATTGATAAAGTTAATCTATTTGACCATACTCTGCTCATGTCATACCCTTACAACCAATCAATAGCAGTAAGACATGACATTTGTATGAGGCTTTGTTTTCTCCGAGTGCTGTGTGATCGTTAATAACCAACGGCTGAGTACTCCCAGTACCGCACAGGCCAACGAAAACTTTGGAAAGTTTTGATTACATCAAAGATTCTGCTATTAGTTTGTGAAATGCTGCTGAAGTGCCCTGGCATATCTAGCAGGCACATCGGCTGGAGTTTCCCAATGAAGTTAGGGAAGCTAATTGTTGAGTTCCGGTTGACTTCCAGTGCAAATGAATTCCCAGTGATTTCAGGCCTTTCCAAAACCTCAGCCTTCATATTTTGAAAGTTACACATACATAGTGCCAGGTCTTTAATACTTTCCTAATTTTAGCTATGAATATGGTCTTCTCCTATACAAGAAAGAAAAAAGACGAAGGAACCTGGTTTAGGAACTGCAGAAGATTGCTTAATTGTGTAAAGTTTACAAAACCATCACTACCATTTCTGTTTCAGTGTTAGCAGACATCTGCTACCACAGGGCTGTGAGTCATTTCAGATCGTAGCAACAACCATCCTGCTTTCCTCAGGAGTTAAAACAGTGTCCAACACACAGCAGTTTGTTTCTTCTCCAGTGATTTGGAGAGGGAGATTTGCCCCCCGCAGGGTGAGACATGGCACGTGGGGCTGGCGCTCCTCCCAGGCCACTCGTCTCACTTCCCTGGGTGGGCACGCATACGGGGGCAGGGGCACTAGCCCCTTGGAGGCAGAAACCGAGCTGAAGCCAAGACACTGAGTTTTCCTGCAGACCACCTCCTTCCAGCTGGTCCAGGCTGCCCACGGCCACAGCTGCCCCCAGGCTTTCAGTGGGGTCAGTCGCGCCTGCCGGCTGCTGCCTCAGGCACCTCCTCAGGCAGGAGGAAAAAGATCGATTGTCCCGGCGAGGATCCCTGGCACCAGCCCTGGGATGGCCGCGGAGGTCTGCCTGCGGGTTTCGTCCCCCTGCTCTCTGTTTCGGGGGAGCCACGCAGCCCATCCAGCACCACTGCCCTGCCACGGTGCTCCTGTCCCGGTCAGGGTGGTGTCGGGGTGGGGGAGCTTGCCTTTTTGGGGCATTTTTAGCAGTTACCTGCCCAATGACTGCAGGCTAAAGGCAGCCTGGCTGCATGGGAACAGGTCAACTGCTCCTAAACCCCAGGCCGTTGCCCTGCTACAAGCCCATCCTTCCCCTCTGCAGTTAGCTCCGACAGTGCATTGTGAGCAGGCCTGCAGCGTAGCTGTGCTCACACTCAGGTGCATGCCCCGTTGCAGCCCATCCCGACTGCGGCTCTGCGATCGCATGGCGCAGATGGCCAGCACCGAGTGCCGGGGCCACACTGGGGTGGCGGAACTGAAGAGCTGCAGGAGGAAGAACACAAGAGCTTTGTAGAAATATGTATTTTTTACATCAGAGTTCTTTGTATATACAAAAAATCCCACCCTGCTGTGCTAGGAGAAAAAAATCCCGTGGGCATTTCAGACCTACCTATTTTATTAATGCAAACTGCCAGATTCAACATGTGAGCCAGCCTGAAAAACAAGAGGCTGGGAAGGAGGAACGTATCCACAGTAAGCCCGTCGGTCACATTGCCTCTAGCTGGGGATCAGAAATAGAGGTGGGCAAGTGATAGCGATGCAAAACAAAGATGTTGGTCATTTGGAGTGGGCTTTGCCAGCTCTGCCTGGGGCTGGACTGTACCTGCCTTCTACTTACCGGTCAAATGACCTGAGCGTTCCTGGACAAAACAGTAATGGCAAGCATGTTTTGGACATGGAAAATGTTCATGGCAACTGCTGCCTACATTTGCACACCTGAGTGTGTACAGTCAAAACACGGCTGCACGCACCCCGGCCAGACCTGGCTGCCATGCTATGGGTTTTACACAGCCAGTTGCTAACTGCCCCGTACGGTGTCAGTGTGAAATATTCATTTAATAGTCCAGTGTACAATTTCAGGAGATTTCAAATTATTTCAGAACGACATTTCAGAAAACATCTGTAAAATGAACTCCCAAGAAAAGACACGTGAAAACTTTAAACCGCAACTAATTAAATATTCACGGTAATGTATTTGCTCAGCTCTAATCAGCATCCAAAGAGGGCTGATAAACACTGCTTGTGAGCAGTTCAAACAGCAGGATGGGTCAAAGTAAAAAAGCAAGTGAAATCCCAGAGTACCAGCAGTCAGTACAGGGAATTCGTTGTCCAACAACAGGAAAAAAAGGTTGGGATAAAAGGCTTTTCCAGATAAATACAACTGGCTCATTCTGACGGCTGGCCCTGGAGGTGCAGACACTGAAGTTCTCCCAGAAAGAGCCAGACCTCCCGGTGCTCTCCCCAGGCACACACAGCGAGAAGGCACCCATCTGCCCTCACAGGATGCTCTCATCCACCCCCCATCTGAAGAAACTGGGTGCCTTTGAGGTCTCTGCCTCTCTAACGTTGTCAGAAGTTGGTACAGATACGCACGCACGGAAGAAGGCTGCAGAGTCCTGTTTCACTATGAAACCACGCTGCAAAATCTCTTGCTATTTTTAGTTAGTAGAAAATATGCCCGTGCAGGCAGGACGCAGAGGACCAGAGCAATACCGGCAGAGATGGGAGCTGGAGCAGAGACAGAAGTTGGGCTCTGGAGTCAACAGAAGCATGACTGGGTTTTCAGTGAATATTGTATGGCCTCGGGGCAGTGCCATGGGACTCGGGCTCTGTGTCCACGTGAAGTGCAGTTACCTCTAAAAACTGCGCATTTGAGCACACGCTGCGAGGAAAACAAGGCTCTCGAAACACTCTGACTCAGTTTCACCACTGAGCAAAGAGAGCCGATAACTGCTGCGTCTCTCTGGGGAATGCTCCACGACTCAGGCTGTATTTGGGTCATAAGAGACTTCAAAGGTCCTTTGAGCAAAAGCACTAAAATGCTGCAAAATACGACAGGCACTGGTAGACAGTGACCTGGCAGTAACGCATGCCAGAACTACAAAATTATTCTAATTTCCTCCCCAGCCGATTCTGTCAGCCCTGCAATCACTTTTGCAGCTCTTCCTTGAACTCTTCCCCATTCTCAGTATTTTTTTCATACACGATGGGATGCCCTGACCCATCATGCTGTGACCCCCATGAGATCCTGACACATCCAGGTGGTCTCAGACGGGTGCAAGCCCTGGCCCCGCTGGCATCCCCTGCTCCCAGCGCCTGAGGGCTGTGATGATGGGCCATGTGTCCCTCAGGAGCCCAAGACCTCACATCAGGAAGAAAAAAAATCTGAAAATTGTGGAAGAGGCTTGGACACTGTCAGAAACCAAGCCATGGAAAGAGCTGGCAAAGAGTTAGTTACTAAATATTTTAAGACCAAATAAACCTGACGTTTTAGAGGGCTCTGGTCCATTATTTTTGTTCAAATTACATATGCATCCTCTGATACATACCTCCACAGCCATAAACACAAAACATGAGAGGGACAGAGAAAGAAAAGTCTTGCTGAACAAGGGAGTTACATACTGTAGGAATGCAGGAGCCTGTGATCTGCATTATTTCTTTGCTTAAGGCCACCTAGCAACAACGCATAGGTTAATCCTCCACAGACTGAACAGACAGCATCAGCCAACAGGAAAACAAAACATCTCTGCTAGAAAAAAATCAGAACAAGAATTACCCATTTGCAAGAGGGTTGTAGGGACAGGCAGCAACACATAAGAAAGAGGTATACATGATACTCCTGCAAAAGGAAGATTTCCCTGTAAATAGAGTTATTGTCCACCTCGTTATTAAAAATACAAAAAGAGCTTTACAACGTTTACAGAAAACCTCCGTGGGAGCTGCAGGAGCCCTGCTCCGCAGGGAGCTGGGGGGATGAGCTGGACTGTGGTCAAGGCTGGTTGCCATCTTAGAGACCGCCTTTAAATGATAAATAGAGTGTCCTCTAAAATGATAAAAAAACCTCTGGAGCTGTAACCCTTCTGCCAGGGGTCAGCAGCACCTGCAAGGGCAGGTTCAGATCTCTATAAGCATCTCTTGGACGTTAAGATATACCATCACTTTCTTAAAGCCATTGTTTGGGGTGGCTCAGCCCCCCCTTTGCAGTTCTGCCAGGCTCCCCTGCACCAGGACTTTCTGCTAAAGGAGCCTGGAAATACAGAATTAACTCACCAGGAGATCTCCACCATGCCAGGGCTGCCCCGCACAGCCACTGTGCACTGGAGAAGACACCCCGTGGGGCTTGCCGGCCCCAACACCCACTGCATCCGCAGCGCCTGCATTTCAGCAGCACATGGGGTGGCCCTGGCAAAGCTGCAGCCCAGGAACTGTGATGTCCCCCTGGCATTGCCCCTGCCTGTGCCGCCCCTCCTGCTCCCCCAAGGGGTAGCCACCAGGGATGGGATTTTGGAGGAAAGCGCAGTGGGCGGCCACCGCTCCTCGCCAGCCTGCTGCAGCACGCCGCCTGCCTTCCCCACAGCCCCAAGCTGAGCGTCACCTGCTGGTCACCAGTGCCAGCACAGCTGCCACTGTCCCCAGGGAAGCTTCTGACCCAGCTTTTCCGATGGATCTTTGTGGCATGGCACACCTTCCTGTGTTCGCTGAGGGATGGCGGCCAACGTGGTGGCACACATACCTGTGCGTCCGGGATGTGATTTATTAAGGGGTTTATTGTTGCTTCTTTTCTGCTGTTCGCCAACAGATGGTAGCAGCACTGCTGCTGTCACACTGGGCCACGAGCTGCTCGCAGGAGGAGACGACTTCTGGTTCTGAAAGTTTTCCTACCTGATGAAAAGTCATGCTTGCCCATCCCCTTGCACCTCACTAGCTGCACTTCCAGAGCTGGCTCAGAGAGGAAAGCACATATCTCCCAGCACAGCATATTCTCAGTTCAAGGCTCTAGGGAGTGATACGGGCAGCTCACAGGGTTGTGGCTCTGTTCACCGAGGCTGGTAAATCAAAACGTGTTCAAGTACACCAGTGACACTTGGGCTGGATGCCCCAAATGGTGACTCCTGGGCTGCATGGGGCTGCAGCAGTGCACCCTGCCTGGCTCTGCCCACAACGAGCCATTTGCAAATGGTGAGCAACACCCAGCTTGAAGACAGGCAACAGCAAGGCCCAAATTAATTACTTCATTTATTATTTACAAATTTAATTATTGGGCAAAATCTGAGCATTTCCTGCCACTGGCTGCACTGGCCGCTCACACTGGATGGGGCCCCAGGTCGCTCACTGCCTTTGCTGGGTGAGCACCAAAGCCAGCTGAATCTTTGCCTAAGTAAAGTCCAGCTAAGACGGAGCTAAGTACAGACCCCAGGATTTGGTCTGCGGTGAAGCTGCTCTGCAGAGGAAAAACAAACAAACAACAACTCTGCGCTAGAGGCTTCCCCTAATTCTGTAAAATGCTTTGAGGCTTGTGAGTGGCTCTGTATAATCATTAACACCATTAACAAAAAGGTGGCCGAATGACAGCTACCTCTGATTAAAATAGAGCCCTTGGTTTATTGCAGCAAACAGCCATGTAGCCATTTCTCTGATCAGATGCAGGTCTTTGCTAGTGTCATATAATTCATGTTAAAATCACAGCAATAAGGCAGACTTCCTTGCAGCTGTTCAGAAGTCTTTGGAGGCCACCATTATACTTCACCTTTTTAATGCTTTATGTATTGCAGCTTTATTTTCACCTAAGGCTGTGATCCTAAGCTTCCTCACAGCCTTATCTACAACTCATATTTCAAAGCCTAATTTTCCTGCCCCCAAATGTAGAATAAAATAGCTTGCAAAAAGGGCTGCAAGGAAGCTGCAAGTTCTGCAGTTTTACAGCCCTTCTCCATTGGATCTGTATAGGTACTATTCCTCACGGAGCCAAAAACTTCCTGGAGAAGTACTGTAGCTAGAAGATATTTCTTGACCTGGCGTAACACTCTGTCCACCCTGGCTGGTGGAGAGATTATGAAATTTTAATTGGACTGAGAGCAAGATATCACTATAATTGGAGCCCAAGTGCCTGCATGAGCCCAAGAGCTAGGACTTGCTGGAAATCCTCGACAGCTGCCAGCGGCCCCAGTGCCTGAACATGCCTGTGCCCCTGCGTGGAGGCGATACGCGTCCTCCCCTTTGCTTGTGCTGCAGCCACTGGCTCCCTTCCAGAGATAAAACGTTTTGCAAAGGAAGGATGCTCAGGCCTGTCCATGTTTCCATCTCCCCTGCGCTGGCATGAGCAGTGGCACGAGGGACAGTGAGAATATCCTAGCTCATCCCAGCACGAGCTGATGTTCCCTTAGGAACACACACTCCTCATCACAAAATGACTCTCTGCTGCACCGCTGGCAGCAGTCTCTCGCTCTGCTGAGCTGTGGTCCCCTTCTCCAGTGCCTGGCCGGCTGGCCAAGCCTGCCGTGGCTGTGTGTGCGCGGCAGCCCCACGGTGGGCACAGCTCGCCCCGCAGCGTGGCATTTTGGGTCTCTGCACAGGCTGTTTTTGTACCACCATCTGGTAGGACATAAACCAAGCACCGACTTCTAGCACCTCCGAAAGGTAGGCAGGGGACATTGGTTGGAAAAGAGATGGGCATGCTGGAGGAATGCAAATGGTGGGATTATTTATTATTCACATAGATGCTCAGCCCGTAGCATGTCGCCTGGCTCCATGTAATCGTACAAATCACTCAGCTGAGTCAGTGATCTAACTGTAGACCCCACAGCTCAGGGACTCAAATGATCCCAGAAGGACCATGTTCAAACATTCATGCCCAGATGACACTTGCTCCCATGCATACTTTTTAAATCTTTGCCAGACATGATAAGAGATCATTCTGCATATGTCACACATAAAATAAGACCTCGGTTTTACCAGGAAGCTTGCATTGAAGAATCTTCAGGAAAACAAGGTGCCACTACAAAATAACAGCCTGAATGCTTAGCAAAGATTGTCTTCATCTAAAGGTCAAAGCAAACCTCCCTTGCATAACATGCTTTTTTTCCTAGGTAAGTACAAATCCAAGCTCTGAGGTAGCCAAGTGCTCCCCCTTCCTAATAGCCATCTGCTAACAGAACGGCATGCAGCTCTCCCCGCTCTGGCCATCCCCGCTGTGAAGGGCTTATCGCATTACTGCTACTCTGGGAAATCTTGACTCCTGACATCGGTGAAATGATGGCAGCTGTTGGTGAAGCACTGTCACTTTACAGTGCAGCTCAGAAAAAGCTTTGGCTTCATTTCTACCTGTAATGCCATAAAACCTCAATGGGCAAACGGCCCCATGTCAGGGCAAGGAACCGTCTTTGCCAAGTGATTTAGTTGGCAATGGTCTTTGTTTATGCCAGTGTAAGGGACAGGAGACCAGGACCTTCCCAACCCTCTGTGGTTGCTGTACCAAGGCCCTGCTCTGCACTGCTGTCTGGTCTGTGCTATTCACAGGACGGGTGCTGCCACGGGAAGGCTCTGACGTTACTGACAGGTTGTGCAGGTCATTCATTGTCCTAAGAAAAGGAGTATTTTTGAAAATAGAACAATGAACCAAGGAAGCAGAAAGACAATTTAAAGCAGTTGCACTGGGCAGAGGCATCCTAGGGGACACCTGAGCATGCTTTCTGCTGCAAGCTGCTGTTTCGAAACTGCTGGGCAAGTTCCTGGCCCCAACTAAAGGCAATGGCACAACTGGGGTTTGCTTTCGTCAGGTCTCCAGCACCAGTGCTGGAGCATGCTTGGGGACTAAGGATGAAATTTAATTTGGCTTTTGGGCCTGATCTCCTTCAACATCAGGATTGCTGAACAGAAAAAATAATTTAAAAATAGGCACTTGAAGGATGGACTGTTTGAGATATAGCATTCATTGAGGCAGAGCTGGGAACAGCATGGGTGACCCCAAGGGACGTCCCGTCCCGTTTACTGTCGGCCTCCTCCCTGTGCTCTCTCACCTCCCCTTGGTCCACATCTCCCACCATATCCCAGCAGAGCTGCAAACCTGCGGCCCCGTGCCAGGCACGGCCAGACCATGCTCTGCCTGATGCCCCCAGCCAGCCTCCAGCCCACCCACGTGGGAACCACAAAGGGAAAGCAAACAAAATAACCAGTAAGAAAACCCTTCGCATTTTTGTAGCAGTTTTCATGTGAACAAAGCATTTTGCAAGCCATGCTGAATCCAATTAACGAAGCCTTAATTTCTTAATTCATTAAGAAACAGTCTGCTTTATGATCTCATAATTGAAATCAAGTTGTAAGATATTGACTATATTCACTTTTTTCTCTTTTGTGAGAAAATTAATAAAAAGGAATATTAAAAACCTCAGTCTGTATTAAGTGGGAAGGGAAGGAAATCCACTTCTTTGTTATAATAAGCTATCTATATTTCTGCTTAAATATTTTCCAGTCATGCCATCTAGCAGGGGTACTCCGTGAATCTGAAACCAGAATGAGGTCCCTGCCCCAGGAGTGCAGTATGCCGTTTTGGGGAGAAAGCATCCCGATCTGCAGCCAGCGCTCATCCTGCAGTGACAGGGTGGCCCAGGAACGGACCTGCCCAAGCAACCGGGGACCAAAGTCAAACAGTACCAACCCCCCAGTTAGCATAAATAATTGGCTTTCCAACATGAAGGCCCCCACGGTGACTTTCCCATCTAGGAACCATGTGCTACTAAGAAAATTAAAGGTTGAAGGTTCATTACTGGGACAAGTAGAGCACGAACTTTTGCAAAATGCCTCATCGATTAGCATCATCTCTTGACCTAAAAGAGAAGTTCTAAGGAGAGCTGATAGGAAGTTGATTCCTGCTGGGGTTTATTGCTATTAAGTATTATTATTATTATTGATTTTGGCTCATTATTTTCCTTTATTTAAAAAAAAAAAAAGAGGAGGAAAGAAAGAGAAGTTCAATGGGCTTTCCATCAGCCTGGCTCCAGGTAAGGCTATTCACATTGCAAGGCAAAATAGAGTTGCACATACAGATGCTATTAATACTTCCTTTCTAATTAATTTCCACAAGAAATTGTGCAGGATATTTCTGTCCCCATACTCATTCTAGTCCCATCATCTTTTGATTAACTATCCTCATGCACTAGGAATTAAGGTGTGACCTCTAACTTTTTTTGAGAGAGATGTGCTGTTTTTAATATTAACAGCTCCATCTTTTCATTGTTCCTTGAGCAGGGTTGGGAGGAGAAATATAATTACACACAATGGGGGTATAATTCAGACATTAAAAGTGACATTAAAATGATAGGTAGCAAAATATAACAATATAACAGCTTGTCTGTCACTCTTTTATGGATTGCTGGCACCCTCCAACCCCATTACAAACAAGTCCCTGGAGGGAGCGCAGCAGGAAGACGTGAGCGAGATTAACGCCAGCAGAGACCAAACAGTGTTTGGTGCCGCAGGGCTCCCTCGGCAGGGATATCTGACTTAAACTCTTGTTGGGTCTCTGCTTCCTGCAGGCGTCCCATCCACAAGCTGGCTGCTGCAGCCCACGCCACTGGCACCCGTGGGTCCCACTCTCCCGGTGAGGAACCGCCCCAACATTGCAGATTCTTGAAGCAGAGTCCCAGCGCTCCCATTAGGAGATAACGTTATGCGGTTTGATGTATCTGGGGCATGGGAGGCCCTCCTATGTAGCACACAGGAGAGCAGCTCTGCTGCCCGCAACATCACCTCCTTCCCAGAAAAATGAGCAGGTCCTGGCAGCGAGGAAGCCAAGCACCCATCAGCGGGGAGGCACATCGAAATGGCTGTTTGTGTGCAGCCAGGCTGTGGGTACCAGCTGCCCGCAGGGCAGCGGACGCCCAGGCCCAGCTATGGCTCTGCCATCAGTGGCACGCCTGGCCTGGCAAGTTGTTTGGGCTTTGCCTGCCTGTGGAAGCTGCAGTCCAGTTTCACTTACACTGCTTGTAGGCGGCTGCAGAGAAACTGGTGCAAACCCCTGTACATGCAAATTTGGGGATTTTTTCTGCTTAGCTGCAGGGTGCTCCCTGTCAGCATAACCTAAATGCAAAATGCTGTTTGGAAACTGAATTAGGGCATCATCTGCTGAACGCACCAACGCCCAGCATCCTCCCCCTCCGTGTGGCTGCCGGGCACCCTTTTGGGGCTCCTGCACCAGCTCACAAGCAGACAGGTTTGTGTGCGGTCCCAGCCAGCCAGACTGTTGATCTGCCCTAACATGACCCATTTGGGCTGAACTGAATTAGAAAACATCCATGCTGGTGAGAGCCGTCCCCCCTAGCAGTGAGGCGCACCCCCCCCCAGCAAGCTTAGCTGGCTCCAGAGGAGGATGCTGCCCATGGGCAGGCAAATTCCAGCTCAAATGGTTTTGGTGTACACCTTTCTCAGATTGCAGAGAGATTTCATCTGAGCACAAGCACTTTAGTCAATGATCACCATGCTTTATCTAGTATGAAAATCAAATTAACTTAAGCATATGCTTATAGTTAAGTGTAACTAACTCCTTGGTTAATCCCCACAAAGAGAAATCTGCGATCACTCCTTTCTCTGTAACCTCCTTGCGACATCAGGGCCATGCTGCATCACCTGCTTGAGCTTCGCAAGGTCCCGGTCTTCACATTCTTCAAACACAAACAGTAAACATTGCTTCTGACAGCAGTTAGCTAATGTTAAATTAAATTTTTTTTCAGGTCCAATTTTGAGACTTGATGGATTAAATACAAGTGTAAAAACATCAGTGGAAAATGCAGCTAGGGCTGTTACTGGGGGAGTGTGAAAAGATGCAGCTCCAAGTGGGAAGGAAGGTGAAAATCCAGAAAGATCCAGCCTGAAACCTTAACACAGCAGCCAGCAAAAGTCCAGCAGCAGAAGCTTCATAGGGCTCACAATATTCTAGTTAAAATATGCAAATTGTTCATTTTTGCCTGGACAGTGAAATGTGTATTTTAAGATAGGCCTGTTTTGGAGAGAATCAGCCCTTGCTGCTTCCCGCTTCTTATACCCGCAAGTCTCGTTTAGACACCAGTTAAAGAACAGGGAGGTGAGACAGTCGGGGGTCCCTCTGCACCAAGCAGAGTTTCCTTGCCCTGAGTCACCCTGCAAATTTTACTGCAGGATTTTTGCCATCGTTGTATTTGTTTTTTGGAAAATGGACAATGGGGGGCCTCCACGCCTGGGGTGCACACCTTGCTCTCTCCAAGCCCTTCCCAGCCACTGCCCCACACCTTGGGCCTGCCAATACAGCCTATTTCTCAGTGCACAGGAGCTGGTTTCACCCCAGCTGCTTTTTTTCTTTTTTTCTTTTTTTCCTTTTCCTTTTTCTTTTTTTTCCCCCCCTTTTTTTTCTTTTTTAAACATAGAATATTTTAGTCCATCCTTTAGCACTCCTCACCGTATAAACGTAAGGAATTAACCGATACCAGAAGCAAGGTTTTGCTACGTTAATTACAGCAGCCCCAGTTCTTTTGGAGCTGCGTGGAGCAGCGCGTATCACAGCAGCCCCTGTGGAAAACAGATCACCGACACCGCGCTGCGCTTTCTCAGGCTGCGGCACCAAAAGAAACCCAAAGGAATTAGGTTTTCTTGATGTCTAAAATTAACTGGAAAAAACAGTACTTGCCGTGGTGGCTACCCCAAGTAAAAGCATCAGATGCTTTTTGTGGCAGAAATTTGAATTGGTTTGATCTGTAATAGCCACATCAAGGAAACCCACTGTCACCATGGCACAACAGCCCGCCCAAACGGCAGGACAGGGGTGACTGCTTCAGCACCCGTCCCTCTCCTGGGACCCCCATCCCATGTGAGGTCTCGCTTTCACTCTTGGCTCATCCTGTAGCCCAGGGCCAAGCACCCGCCCCAAAACAGGGAACGAATCTCAGTCCTCAAGTACACTCAGCATTAAATAAAATCGCTTTCTATGTCACCATAACTTTTAAGTCAGCTGGCAAATTGTGGTTATACAGATTAGAACAGTCACAGACGTGCCATTTCAGGCAGTGCAAACATAGAAACAAAAATGAATTTTTACTGCACCACATTGTGATAAACAGACATCGTGTTAATTTCTGGAAACCTTCAGAATGGTAAATATAAGTCTGAAAAATAATGCAGTCCTGGGAAATGTAGGACAGTTGGGATGCGCGGTTAAATTTTGTGATTTATAGCCAGCTGTAGTTTTATGCAGTCTTTGAGTTACATTCTATTTTCCTTGGGCTGCTGGTTACTGAGGCCTACTTCCTTGTTGGCCAAAAAGGTAAAAGGAGGGTGGCTCTCATCTTGAACCTTTCTGGGAGTAAGCTATTTTTTAAACAACAAAAAATTACAATATTGGGGTATGCATTTATCCCAAAGTATTTCTTCTTTTTCCCCCATGCAGTCATATCCACAACTACCATTTCATACTCCTGAATCCTGCACAGCTTGAAGACAGACTGTTTAATGGTACCCATACTATGGATAGACCTTCAAAGTGCCATACCACCATCCAGTGCTGGTGCCCCAGGAAGCCCTATGCGATGGGCAGCCCAGTATGACTGCACAGCATGGGGAGTAACAAACTAGAAAATCACTCCAACACCCCAGCTTTAAGAAGCTCTTCTACATTAAGGCTAAATCTATCTGTCTGTCTGCCTATTAATTATGCCAAGATTACCACCATGGCACTCAGGAAAACAGGCAGCTAGGAAGTCCTTGGTAAATTTTATACATATATATATATATATTTATAACTACCCTTTTATTAAACAAAATATTTATATAGTTAAGATATTTTTGAGCCTCATGCTTCCATTCTCCATGAAGCCTTTACCTGATATGCACATTTTCATGTTTTATTGTTAACAGAAGATTTAAGAGCATATCTAAGGGTTTAGGCACTGGAACTGGAAAGCTCTCCATGGGCTGCGAGTCGTTAGCTGCAGCTTACAGCAGCTGAGCACTGAGCCTTTGGAGTAAAAAACAGGGATTGGGCTTATTCGGGGTGGCCTGCAAGCACTGGAGGGGAGCAGTGCCATGGGGTGTGCGTCTGACCTTCATGCATCAGCTCCAAGGAGTCTGTGGTCATGTGGTGTCCTGGGCACCTAGAGTTGCTGTATCATCACCATGCTGGCATGTCACCCCATAATTTTATTTATTAAATAGCATCTTCACATTTGTTCTTTTTGCACATGCCAACATCCTCAAATGACTTGAGAGGGCTGTTCAATATATGTGGCTTGGCAGAAAATAAAAGCTAGAAAAGAAGATATAATGCTCTCTTTTTTCAAGGCAGCCCTGGGTCAACCTCTACACTTGTTCATTTAGGGTTTTTTCTATACACCTTCCACTTGCAATCACTGGCCAGCGCTCTGGCACGGTCAGGCTGTTCACCCATGCACTTGTGAGAGCAATTTCAGTGCACAGATTTAAAGGTTGCTTTTGAAAACAGGTCTAGCAAGACCGACGTGTAATCTCCTCAGTAGGGCCAGGCAAAGCTCTTGCAAGCTATTGACAAGCACAAGCATTAGGCTAAATATCTTACAAATGCAATGTAAATACATTAGGGTTTCTGTGCAAGAAGACTGTGCTGGAGTACAAAGAGCACAAGAGCTGGAGGTGGATGCAGCCCGCAGGCTTTGTACCTACACGATGCCCGCTCCCTGCAGAGGGGACCGGATTCGTTTCACCTCTGCGCAGCTCTGAGAAGCCGGCTCTGATGGTATTAATGCCAGCTGCAGACAAGGCTAAGTCCCCTCACTCCCTGGCGGCACGGGGCAGCAGCCAGCATGCGCCCAGGAAGCGGGAGGGTATGGGTCCAGCCCCAGCTATACTCTCAGTTCAACTGCTGGCATTTCCTTCAGCAGAAGTGAGGCGAGACCTTTGAAAAGGAGCTTGAATGAGGTGAGGGGAGCCCCAGACACAGCCCCCATCCTTGCTGAGCAATGCGAGTGAAGAAGTCAGCAGCAGGGTACAGCTGCCAATGGCAGCAATGCCAGGCACCAGCACAACCGCCCACCCATTGTGAGCTGCAGGACATCCAGAAGAGAACAGCAAAAACCATGAGCAGCTTAAAAACATGACCTAGGAGGACAGGTTTAATGGCGTGACTGTATTTAGTCTACAGGAGAATAGGCTCAGGGACGACATGCTTACAATCTCCCTGGAGGTAAGGAGTTTTGCAAAGAGGAGCAAACCAGTCCTGCTCCAGGTCCAGGGCAAGGATGACGTACTCTAATGGCAGCAGGGGAGATTTGAGCCTGGCATTGAGGAAGAACTTTTCCATTAGAAGCACAGGAACAAGCCATCTCCAGAGATGTTCCAGCCCTTTTTGTTTGTTTTTCCCTGCCAGGCGAGGCAAGGAGCTAGCAATAGTCTACATACACCTGGTCCTGTTTCACAGCCGGGAGACAGACTGAGCCATTCCCGCGATCCCCTCCCAGCCTGTGCTCCTGTGGTTATCTGGTCCTAAAGCTTCCCAAATCCTTTCATGTCAAAGTTTATCAACACAGCTGTTTGAATTTTAAGTGGATAATCCGCTCAGCCCTGCCAAGCCAAGTAGCACATTTCAGGGAGTTACAGGCTCCTCATTCGGGAATTTTTAAGACTGGCAAATTTGTGTGCTTTCTGGATAAGCAGGGTGGCAGAGACAGACAGCCCTGTGATGTGAGGGTATCACCAGCGACAAGCTCCAGAGATCACCTCACACAATTTACATTTCCCTGCTAAATTTGGGTGCAGTCGCAGGTAGCCAGAGCACCCCCCTACAACTGCCTGCCAGGAGCCAAAGCTTCTTGAAAGGAAGGGATCCTGAGGTGACTGGGAGGTCACACATGCTCACAGGCAACAGGCAGACATGACAAATCTGGAAAAGAGCTGATAAATCCTCCTCTGCATAGACAGCACGGTTTTCCATTTTGCCTTTGCAAGCTCCAGTAGACTGCCTCTCACATACAGTATAAATGAGTCTGCGTTTTGGGGAGGATCACTGCTAATGAGCTGAGCATCTGGATCTCCCACAAGAGTCAATGGCAATTGCAGGTACTTGGCTCCTCTGGAAATGGACGGCCTTTTACCTTTCCTCTCGTAAGGGCAAGAAGTTAACAGGGAAACCAAGAGGACAGTCCTCACATGCTCCAAAGTGCATTTACAACCTGATGGACAGGGAATGGACACAGAGGACTCCCAGCCTCTGGGTGCCTCCAGTCCCCAGGTGCTCACAGAGGAGGAGCCGCAGCCGTCACCACCAGTGGTCCTACCGCAGGAGGGGAGACCATGCTGCCCACCCACCCCAGGATTTCTCACAGCACATCACATTGCTGCTGTTAGCAACCCAGCCCCTGAGCCAGCACGGCCATAGACCTTTTGGGCAGATCCTGCAGCTTCTTCTAGCTGTGATAGATCTGCTCTAAAAACACATTTCCTCTTTACACAACTGTTTAGTGGTTCTGAGTAATTATTCCCTGTGATACTATTTTCCATAGTTTTAAGAGCCACTGATTTATTTTACTGCTGTCCATCTATTAGATTTTCATCTCCTTAGGAACACAAGCGCTGAGAAAGGAGACAGTGCAGACTCCCTGTGACTGTACATGAAGCATCGACAATAAAAACTTGCAGCAAGTTTTCATTTTCTGCTTTCTTGAGCTAAGTTTCTGGAAAACTGACATCCATTTGTCAAAAGGCATTATTATGAAGCGATACCTATGAGCACCGATATTGACTTACTGTCTCTGTGAAATTTCTTCTCATCTCTTTCCAACAGAGCTGAACACAAAGCTGGCACTGTCTCCAGGGAGCAATTCAAATAAACTTTTAAGCTAGTACCAATGCCCAACACACCTCCTTCCAGGACTAGCAAGACTTCAAGAAACTCACTGGGAAGAGCTGTGCAAGTGCCGCTGCGGAGAGCTGCGAGACACACTCCCCGCCCGCCCAGAGGGGATGCTGCTCAGGGGGCCATTGTATGACATCTGGGCAGTGGTCACCCAGGGGACGAGTTACCGCTTTCACCCACATGCAGATCTCCCAGGAAACAGCAAAACACTCTCTGCAGCACAAAAGCACCCTCTAAATTAAGAAATTGAGCTGAAAAGGGACATAGCATTTCCAGGATCTGCAGCCAAAGGAGGCAACCATGCAGCAGAGGGCAGGGCTGGCTCATGGCACACAGGTATGTGTTTTCCTCCCTTTTTCTATTCAGCAGAGCAACCCAAAGCCTCAGCAGAGGAACAGAAAGCCAAGAGTGGGGCAAGCCTAAGCTTGCCAACTGCTCCAGGCAGGCCAGGCTAATTTGGGCATGTAATGCCCTGCACCTTCTGCCACGTCCTTTGCCTGGGCAGTGCGGAAAGGCTGCCATCCCCGGCGGGCAGCAGCGAGGAGCCAGCGCACCCGCACACCAAGAGCCCGTACTATGGAAATGGCAGTCTGTGATCATAGGCAGCCTCCTGCCACAGGGGCAGGAAAAGTTTTGGCCATCTTTTTCCCTTGTCATCTCTGCCTGCCATTATCCCTCCTTGCGCTGGAATAAGGAGGTCAGCCAGACCCACACAATTAGAGGAAATTGTATAAGGTTGACCTCGTACCCTGCCAGGTCCTTTCAAGCGTGGGCAGTCTTTATCAGTAGCAGCATAGAAAACAGAGAAGAGATGTGCTTATAGGTGGGAGAATGAGATTGTTAAGACATTTTTTTCCCTCACTCTCCACAAACTAAGATAGTACCTCTGCCACTTGGGTGAACTTAGGTTATTCCCACTCATATCTGGCAGCCCGTGGTTTCCTCCTTCATCTTGACTTCTGCTATTTTCATTCTGTGATGTCTTTTGCACTATTGGGAGCGGATTGTGTGTGGATCACTAACTTTTGGACAGGTCAGCTATCTCAGCCTGAGCACCACTAGATGGATACTAATAAGAGGAAACGAATACATCAAAGAAAATTCTCTCTTTTTCTCCTCATATCCCTCTCCCAGGCATGCTGCTTTCTTCTGCTCTTGTTGTTGCTGCCCTTTCTGGCTCTGCATTTATGCTCTGATTTCTGTAGATGGTGCTGTACCAAGAAGAGGTGAAGACTGACTTTTTAGGTCTGCTGGAACTACCCGAATGAGCCCATGTGGAGCCTCCCCTCCAAAAGGGACAATGTAAAAGAGATAACTGATGCTACAAATGGCACACAAAATTTAACAAAACAATTAGAGCTGTGGCTGTTAGGAGACGAGTGACAGCGCTATGAGGAACGCATCAGTGGAACGTGGAAGTGGCTGTTTGAAGGAGAGATCTAAACCCTGGAGCACATGGTTTCTCCAGTGCAGTCCAATTAAGTCATTTGACAGCTGGACATGGCTGTAGCTAATATTTGGCCCATATGGATCTAGATAAATGTACCATGTTTGTCACTTCCTTGGCAGAAGATGAGGTGCAGGAGCCCTGTAAGAGCTGAGCAAACACCCCTTCATTTGCAGTTTTAGGAGACCCAAGAGTGGAAACCTGGGGGGTCGCTGTGGTTTCTATAACAGTTTTTCTGAGGACATTGTCCAAACATAAGATCAGTTCCTCTTTATTTGTAAGTGATGGAAGCTGGTACAGGACATGGCTGACCATTTATCCACAACAACTGTATACTTGCCCTACCTGCCAATAGACGATATGTAACTCCACCCACTGACACTAGTGAGTTGGTCATGCAGAACTGTTGGGGACCAGAGTCTCTCTGGCCACACTGATCGTGGCTAGAGATGTGCATGTGTCTCAGCTGCATTGGCATAGCTGTCTCTGAGGGCCTAATTTCGCTGGCAAAATCTTTGCTACCAATGGCAATCCCTGAAAAGGAATTGCTCCAGCCTGACTCCAGCCTGGCTCACAACAGCCACAGTTAGGAAAAAATATCCCTTTACCAGTAAAAGGAGTAAACTGGATTTGGAATCAGCAGGATGCAATAAATCTGGATTCCCAAAAGACTGTTTCTACAGCGCCAGCACTTTGAGGACTTCCAGGGCAAAATACAAGTATCTCACATGGCAGACGGACTGCACTGGGCAAGAGCTCCTGTTTCTGCTGCACTGACAGATTACAGGAGACCAGGCTCTAAAGCAGAGAAATTTGGTGTTCTGGACCTGTGAATTCAAAGTAGTTTGGCCCTGGGAGCTTTGTGGAAGTCCACCTGTGTCAGAACTCAGGACACTCTCCCAAAGTAGTTTGGGTTACCTTCTTTGGAAATAGCCAAAGAAGGCTATAGCCAACAAAGCCAAAAATTCCCCACGTGGCAAAGGTCTGCCAGGCCACTGAGCATTTGGTACGGCCCAGGGAGCAAGGTGGCAGACCTGCTGATTTCCAGCAGTAGAGTCAGTTTGTGGGGTAGTTAAGGACACACAGAACACTTGCCTAACCCCTTCCTGATCTCCTGGCTTTTTCTTTTTCTTTTTTTTTTTTCTTCCCCAATTTAAGCATCAGCCATAGCAACAGTGGTGTGGCACAAGGAATAAGGATACACTAACTCCACCCAGTGCAACCCAAGTGCTCACCCTGCCTCAGCCACATTATTAACATGCCTGGGCACAGCGAGCAGTTGCTGGAGGTGCTGTGATCTGCAAAGGAGCCCTGAGACACAGCCCACACCAGAGAGATGTTCCCAAGCTTGTGATTAGACATGGTGGAGAGAAGCAAACCAGAAGTGCATGACAAATTAATGGCTTTGCAATTTGTCACTACAGCAACGGTGTGAGTTCAGGTATGCAGACCAGCCTAGTCCCAGCCTCAAGGCACTCTGGGCAGATAATGTACGCAACACATGCTTGAAAGACAGACTTTCAGAGATAGCTTTCAAATCTGTTTTCGAAAAGTGGTAAGCCCTTATTAAACTAATTCTTTAAATTAGTTAAGCATCACTTGCACTATCTTAGCAAACAAGTGAGTGAAGAAATACTGAGGTTTGGTGCTCAGTTGCTTCCTGGACTCCTTTATGCACAGGATATTTGTTTAAAGCTGTTTTAGTGGCCATACCTGCCTGTGCTAAGTAAAACAGAATGATCCTTCCATTAGTGCAACTTGGAGATGGTATCTCACTTGTGGTTTCTGTTTTTCAGATGCATTAATAACTACAGCTCATATTAAACCCCAGCATCAAGGACTCACTCCAGGTTTGGTTATTAACAAGCCAGTGGGAAGCTCTGCGGACTCCTGCAAAGATGGCCTGACCCCCATGCACGGAGGCAGCGGGAGATGCACCCAGGGCTGGTTCATGCAGCCCTGTGCCTCCGGGACACTGCTGGGGACGGGAGCAGGCTACAGGGCCAAGCTTGGGCATCTCCTCACGGAGCTGCACGTCACCTTACAGACATACCCTTCAATAGGCAGCGTGTATATAATTCTATATACATGGGTCAAACGCACACGTGACCTGTGGCAGTGCAGGCTGGCAGGGGCACAGCCACAGGTCAGGGCACTGGTTGCGCTCCCAAGGAGGGCACTGCCAGTATGTCCCATGGCTGTATGCTGGTACATCCCAAAACCTCATGCCCATGCTGAGGCTGGCCGAGCAGCTTGTCACCAGCTTGTGCTGTGGCCACCTGCCATCACCCACTTCAGTATAACAGCCCAGCAGCCCCAGCCTTTGCTCCACGCTCTCAGCTCATGTTTGGGTTTCCAAATACACATTTCATGCAGCATTTCAAAGACTAAACACCAGTCACCTCTGACACCGCTTGTTTTTAAAACCTCATTCAGTATTTGTATGTGGGGCTGTGTTTTCCCTAGTGGTTGTACCGAGAAATTATGGTAGATTTAAATTTTTCCAACACAATTATTTTCCAAAATGTTTTCTGCTAGCTGAAAAGTAGTGCATGGAGAAAAAAGCAATAACAAAAAAATCAAAATCCTAAAGACACCAGGTCAGGAAACATCCACCCGCATAGCAGGGTGCTCCCACCTTTGTGTTGAGGTGCTCAAACACACATGCCCACAGCAGATGTCTCAGCCCAGCCATCTTCCTTCAGTCATGATCTAACACTGCTATTGCACCAAGTGTGAAATTAGGATACCACAGTTTGCTGAAGAAGGTGATGCCCAACTTTGTCAACAGCACTGGTGAAAATGTTTCCACCTCCAAAATTTTTCTGTGCACATCAACCCTTCCTGCCGAAAGCAGGGAGGTCGATGCTGTTTTCCAAACATCACCGGTGAGAGCTGAGGCAGGTAGAGATGCACAACGTGAAATTATTTTGGTGCAGGTACCAGGGAGACCTTACGAGGACTAGACCTAGGATGAAGAACCACCTCTGATCCCAGCAGTACCTGCAGGAAGCATGGCTGGCCTCAGCTGTCACCATACTGCCAGGTGAGGCTGCCAGCCACCACAGTCCCTCATTGCCCAGGCAGAGACAAGCCAAAACTGATGAAAACTAACATGGACCACTTTGCTCCAAAGCAGCATGGGAACACTCATACATTCTCATATGCTGTTGGGGCCCCTCGCGGGGGGGGGGGGGGGGGGGGGGCAAGAAGGAGAAGGGACATCGGAGAGCAGGAACATAGTCCCCACTACAAGGACATGTCACCTGGGATTTGCCCCCATCCTACAAAGACACAGCTCACCATTTCCAACAGTCATTTTTGGAGGAATTGGCTGTTTTTGGGCTGCCCGTAGCAAGCCCCCGCATCCTGCTGAGCCCCCATGGCGGCACAGCCCTCCCGCTGGCCTGTGCTTGGCCACCCCCGCATCTCCAAGCTCGCCCCATTTGCTAACATCCCCATTAGCTGGTAATGACTAACATTTAGAAAACATATTTCCTCCCACATGGTTCCAGAGGGGTTTGCAAACTGAGCGACAAGAGCTCAGCAGAGGGACTGCTCTGCTCTCTGGGGTGAAGCACTGCAGTGGCTCCAGGGTGCACCACAGCCCAGAAGCAGCCCCACGCACCAACACTGCTGTGGGATGGTGGTGATGCCAGCAAGGGCGTTGGCACTGGGGACAGATTCCTGCGTGCAGAGCCACCCCTGCAGGAGAGGTAGCCCCCAAACCAGGCCAGTATCTCCCAGGCATCAGCAGTCGCTGGTGTCCCCAGGCAGCACTGCATCCTGGTGTGGTCGGTGCCTGGTGGGCAAAGGTTGCCCAGGGACCACCAGAGCTGTGGGGGGCTTTGCACCACTGGCACCCGCTGCCGCACACCTGCTGTGGGGACCAGGAAAGCCAGGGAGACAACAACCATGACAAACTTCTGCTACTTTCCTAATTTTCTAAATGTCCAGCCATTAAGCGTTTATTTCGAATTCCTTGCCATGGAGTCATTACGCATTCAGGTGGAGAGGAAAGTGAGCTCCACAGGAGGCTGACAGTAATTCTGCATTAGTTAAGCATTAGCTGACAGATGTACAAAGCAAAGCTATTACTCCCGTCAGCCGCTCTGCCCCAACTCCTGTCCCTATTGTGGGGCTCCTCCAACCAACAGCTCCAGAGCACTGCATAAATGCGGGGGATGAAAGCCTGGTAAGAGGGGGGGGTCAGTTGTAATTAGAGGTGAATGAAAGGGGGGGGGGGGGGGAAGGATTTTGCCTGGAACACAGTTTGGCAAAGTGTTACTGTTGCATTTATTTATTTCAGTGCTTTTCTGTTGAAGCAATGTCAGGGATACAAACCTTTCCAAACGCACACAGACCATTTGGAGTGAGCATGCCAGAAGTAATGCTTGCATAGACTTCAGGTTGCTAAATATTAACCAAATTTGAATTTATTTGAAATCCAGCCCGTTAGTAATGATACTGTGAAACTGCAAGAACTCCCTAGAAAATGTGGCCTCCAAATAGCTTTTACTAAATCACTTACTACATACTAATCACTAAGTACTATTAATAGGAAAAGAAATACATGAAGAGATCGCTGGGTACCTTGCACTGAAACAGCCAGGATCCAGAATTGTATAAGAGATCAATGCTGCTTTTCTGCAGAGTAAACTTTAAAAAACATTAAATATATAGAAAATCAATGCAAATTACAATTCCCTACAATTACTGTTGTTGGATGCAAAATCAAAGATACATGGAGCAAATAAATTAATTCTCTGTAGTATTTCTGTACACCTCCATCATCAGCCTGAGCCCCACACAAGCCTGAGCGCTGTCCCATCACCAGAGACAGAGACCCCGCAGTTAAGAAACATGCTCAGGGCTATTAGGAAGAAATTTCCAGTGCAGTAGGAAAATCAAACTGGTGTCTCAAACAAGTTCTTGTCTGACAGGCAGACCAAGTCCTTCCTATCACGTACTACTTACTGCAAAATTATGTCCAGGAACCTAAATAGCATGTTGTAAAGTGTTTAAAGATATCATAAGCAAAAAAACCCACAGCCCTCTTATTCTTGCTGTTTACCAGATGACATCTATGTTAAAGGCTTTTGCACAAGCAAGTGCAAAGACACAGTGGGAACAGGACCGGCACTCCCTGTATATCAGTCTGTGTGCAGTCCCTCGGCAAGTACAGAAAATAAGGTTCAGGAAGAATTAAAACCTACCACTTTTTATGATCCTGATGAGACTCAGTTGAATACTTATTTTCAAACATCCGAACAAGATCTGCTGAAGTCTCAGTGCGATGAATTCCTCCTGATACCAGGTCTTGTTATTTTTGCCCCCAATACCGTCACTGCTGTGCAGTTTCAGTCCTTTTCCTCTCTGAGGACAGACAGCATCAGCCGTGAAGATGCTCCCCTTTAATGCATCTCAGAAAGGGCTTTTGTCTGCTTTTAGTTTCGTCCACAAGTGGGCCATACAACGAGAGGAAAGTGACGATGGCTGATGCAGCACCACAAGCAGGTGGCGCCTCAACAAGCAGGTGGCACCTGAGCCCCCGACAGCACTGGGCTGCCTGCAGGGCTGCTTTGGGGATGCTCTGCCCCAAGTCCAGCACCTCAAGCCAAACCAAACCTTTTCTGTGAACTAAACTAATAGCAGAAGAAAAAAGAATGATGAATTTTGAGAACTAAAAACGCCCTTTTGTATCTCTTCGGTTTTAAGTTTCAATCTAATTCACAGATGAAAGACCCTATAAACCCATCATTCCCTTTAGGATCTGCTTAGAAAGGCACAGAACAACAAAGCTCACACCCACCGGACTTTCTAACGGTCCTGCAGTGCTTCTTGCCCAACACACAAAGCCTGTCATCTTCTCTCTCTCCCATCTTTAACTACTTGGACATTACCCACCTTTTAATGACTGGCTTCAATATTTTACTGCCCTGTACCACTTTCTGTTAAACCATTGTTTATCATTTCCCTCCTGCCCATTAGACACTCCCCCTTAATAAATTATTAAAGCATAATTTAGATCACAGAAGCAAAGAAATTAGATTACATTGATCCACAGCAATTTGCTCCCACACTGTTTCTTCATGAAACAACACCCCTGCCATGCTTCACTCACATCAGACCTCAACACCGAACTCTTACCTTTAATGTTTTCATCAGCTCAGTGTGTGGCTAACCTGGGAGCCGGGGCGGGCATAGGGCAGGGGACACCCGGTGTGGTGAGGGTGCCTGGGGGCGAGCACAGCCACGTACCCGCTGGGTGGGTGCTTTGCAGGATGAGAGGAGGCCCCCACAGAGGGGGTTATCAAACTTGAGTAGGGGTATTTCCTCCTTCTTGCATTCTTTTTCTCTTCGGCAGTATTTTTCTTAAAGAAGAGACCAGACAGATTTTTAATTATTTTCAAGACTTTCCTGAAATACTAATGTCTCTGTACAGCCCCGCGCGCTGCCACGGGCAGCTGCAGTACCCTCCCAGGGACAGTGCGTTGCCACAGGCCCGTGATGCTGGCGGCCTAACCACATCCCACAGCACTGCGGTGGTGACATGCAGCCATGGAAGGGGTTCCCAAATGCAAATGCATCAGTAAGAGATTGTAAATGAACTTCTATCCATTTTTATCGATGGACAAAACATTTTTAAACTCCCACACCATTTTAAACTCCCAAACCTGGTCCTTCTCCAAAACACTCCAGTTATCTCATCCTGCTGTGTCACTTTTTTGACACAAAAATTTAATTTCAAACGCAAACCAACAAAACGGCCAGAGAAGTGTCACCTGCAGGGTACCACAGATAAATAATATCAGTACCAAAACCAGCCTGTGCCTCCAGGGAGCTCGTAATTCTGCCATCAGGAGGGGTCAAGGAACCCCATCCCATGGGGAAAGGCTGTGACTGGTAGGCAAGTTAGGGTGACCCCTGGGGCCCCCTGGCTCTTTCTGCACAGGACCGGGGCCCACACAGGTGCTGAGGAGCATGGCTGAGCCCAGCGCCAGCTCCTGAGGGTGACACTGCCCTGCTGGCTAATTGCAGACGATGCACAACACTGGCAAAACCCCCTTAGTTTAAGCAACTTGCCCCTGAGGGGAAATTCATCCGGATCCAGCTCGGTGTATTCAAAGCAGAATAGCTATTTCTGACCAACTGAATCCATTATCATCCTTATTCCAGGCTCTAAAATTAGCCCAGGCTGAAAGTACAGATGAATGCTAGCATTAATCAGGTAACTTGGTTTGTGCCTAAGCACAGGAGGTGACTTTGCACACCAGTGGGACGGGGGATTGTTTTTCACAGTGAAAAACTACTCCACTTCTGAGAGGATGCAGTTCCCAGACAGACCCAGGATATTGGCATGAGGGGTCCTGCTCTGCCCCGACCAGCACGCGGTACACCAGCAGCATAGGAAGGTCCTGCCTTCGCAGAACTTTGGTGCCAGGTCTCGGCCCTTTGCAAGGGGGATGGCTGGATGTGTCAACCTCCCTGGCAGCCCCGGTGCACCCCTCGGCCACGTGACCTCTCAGCCACAGCCATGGTCCACCCTGTGGAGAAAGGAGCAGGTATTTTTCTCTTAAGGCTTCTCAGTTACCCAGTAAGATATTAAAAGGGATCGGTTTCATTATCAAAATTGTCAAGAATAATCGCACAGCTGTACTAAATAGCAGCAGCCGGGGCACCTCGCTTGCACAGAGCCCAGCACCACGTGGCTGGCTGCCCCGCACAGTGCTTGCACTGCAGAGCCTGCTAACGCTAATTTTGTTAACTTCCCACATAAAAAAATGAAATTAAACTCTTTCCTTCAGAGTGGAAGGCTTGCAAGCAAAAAGTTTCCAAGCCCTCTTTGCCACTGTGGGAAGGCAAGAGAGCCCGATGTGCAAAGCGGGGTTTTCCAACTCGGGGAAGTTTGGAAAACACCAGCTGTTTAAGTGCTGTTGCATTTATCAAATCTTTTAGTAGCATATTTGGGAGATTCTTAATAGACAAGCCAGCCTATGTTTGCTATGTGTTATCATAGCAAATCAAAGTAATGCACAATTTTCTACACAGGTTCTCTAATGTCTAGGTGGGTGCAGTGCTTTCCGCACAGGAGGCGGCATGCTCCTGCATACCTGCCTGTCAGTCCCACTGCCCCTAAACACTGGGGTCACCCCTCCGGGGCAGGCTGGGGTGGTGGGCATAGGCAGGGGTATTTGTTTCTGATTTGGGGGCATTTTTGTTTGCTTGTTTTTAAAACTCAGAGGCAGCTGGCAAAGAGCATTCCCCTTTCTAAGCCAAATCCATTTCAGTGTTTGAATGGAAATTTCCACCTTTTTAACCAATTGTTTCATTTCATTACATGTCCTCTTACAACCACCCCAGGTAGGAAGCAGAACAAGGAAACGGCAAGGAGACCCGTAAACAGTTGTTTGCTCCTCTCCTCCCAAGTTCAGCTACGCAAGCTTTCAGTGGCAGAACAGAGATGGAGCACAGATGCAGAGATAGGAGACGACCTTTGATTTTCTCCAGATAAAACAGCTTTAAATCAAAACTCCAGTTTTAATCAAGGGAGGGCTGGTGATTTTCCTAGCCTGGTGGTATTACTGAGCCTTCCTGTGCCTCTTGCTGCTGAAGCACAGGTGTGGGCTGGCCTGGGAGCACAGCCCCCGCAAAGCTGCTCCTCTGTGCCTTGCCTGAAGGCTGTGGCCCCCATCCAGCTCTCGCCTGTCACACCCCTGACCCACCACGCACAGCCCGGGTTGTTCAGATTGCTGCTTTCAAACATATAGGAGGGGGATTGTGCGAGATACCGCTAAGTCTGGGGAAGAGAGTCCTCTGTCATGCAGCTCTACTCTTCCTTTCTGTTCTTTCCTTAATCATCTGCCAGAACAGGCTTCATACTGAATGGATAAAAATACTGCAGAATACAGTACTTATACAGATCAGTATCAGTGAAACGATCGAGAACTTCTAGCATATTTTTCTGACATGAACATCCCGATCTACACGACAACCATCCCGACCTAGCTGAGCAAGACTCAGACACGTTATTTTAATTTCTCTTCTTGCCCCCTTCCCCCCCGCTTTCTCTTTTATGACGGCTTCCAGAAGCAAACTCCGACCTACAACGCCAGGGTCCTGCAGACCCAGCCCTGCCCTGCCAGCACGGGTCTTGCTAAGCCTCCCTTCCCCGCGCTCTGTGCCGGCCTGCCCGGCCCCCGCCCGCACGGACACCCTTCAAGCAGCCCTGCCGGGAACGACAAGGTCCCGAGGCGGGCGACGCAAAGCCACGCGGCGGCCGCGCCACGGAGCCCCCGCTGCCGCCCAGGGGGCGGCCCCGCCCGCCGCGCGCTCCCTGGTGCGCCGCTGCCCCCTGGCGGCCAGAGGCGGCACCGCCGCCACGCTCCCCGCGGAAGCAGCGCGGGCGGAGGGGCCGTGGGCGCTCGGGGTGGGGTGGGGGGGCCGCGGCTGGGAAAGAGGGGGTTCAGCCCTGCAAACGCCCGCACCGCTCTGCCCGTCCAGGGCCAGGCCTGGGAAGAGGCTTGCGGCGCCAGGAAGGAGGCACAAGGAGCGGGGTTCTCCTCTTTGTCCAGCTGCAAGGGACAAAGACCCCTTCCCCAGGGCTGCATCTTTGGGCTCTGGGGAGCCAGGACACCCACGCGCGGCCCTGAGGACACGGGTGGTCCCTGGGTTTCATGCAGGTATCTGTCTCCACCAGCAACAGCTGGGGCAACTCGGCATCTCTGGGCTTTCTCAAACCCCTGAAGTAAAGCCGAGCCCACGCGGGTGCCGCTCCAGCCTGGGAACGCCTATCAAAAACTTTAAAAATAACTCTCAAGCTTCCCATTTGTCCTAACGAGCCACTCGCATCTCCCATGCACTTTAAAGTCACAGCTTCCCCAACCCCCACAGCCCCTTCCCACAAAGCTGGAAAACTGGTGCCGGGGCCCCTGCGGGCAGGTCAGCCAGAGGAAGCCGAGCGCGGAGAGGTACGTTTGTGGGTGAACAACCTAAAAGGTCACGGAGCAGAATTTGGTGTAGAAAGGGCTGTTTTTCCCTTCCCTCACCCCTTACGTCACTGCTTTAGGACTCAAGGCATGTGGCATCACTTTGAAGGAAAGGCTCAGCGCTGGAGAAAAAAGCACTGAAGGAGCCGTTCAGTAAGCTCAGGAGAGGTGCGACAACCCCGATAGGAAAGGCAGGAGCTGCAGGCGGAGGCGCTAGCTGTGATTCCTGACCAATGGCAGGAGTAACTAGTAACACCACCTCGGCTATTGCCGGGGATGTAAGCCCAGCATCGTTAGATTATCTACTCTGCCCGTTCATCCAGATGACTTCTCTAAAGCAATTAACCCCTTGGAGCTCTAAACTGTAGAAAAAGCATCAGAGAAACCAACGTATCAACAGGCATTTCAGCAAGTCCCTACATGGACAGAGGAAAAAAAAAAGTTTCTGATTCAACAGGTAAACCCCTGGAACCTGGGGTACATTACATCCTTGTCAGCAAGGGTAAAAAGCTTCCCAGTTATTAGATGTCTGTCTTCTGCCAAGGTACCTGGACACTCATATCACAACCAATCATCTTTTTGTAAGAAAAATCAATCTCTTAAAACTTGACAGCATGAGGCTTCTTTTCACAGCCATGGCTCGTTTGTATGGTCTCTAATAGGCTCCCAATGTATCTCCAAATCCTCCCTAAAACATGGACCCCAAACAGGCAATTCTATTATTTTTTTCTCTGAAAACAGCACCAGTAAAAGTGTTATCACTTCTGCTAATGTAAGCAAAAGAAAAACAAGCCATGCAAAGACTGTATTTACTTATTTCACTGCTGCACAGCACTAAGTCTGGCAGCTGCAGCTCCAAAGCACCATCTCCCATCTGAAACACAACTTGCCTTCTTTGTACGCAGATGTGCAGCAAGAGCCAGCTCTTGCCTTTGGCTGTGTTTGCTGATTGAGTCCACTTAGCCAACAGTGTCAGACAGAAACAAAATCTTTGTTATTTACTACCTCGCTGCTTCACTGTTTGAAAGTTTCGCCTGAAAAGGGATTTCTGTTACTTAGAAGTGCTCGATCTACAGCACACAGGCTGTGCTTGGCTCGACAAACCAACTCACCCTGCCCACAGCCTGTCTCTGCATCCGACCTTTCCTCACAGTTGTCAGTAGCAGGAATTTCAGTAAGATTTAACCCAAGAGCCTAAATGCTTACAGCGAAAGATGAAGAGGATTGAAACCTCACAGCTTCCATGAGAAGTTATCTGCTGTTGCAATTTCACTGTAGCTCACAAGAGGCAGCAGATACATTTCCAAGAAGAGTTTCTACTTCCATTCATCCTATTTGCATTATGTGTCTTGCTTCAACACATCCAATTACTTTACACAAATTACACAATCTAGCACTCTTCTCTCCAAAAGGCAGAGAGAAGACCCAAGCAGACGTTACTAAACTGTTCCATAGCTGGTTTGCACTGAACTGCATAGGAAAGTGCTACTTATACTAAATAAAGTAAAGCAATATAGTAAAGCAATGCTGCTACTAAATAAAGCAAAGCGATACAGTGATGCTTCTGTCTGCTTTCCGTACCCTAGGAAGCCTCACAAAGCTTTACAGATGCAGAACAAAGCGTTCAGGCGTTAGGACATATCCGAGTTGAAGGTGTATGGTCCACAAGGTCTCTCCAACACCCATGTGTAGTATGGCACACTCTCCAATTACAAGATTGCATATTTACATAAAGACACACTGCTTCTCTGAGTGACTGTCTATTTGATAAGAAGCAATGCATCATTTTATTTACCATCAGTGTTAGTTTTACTATAGGGAGTAAAACTAAGGGAGTGCCTTCAGTTACCACCCAGCATTTAGCACACACTGCATGCAGCCTCCTGTTTCTTCCAACTTTTCTCTGACATTTGTCCCTTGTCACTGAGGTCAAAAGAGTTGGAGGATTTGGGGTACCCATTGCCAGCATACCAAATGGGGTACTCAAAATAAAGAAATCCTTACATAAACAGGACTCAACTACAGACACTTTTTACATGGTTTGCCTAAAGTTACATGGAAAATCTGTTACAGGCAAGAAACTCCAGGAAGGGCATCGTGATTTTTGTGATCTCTCACCTCTTAGGCTTAACAGCCTTAGAGGATTAGAGTCTGTTGCTGACTTTTATCTATGAAGAGCCTTCCAACTTCTGCAACACCCTCCGCCCCTATTACACAAGGTGTCTTTGATTTTAAAACACCCCAGAAATATTGAGACAAACATTCTGTACAGATAAGTGAACAATAATCAAACACAACAGAAGACAACCATAAATAAGGAATACAGCATAATTGTTGTACACATCAGGGATGGGACTGAACTGGAACCTCAGTTCAGCATCTTCTAAATATTTGATATTTCAGCTTTAGCATTGTTAATGTAGCCCCAATACATAAAACCAGCACTGAACACAGGTTACATACCTTAAATCAGTCAGAACTCAACAATTCTCAGATACTGACACTTGAGTCTAAGAGTTACCCAGGAAATCAGTAATTATAATTAGAGGATGCCAGAATTTGGTAGTGAGCATTTCTGAATGATTAGTTCTCACTGAAGGGATATTAAGAAGCTGCTAAGACATCAAAGTAGCTTAAGTACTGTCAAGCCAACACTGTACATAATTTCATTCATAACAGACCTGAGAATGGAAATTTTCTTCCCTCTACATGTTCCACTTACATCCCCAACAGTGTTCCACCCCATTAAACACTATAAAAGGATGATGAGGAAGAAGTACCAGAGAGGAAAATACCCAATAAAATACGTACCTTTACAAACATAATCAGAAAGTTTACAACACAAAAATGAGCAGAAAAGAAAGGATAAGGGCTTTAGGGTCACACCATTTGTTCAGCCCACAGACCAAGGAAAACCAAGCACCATATAAATAACTAACTTATTATCACAAGAGGAAACATCATCTTGCCTGGTACCGACGCAGCACTCTCATCTTCAGCAAAACTTATTAAAACAAAAAAAGCAAACTAAAAACATAAAGTATTTGGGTATGCCCAACCCTAAGTATCACAGGTAACTATGAAAAAACAGTTTGAGAAAGAACACAGAATTAGGAAAAGCTTAAGAACTGTATCTAAAAACATTAAAATCATTAATCATCAAGCTTTCATCATCGTGCACTCAGGCACTAAAGCAACAGCACTTATCACTCAGCAATTAACAAGCCAACCAATATTTGTATTTTTCAACACCTCCGTTGCAAAGACCGAAGTTTACTGCCACCATACCACAGTCAGGTACATAACTCCCAGCCTCCCTACTCACGCTCTGCATTTGGAGAACACTAGAAATCACCTTCATAAACCAGTAACTTTTCTTTCTCAATACCACAGCTCATGTGAGTGCTTGAGGGGGACTGAGCAGACAGGTTTTCCCACAGCCCACCCAGGATTCATACCATATATGAGCACAAGGCATGGAAACAGCTAAGCCCACTGCGCCCAGCTTTTACACGCAGCCTTTTAACAATATGCATGAGCAAAACTGTATTAATTTAAGTATGCTTTTGCAGTTTATAGATTACTTCAGACAAATGTATCATGAAGAAGCTCTTACCTGCAGCAGGGCCCTCCTCCAGACGCACTGCCAGCAGCAGGCAGCCCTGCCAGGTGGAGCAGGTGAGATGCCTGCCCCTGGCACAAGGCTTACCTGCCCATCACTAGCTGCCAGCTGGTGAAGCAACAGGATGAAAGGAAACACAGACAAGGGGAGCAGTGCACTTTCCTCCCTGGTGTGCAGTGGGTAGAGAGCACACCATGCTCGTTTTGCCTATGGAAATAAAAGGCAAAGTGAGGGCACTGTGTCCTCCCCCTCGGTTGGGCTGCAGCTGCTACTGGGCTCTCTGCAGCCCTTTGATCTGCTCAGGCAGGAGAGCGGCTTCAGATGCTTCTCTGCCCTCCACAATTTGTGTTCATTTCCCAGGCTCCTGGAGAAGGGCTGGCAGTGACAGCTGTTTCCCCCCTCAGCAGCTCTGACCAGCAAGGCGCAGCACAGCCGCCGGCCAGGGGGCCGGGCAGCCTCCTGCTCCCCTTCCCGCCTCTGTTGCCTTAGGTGTGTGGCACGAGGGAAAGTATCAGACTGAAATGCAGCCGTGATGTTGGTACACTGCAAAAATAAGTTATATACCCCAAAATACACATTTTAAATGAGGAAGTCACTTTCTCTTGCCTTGGTTACTCAAACTTTGCCAAATCTCTGCAGAATGACTACAGCTCAACAATGTTTTCATTTACTCCAGATAAAACATTTAAGTTCAAAAGCAGGTCAGAGTAGCACTGGTGTTTGTCTGAAAAATACTTTAAATCCAAGTTTTCTGTCAGAAAAGTAAATCCAGCTAAAGATGTAAGAGCACAAGATGAAAAATATACTGCCTTTAAAATGTATCACCACATGAGCCCTGAGGACATCTAAATCAACAGTAGTACTGGCGATATGAAAAGCATTCAATAAATTCAAGCGCTCTGGGCCATATGTCAGCCTTAACTACAGATGAAAGTTATCTTTCCTTTTTCTACTTGATCACTGGAGCAGGATTCTGGTTAAAATCTCATCTGATATGTTTTCTTCTTTGTAACACACAACATAGGCCTCAAGTGACTACTGCACAACTAAGCAGTTCAGAAAATAAACAGCAGATTGATCAAACAATGCGTTGAGAGTGATTTGGTGCCCACAACACACCTCCTGCGGGCCTCTGACACTGGCCACGCTTCATATTTATACCCATCCTCAGGTGTAATATCAAGTTTTGACAACCAGGAGACAGACAACTCTAAAGTTTCAGTCTTCTCCACCCTCGGCCTCAGTGAGCCTGCCGTTTCACACAGCCCTATGCTCCGTGCACAACTGGTAGCTCTGAGAACAGAGACACCTCCAGAAACTCACAGGCTAATAAAAAATAAGCAGTGAAAGCAGCTAAGTGGGAATTTGATTTCTGTCCTTCACTTTTCACAACCAGCGGCCTAACTGCCCTGGAGCCCTTGTCTCCTCAGGCCTGGGAGTACACCTCCCCTGGCGGCTGCGCTTCGCCCGCACAGCAGCTGGCTCTGGGACACCGCTTCAGTCTGGTAACACAGACAGATCGACGGGCTCCCCTGTGCCATGCCTCAAAACATGCCGGAACCCACCCGCTTCTTCCATAAGGGAAATGGTATCAGCTGTTTTAAAATGCAGTAGGACTTAAATATTTACCTGGTCAAGGTTCAGTTTGCCTTTTTTCCCCCCCCTTTATTCAGCTGTATGGCGCTGTACATCATCACTCTGTTCTTGCACGCTCCCCAGTACTGTGAACATTTGTTAAGGACCATTGGCCTTTTTAACCAATTTAAAATTGAGCATACCTCACCCAAACACCTCACTGAAGGAAAACCAAGCATTTTATTTGTCTGTAATAAAGTATAAGACCACATCTGAGAGTCTGCAAATAGCAGGTCAATGAAAGAAGTATCTAAACTACCCTAAGCTACTCAGACATTTCCTCAGGAAAATAAATTCAAAGTTCACAATTCATTTAGCTGACAACATCCTATAAGGCTTGGGTTTTTGTGTTTCAGGGGGTTTTTTTGCTTGTTTTTGTTCTTGTTTGTTTTGGGTTGGTTGGGGTTTTTTGCTGTATTTAAATGAGTGAAGTTTCAAACATTATTTCCTTTGTGTACAGGCATGCTGAGTTTAGAACTTCTGGGTTTTATTATTCTCTAATTTCACATCAGTAAGGCTATAACTTAAACCTAATTCTCTTGAAGAGCAAACATCCACAGAAAGGCCCCACTTGTATCCAAATGCAGGTGTAAACTGGTTTTTGGTTTTGCCTTGGTTAGCTCCCTTAAGTTTCCTTTTCACATGTGAAGTCAGAGGCTCAAGCTGACTCTTAAAATGGCAACATAACACGCCTTTTCACTTTCTTTTACACACCTCACTTCTGTTCTTCACTGTGCAGGTACATACCTCTTTCACTCTACTCCCTTAGGATATTTAGCTTTAGCACCTGCTCCACAACACAGAGGGATTAGGGTTTATGTGCACGAGGTGCCAGCTCTCCACTCATGGCTGGAGCCCACTGCAGGGCCAGGAGGGCCTGATCAAGCCGTGCATGTGCCAGAGCAGCGCTGCAACTTTCCACTCCCTGCCTTTGAAAAGAAAGATTTTACACCATGACAGGCAACTCTTCAAAGTTCACCTCAAAACCTCAAGTGTTAAAAAAGAAAAACCCTTAAATAATACAAGTTATTACATTTAATCTCTTCGGGGGAAGTGGGGAATGATTTTGTGATTAAGGACCTACTGTGGGGCTCAAGAGAATTAGTTCAATTCCAGGCTCTGAAACAAGCTTCCAGGTTCCCCAGGGAAAGCCTATGCAATCTCCTATCTCACATGGACACCAGCAGGGTAATTTATAAGTGCGTGCAGCCCTCAGACATCGTAGTATCAACAGCCAAATAAATGCATAGGCAGGAGTTAGGTGGGCTACAATCATTTTGAGAAATAGTTAGCTATCCAAAGAGGGCACTGCCATTAGACTATCACTTACCACAGAAGTCATACTTACATTTTTAAAAACAGATATTAGAGGGAGTCTTGAAAAATAATAAGTTACATTATTACTTACTCTTGGGCTGACAGCTAGTTCCTAATGGTTTTAGCTAATGCATTAAGTGAATGAAAAAAGCTGCAAGATAAAAATAAGTTGGCAGGCCTTGCAGAAAGACACCACTTAGTTCTCAAGCACAGGACTATTTTCCACAGTTTGGACTGCAGGGAAATTTTGCTCAATTAAGATCTATAGTTGGTATCATTTCTTGGCAAAATTAAATTTATGAATTGATTTAATTCACAGAATGGACAAATTCAATAATGAAAACTCATCTGACAACATGAGTTATGATATAGCAAATCAAGCAAGCACTATCAGAAAAACATAATACTGAAGTCACTGTATAACTTCCTAGTTGGCAAAGTGCTCCACTACACAATCCACAGTGAAAGCATTAGACAGCCTGTCTTGCAAAAAGAACAAAAAGATTTCATTACTCTGGTACAGTGATAGCCACACATATTAGTCAGTTCTTCGCTAATCACTATCAGCAGAAATTTTCCCCTACAATTATGAAAAGCAGCTGTCATACATACACCCATACCAGATATAATACAAAAACTACTTCCCATTTTTAAAAGACATTGCAATAATTTAAAAATTTGACTCCTTTCTGAAAAATTACTGTGCCTATTATGGTTTCAAGTAATACCTATGATGTATTTACAGAAGTAACTTTCAGTAATTTAACATGTGCTTCCTATACATCTAAACTATTTTCTCTGTGAAAGTAATTGCCTCCTTCAGAAGGTGGAAAAATCCACATAATGTTTCAAGATCAGTGTTTCTGGCATTGTTTCTCTATGTTCAATCTATAAGCAAGAATTTAACCTTAATATTAAACTATTTCTGCAGAGCATCTAGCATTTATTTTGCATGTATTAAATCCCAGTACACTTGATATTTCAGTAGAATGACTGTTAAAAGTTTTAAAAATCTGATATTTGATTGGCTTGTAACTGCATATTAAGGTGGTTCCTCACATTAATTTACTTGACTGCTTTTCCAACTACAATTATTTAAATATTTTCCTTAATTTTTCCACTGTTATAATGGAAATGAAAACAGCTGAAAGTACAAAAAATCCAATCCCAAGCAAACTCAATATTCAAGAGATCAATATAAAACTGCTTCAAAGATGTCAGTTATTACGCGAGCAAGTAACACCAACAATTCTGGTTGAGGCTAAAGTCAGTCCTTTCACTTTCATCTCTCTAAGGGAAAGTGCAAAAACAACTGACAGCCTTTCCATGAATTTAGAGAAACTCCATCCATCCCATCCAACATGCACTGAAAGCCAGGTCTGACCAGAGCTGCCCATTCTAACTTGAATAGTCAGATGAAGTTGAACCATGAAGTGAAATTGGTGACAACTGTGTAGAACAGGTAACTTTATTTTGCGACTGTTTAACAGCTTGGAATTTAAAATTACAAAAGTACAACACTGACAGTCATGAATATTTGTTCTAATAGAAAAGCCTTAAATTTTTCAGATGTTCTCACAGGCTGGAGTGCAACAGAAGATGTGATGCATGCGCAGTTACAGGACTTCCACTATTGCCAATGGTGTCAATAGCATCTTCTTAGTTAAGTTCCCCACTGGTGCTGTACTGGTTTAACATGAATAGCTGTGAAAATACAACAAATACTGTAAGACAGTTGTAGTTTCTGTATCTGGTCACCCTCCCCACATCTCCTCATATCTAAAAATAAATTCCCTTCTTCCATCAGTGAAAGGCTAATTGCCATGTCAATTTTTCATTTTACTGTATTATCAAACCTGATGATTTGCTATAAACTTTTGATTGTTCCATATCCTCAAATAGGTAATCTAACATCTAACTTCTCACTTCAATGCAAAATAGTCCAATATCCTATTCCTTTTAAGTATCCTGCATACCTGAATCAGATTTCAGGCGAGGGGCCACTGCAAAGCTAACATACTCCTCCAGCTGGTACAGTGCTGCAGAACATCATTAAAATGAAAAGGTATGTCCTGTCCTAATGTCTGATGCAGAATTATGTATACCTGTATTACCACTGATGGGTGCATGTCTCACTAATTCTTGTTCCTGTCCAGGCAATGTGATTCAATATGAATTGGCCATACACTTCTTCCTCACATTTAACCTAAATCATCTTTATTACAAATTAAAGCAATTACTTATTATTCTATCTACAATGAACACAGAGAAAAGATATCTCCTCTTTATAACCTTGAAAGAATCAACCCATACTCTTGAAAGAATCAACCCATGCCAAGAGGAACAGCTTTGAAAACTACCACGATTCCTCCAATAATCTTTTATAGTTCTGATAACACCTTTCAGTTTACATCAGCTCACACCTAGTGCACACTCGCAGATAACTCCATAGCACTGCATGCCTAATAAGCAGTAAAAACATCCACTTCCATTTCACAACTAGAGAAGCACATAAAATATATAAAAATAGTGATATGTTCATAAAATACAGGGATAGCCAATTACTCACACATTTAACCATCATGCTTGGTTATTACTATAACTCCTACCAAGGAGGAAAAGCTTCACTCCCTAAAAAGGCTGAAAAATACACTCAAAGCAACAATCAGCTTGCCTTGCAAATCAAATCAATGTGAAATGTCACTTGTCTGCTCCTCTCTAAGCACTGGCTTTCTATTGAGTACAAGCTCAAGCTAACTCTAAGCCCCCTCACTCCTCTCCCTCCCCTTGTGACCATGGCTGCTCCAAAACCTCTGTTCTAATGCAATGGCCAGCTTACTGACCAACACCAAGAAGCTCACAAGTACAGAAAGCAGCTCTGACAGATAGTGTAGCTAGATTACCAGAAACCATTACCTGCAAGAGATACCCATCACCATGGGTCTAATCCCCTTTTAAATTAGTGGAGAAAATTGTTTTCAGTGTCTCATTTTCCTTCCCCCACTTCTACATGTCTACAAAAACAAAGGCAAAGCCCTACAGAAAAGCTAGCTAGCCTTCCTACAGACCAGAAGGTATTTCTCTCTCAAGGTCTGCAACCCTGCAAGCAGGGCACATGACTGCTAGAGTCATTAAGTACTTCATTTAAACTAATTGTGATCTACCTTTTCAAATCTACCCTCAGTGAACTATGGGGATCCAGAAAAGGATTTTTCCCCCACCCTGGAAGAGTTTAAAATGAGAACTTTAAACTAAAATGGTGATGTAAGAAAATAGTTATTTCCAGTTTAGCTTTCATTTGTTTCTCCAGTTGTCTTACAAATCAGGCCTTCTTCCTCTCTCCCAATAATAAATATTTAAATCAAGAAGTATGCATTATTGTTGTTATTTTACATCTACAGCAATATCTAATAATTTTTTCTACCATTTTAAATTCTAAATACTCTAATTATAAATTACATTACTGTATTTCTGCCGTGAATAACATTTCATTTTGCTTGGATGACAACAGTAACAACCGCACAGGCATCTATATGGTAAGTACCCTGGTTATTATGAAAAAGCCAAATAAACCCACTGGACTCATATGCTTTAGAAAGCAGTATCTAATTATTTCAGTATAGAAACAGTACCCTTCAGGCCAAGACTGGCTTGAAGAATGATGGCCATTGTTTTCACTATATTTAAATAAAGTTCTCATGCTAGAATAGATGTATGGTTGTCAGCATCAGGAAGGTTTTAACTAGAAGTGATTTACAGTCATTACACCAAACAGCTACAAAGCTTTGTCACACTCACCTGGCATTGGCAAAAGGCCAGGTGTCCCTCCAAGCAGTTGCCATTTTGCAGGTTGATGTCAAGAATATCCCAGAAGTCTAAATCCTTTAGCAGGTACTAAAAAAAAGAGGTAGAAGATTACCCTTTGCATCTGGAAGTCCTGTATGGAAATGGTTTTTGGTTTTTATTGTCAGCTGTTTTAAAACAAACAGTAAAATCTGCTTTTGTTTGCACAGGACACTCAACTGTGAGGGTCTAAAAACACCAGGCTTAAGAAATGCCAGTTACCTATCTGAAAACAAGTATAGAAATATATAGAAACAAGCACTGCAGACAAAGCAGTGACCCCAATCACCAGCTACAAATGCCTTACCCTTTATCATTCATAGCGCCCTACTTTAGAAGATGTACAATCACTGAGCTATAAATATGTACAGGAAGGTTATACTTAACAGAGCACACTGACCTGCAGTGTTACTAATCTTAGCATGAGCACACTACAAAGTAAAACTCTCCCTGAGATAATGTTAACCTGCAGACACAAGTTAAAACACTAACTGACAAATGAAGTACAATTGGCATGGAAAGTTAAAGCCAGATTTTATTTCTGAGTTATTTTGTCATGATAAACATATTGGATGTCTTCTGAGGCTGGTTCTAAGCAAGAATAATCCATGACCATAACGTAGGTCACTAATTTTGATACAGTTTGCGCCTAGTATTCATTCCAAGGAATCACTCAGCACTAACATTGATAGCTGTCAAGAGTGTACGCATGGTTTCTTTTTACACTACCATTTAATAAAAGAAAATAATCCAATTAAGCAGACATCACAATTTTTGCTGACTTCCCTATTTATTTCAATCATTAAAGGAGTATTTAATTTACAACAAAGCACCATACTCTAATCCTATGCAGCCAAGAATATTCATGTTTAAAACCTGAACCGCCCTCGCTGTTTCTGCTGCCCTTTTGGTTTTCAATGAGCTTCAGTAACTCAAAAGAATTGCAACCACCTTGGTAACTAAAAAAGAAAGCTTTGTAGAATGGCAAAAGTTCACAACAGGGGAGGAAAAAAAGCCTTTCTAAAATAGCCAGGTGTTCACCTCAACCCATACCAACTTCAAACAGATGCAAGGACAGTAGTTGAATCCGATTTCAGACTAAGGACATGAAAGATGAGCTTTATATTCTTATGCCTTTATAATGTTAGAACAAATTCGTTTTTAGATAAAGAATAGTATACTCCCCTACTCTCCTTTCACATAAAGTTTGCTCTGAAAATAGCATGGCTGAGTTCCAGTCTTTCAACTATTATTTGATCACTGCCAAATATTTGCAAGTTCAGATTTTTCCACATCCCACCCATCTACTTGATTGTAGTTCACGTAGTATCTACTATATTTTGTTCTACTTCTATGAGTAAATGTACTGTGGCTAGTGATCAAGTCAGTCATGGAAACAGAATGAATTACTTTGAAATACAAAACTGAAATAGTATTGGAAGAGCAGCCCCTGACAGTCTATCACCCAAATGAAGGTTTAACCCAAGGAAAGGGTGACTGGCCTAAGAGAGCAATCCTGCTTGGCAGTGGAAGAGGTGGAGGTTTACTTAAGGTATGGGTGGCAATGCTTGTACATGGCCTTGCATCCTCATGACACATTGTCTTCAACTTCAATTGAAGGATCAGTTTGTTCAACAAGGCTTAGTTTAAACGAACAAAAGCGTTAAGCAATTTTTCAAAAGACATTAAGAGCACAAGTAGAAGCTTGCAAGAATCTCACTATCCCCTTATTACAAGGGTATCCAAGAATTTTCCCTAGAGTAGCTCCTAAGATCAAAATGGCACAGGTATTCCAAGTCTATAATTTACATGTGGTTGGGTTTTTTTTTCTTTTAGAGATGTTCTGCTGGATTTTAAACTTTTTAATTAAAATAAGTTTATACACTATTATATTACTGAATTCAGTTAAACCAAGAGTTACATTCTGCTTAATGGACTGACTGATATCACTAACTTAAAAGCATTTATGTGTACAGTGTCATTAAAACTTAAATACTCAACAGCATTAGCAGATGATCAAATACTCATTTTGCAACCATAACCTGCAAGAGCAATTGCCCATTAGGGGACTTGTGTACATGTCCTTATAACATGTTCAGTTCTGTGAAAGATATATGCACCCTACTTCAGGATGCATGTGCTCATTAATACACACACTGGCATTTTATACATGAACTTTTGATCTCTAGTGCCTATCTTTTATTTACAGATTATTTATGTGGAATGTACCCAAGCTTATTTATATCAGATTTAAAAGATGCTTGAAGTTGTATTTCAGTGGGAAAAACTATTAATACCTTCAATCCTATCTTTTCTGGTCTTTGCATAGTCACTTACTGAGTTCAACTCCACCCAATCCAAGCATTTCCCCACACTTAACAGAAATATGTTTAATGCCCAGAGGCACACTGCACATCTCAGCTCCCACACTAGGCAGTCATCTACCAGAGGAGCTGCCTTGTGTGAAACCCTGGTACACTCCTGTTGCTCATGCTCATCAAGTATATTCCCAAAAGCTTTAACTATGAGAACCAGTGCATCCTCCACAGGCATGTTATGATGCACTACAGAGAAGAGATAGCTGGCTTTATCAAGCTTGTGTTTTCATCTACTTCACACAAAAAGACATAGAAAAACATAGCTGTTAAGTCTGTGCAATATAACTGAGTGAGATTTTTAAAGCCTACCATTCAGCACTGATATAACCCTCCTGTAGCTGCAGAGGTTAGTTTTGATTTAGCACCAGTATATGAACTTCATTTGAAATATAAATGAAAAGTAATTTCTCCTTCCCACTGTCAAAACATTATTGATCATTCATGATCTAAAGCTAAAACTGAGATAAAGATTCCCAATTCCATACAAAGACTTTCACAAACACCTACACCTGCAATAACAGAATTAGTACAGATTTTTTTTCTTAATTGCAGAATATTTTCTACCTAACTGGAGAACAAGGCAGTTACTTTCCTCCCAGGAGAAGCTGCCTTTTTACTATTGTGTTCTTGGTACAATAAAAGATGCAAAATTTGTAAATTTACAATTAAAAGTTCTGAAACAAATACAGATAAAGACTTTAAGAAGGATTTTGATTCATTTACATAGAATCAGTGCAAGAAAGTAAAATTTTAATTAACCAATTCCTATATAACTTATCATTAATTATTATACATGACAGTTTGTTGCATGCATTTTATGCCATTTAAGCAGCAATCCAGGACAGACATTTAATCACTCCATGTATTATGATTTATCAGAAATTCAGTGAACTATTTCAAAGCTGTCTCATTTTAACTAGGTCAAATTCTGTTACCAAGAAGTACAATGAATCAGCACTTAAGATTTTAATGGGTTGAAAGAAATTTAAACTGTGGTTCTGAATGGGGACTATTTTAAGTGACATCTCTCAAACAAGCTAAACTTTCTTTTGATAAAATAATGAAGCATGATTACAGTGCAAGAGGAAAGTACTACATTGGGCTGAGAATACAAAATGGTCATTTTTAACTTCTCGGAGTACATGTGAGATCTGACTTATGTAAGGTATATTATTTCCACCACAAGACCAGGTTCTTGTAACTGATTGCCTGTAACTCTAGCATATTCCCCTAAAGAAAAGAGAAGTTGGTTATATACAAATAAAAGTCTCTGTCATTGTTTCCCACTGCTGTGCTGTTCTCGCCATCTTGTATGTGCCAGAAGCCACAAGTATCAAGTCCAGTGTTGTGAGGTGTAAAAAACTCCACAAAACAGTGTGTTCATTGATCAGATACACTTTCTACAATATCAGGAAGTAACTGTGATCTCTATTTTAAGCCACACAGAGAAAAAAATTGAAATTATTTGTCAAAATATAGTAGGAAGCTGTAATATGCACAAAACGAAGCTTTTTTACTTAGTGATTCCTGCTTGATCATGTTTTAGTGCTAGATTTGAGTGAAATACAATCAAATGCTAAATATAAATAATTTCAATAATTAGTGTATCTCATCATCCTAGTATACTGGGAAATATTAAACTGAAAAGAATATTGTCTATTATGAACTATTACACCAGCATTAGTGTAATTTTGTTAGTAGCCAGTTTTTTGAAAAAATACTGAAGATAGAGGGCACAAAAATTAAGAGTAGTGATCCATATGTTCTGAGGATAGATGCTAAACATCCTTCAAGAATTTTACTGATATTTTGATTTTAGTCTAAAAGACTTGAAGATCACATTTCTTCCTAGTAGCAACATGGAGAGATGAAAGTCGCAAGCTCCATTTGCTTCACCAACAAAAAAGCTTGCTAACACTGATCCTGAAATTACCAATGGGACAGTAGACAGTCAAGGAAGAACTATGGCTTATTATTCATATGCTGTAGTATGCCTACTTTTAAGAGTTCTAGAAGTGTTTCATTTATCTATTAAAGCAACATATTTGGGCTTAAACCAACTGAAAACAAATTGATTTGTCAGCTTCAATTATTTTGAATAGTTTCAAAAAATTAAAAGTAAATTTACAACCTGCTCTGATTATCATAGAATCAGTTTGGGTTGGAAGGGACCTTTAAAGGTCATTTAGTCCAACCCCCCTGCAATAAGGAGGGACATCTTCAACTAGATCAGGTTGCTCAGAGCCCCATCCAACCTGACCTTGAATGTTTCCAGGGATGGGGCATCTACCATGTCTCTGGGCAACCTGTTCCAGTGTTTCACCACCCTCATTGTAAAAAAAGTATTCCTTAAATCTAGTCTAAATCTACCCTCTTTTAGTTTAAAACAATTACCCCTTGTCCTATCACAACAGGCCCTGCTAAAAAGTCTGTCCCCATCTTTCTTATAAGCCCCCTTTAAGTACTGAAAGGCTGCACTAAGGTCTCTCCAGAGCCTTCTCTTCTCCAGGCTGAATAACCCCAACTCTCTCAACTCTTCCTCACAGGAGAGGTGTTCCATGCCTCTGATCATTTTCATGTCCCTCCTCTGGACCTGCTCCAACAGCTCCATGTCTTTCCTGTGCTGAAGACTCCAGAGCTGGATGCAGTACTCCAGGTGGGGTCTCACCAGAGCAGGGGGGCAGAATCACCTCCCTTGACCTGCTGGCCATGCTTCTTTTGGTGCAGCCCAGAATATGGTTGGCCTTCTGGGCTGTGAGCACACATTGTTGGCTCATGTCCAGGTTTTCATCCACCAATACCCCCAAGTCCTTCTCCACAGGGCTGCTCTCAATGCCTTCATCCCCCAGCCTGTATTGATACCGGGGGCTGCCCCAACCCAGGTGCAGGACCTTGCACTTGGCCTTGTTGAACCTCACGAGATTCACACAGGCCCACTTCTCGAGCTTGTCCAGGTCCCTCTGGATGGTATCCCATCCCTCAGGCATGTCAACTGCACCACTCAGCTTGGTGTCTTCTGCAAACCTGCTGCAAACAAACTGCAAACTCAATCCCACTGTCTGTCAGTGATGAAAATATTAAACAGTACCGGTCCCAGTACGGACCCCTGAGGGACACCACTTGTCACTGATCTCCATCCGGACATTGAGCTGTTGACCACTACCCTCTGGATGTGACGATCTAATCAATTCCTCATCCACTGAACAGTCCACCCATCAAATCCATATCTCTCCAATTTAGAGAGAAGGATGTTGTGGGGGACCCTGTCAAAGGCCTTACAGAATTCCAGATAGACAACACCAGTAGGTCTTCCCTTGTCCACTGCTGTAGTCACTCCATCATAGAAGGCCATTAGGTTGGTCAGGCAGGACCTGTCCTTGGTGAAGCCATGCTGGCTGTCTCAAATCACCTCCCTGTCCTCCATGTGCCTTAGCATAGCTTCTAGGAGGATCTGTTCCATGATCTTCCCAGGCACAGAGGTGAGGCTGACAGGTTGATAGTTCCCCAGGGTCCTCCTTTCTACCTTTTTTAAAAATGGGTGCAATGTTTCCCTTTTTCCAGTCACCAGGGACTTCACCTGACTGCCGTGACTTTTCAAATAGCATGGAGAGTGGCTTGGCAACTACATCAGCCAGTTCCCTCAGGACTCTGGGATGCATCTCATCAGGTCCCATAGACTTATATATGTTCAGGTTCCTCAGGTGGTCACGAACCTGGTCTTCTCTTAGAGTGGGAGGGACTTTGCTCCCCCAGTCCCTGTCTTGCAGTCCCTCCACTCGAGAAGTGTGGGAAGGGAGGTTGCCAGTGAAGACTGAGGCAAAGATGTTGTTGAATACCTCAGCCTTCTCCTAATCTATTGTTATCAGTTTGCCAGTCTTGCTCATTGGGTGAGTACACTTTCTCTGACCTTCCTTTTCAGGCTCTGACATGCCTGTAGAAGCCCTTCTTATTATTCTTTGCATCCCTTGCCAAGTTCAGCTCCAGCTGTGCCTTGGCCTTCCTGACCCCATCCCTATACAACTGGCAGTGTCCCTATACTCTTCCCAGGATACCTGTCGCTGCTTCCACTGCCTGTGGATTTCCTTCTTGCCCTTTAGTTTGACTAGAAGGTTTGACTCATCCACGCTGGTCTCTTGCCTTCCTTTCCTGATTTCTTACCCCTGGGGATCGAGAGCTCTTGCACTCTATGGAAAGTGTCCTTAAAGATCTGCCAGCTCTGTTCTGCTCCCTTGTCCTTGAGGGCAGTTTCCCAGGGGGTCCTATTGGCTAACTCCTTGAACAGCTGGAATTTTGCTTTCCTAAAATTCAGGGTCCTGACTTTACTCTTTGCCTGACCCGTATCCCTCAGGACTGCAAACTCCACCAGTGCATGACCACTGCAGCCCAGGCTGCCTCCAATCTTGATGTCACTGATTAGCTCACTTGCACTGGTGACCAACAGGTCCAGTACCACATCCCCTCTGATAGGGCTGTCTATTATCTGGCTTAAGAACTTATCCTCAATGCATTCCAGGAGTCTCCTGGATTGCCTACAGCTCACTGTGCTACTTCTCCAGCAGGTGTCGGGGTGGCTGAAGTCCCCCAGCAGGACAAGAGCCTGTGAGCGTGATGCCTCCTGTAGCTGGAGTAAGAAGGCTTCATCAATAGGCTCCCCTTGATCAGGCGGCCTGTAGTAGACACCAACCACAAGGTTCCTTTTGTTGCCGCAGTCTGATTCTTACCCATAAGCTTTCAACCTGCTCCTGGCTATTCTTCAGAGACAGCTCTTCACACTCTATCCATTTCTTGATACAGAGGGCAACGCCTCTGCCCCCCCTTCCTTGCCTGTCCCTTCTGAACAGCCTGTAGCCATCAATAGCTACACTCCAGTCATGGGATTCAACCTACCAAGTTTCAGTAATGGCAGTAATTATCCCACATGATCTTTGCATTTCAGGCACATTAACCAACCCTGCTGCAGCAGCTGTAGTTCTTCCTATCTGGATTTCAAGTCCTTCTACTACTGACTAAACAATTCAGTAGTACCCTAAACCATGACAGTGGCAGAGAATTTCCAGCTCACAGTTGAAGAGATTATGTACCACTACACTTCTGCAACACTCCATGAACTGAAATAGAAAGTCTCTGGTGTATTCCCAATCATATTTGAGTATCAGAAGGGGATACGTCAAATACGGAGGTCAGTGAGGAGGAATGGAATTAAATATTGCATTTACAGCACCAGAATTCAATACAGAGGAAAGCAACTGTCTCAGCTTAAAATAATTTTGTTGATTCTGTTATTAGAAGATGCGTGAAGGCAGAATATATGGTCTACATTTCCTATGAGTTTCAAATAGATTAAATACATAGGAAAGTGATACCAATAATAAATTTGGTATGAAACACTTTGCTATGGGGAGGAAGAGAGAAATGAAAGTTAGAATATCAAAGCAGCAATAGGGAATTCAAAGGAGCTACAGTTTAGACTTCCAGATCTCTAGATAGTACTCTTACAAGAATGAATTCTGTGTATTTGAGTGGTTAAGACCTCTGTATTCAAGTTGACCCAGCTCACCTTCAGAAGATGAACAGCGATATAAAGAAAACTAACTCTTTTCCAGGATTAGACACACTTGTGATAGAAGTTTGTCTTCTGTTTAACAGAATGTTACTCTAACAATTCGTTTTTCCAAAGTGTTCTTCTAGTTTTGCTTCAATTACTGACCAAGTACTAGAGACTAGACAAAAAGTTCTGTGCACTTGAAAGTCCTTTTTATATAGCCAACTTCCATTTTTTCCTTCTGTGGGCAACTGTGAAAGGAATCTTTCAAATTAGAAAGGTATCTGACATGCATCAAAATGTGCAAAGATTACATAGGCAAAAATAGTATCTGAAACTACTTTTAGTATGTCTAGATTGAGACCACAAAATCCAACCAAAGGCTGCAAGGTGGCCTTTAAAACAGAAAAAAGAAATTATGATTGGATTAAGATCAGATTTAATTCTCAAGTAAATTTTTTTTTTAAGAACCTAGACAGGTCCCTCATGGCTGTCATACTCCAAAGCCTGGGAGATACATAAGAAATTTTAGGACTGACTAGAAGTATTAAGGAGATCCAGAAACAAATAGGCATGATCTTCAAACATTATCTACATATTTGCAGGGCCACATTTCTGAACTGGGTTACACTTACCTATGTAATTACTGTCTCTGTAATAGAATTAGTGAAAAAAACCTTACAGAAACCTACTTTTGCTCCTTGCTGATGGCAACTGACAGTTGGAAGGTGTCTCATTCTTTCTGCATCTGTTGGTAAAACTGCAGGTATAGCTTCTCTTTACAGTCATACCTGGTGCAGTCACCTGCAACCAAGTGAAAAGTCAATTAAGCAACAGCACAGACTGCAAAGCTGTATCAGAACATCACCAAGTCTTTACTACTTTACCATTTAACAATGGTACTGTCAAACTGATAAACATGTCTGTCAAAAATGATAAAAATAGTTCTTTGAAGCAAGGAGGTTTTTTCCCACCTTTTCTTTTTCCCTGAAGAAATTTGTTGCAGACATGCAAGAAGGCATAAGAAACATGGTTAAACTTGGCTGCAGACTCCTCAGAATTAATCTGAGAACGGCCCATTCACTTATTCCAGCCCACAGAGGATTATTTTTGTCCCAATCTCTCCTGAACTTTCTCCCATTTTGATGCTGGGACTCAAATCTCACTCCAAGTGAAGGCAGTGAGAGACTAGGAAAAGCCACCAGACTGCTTTTTTTTTTTGCTACAGCCAGACACTAGGAACTAAACTGGAACATTTTTCAACTGTGTTACAGAACAACTTTCCTAAATACTTTAAGACCCACGTTAAAAATACCCACACTGGACACACACCAATGTAGAAGTCACCAGAAATGAGCTTGCTTGCCTATCTCCAACCTATAGCCACCTTCCAATTTTTTTGGATCTGCAAAATATACACACAGTTCTTCCTCACAGGACATTTTGCACTCCCTAAGTAACTCAAGAGAATGCTTACCCACAAAAATCTCTTGAGCTGAGTGTAGTATATTCACACCACTAATTCTCAAACACAAACCACTTCCAGCTCCTAGTTCCCAGTCACATATCACATCTCACAGCTCCACCCCAAATAAATGGACTCTCATGAGCTGGAGCCCTGAGAAGTAAGCCCTGCTGTCATAGCCTGCTCTACAGCCTCCATGCCAGATAAACCCACTGACTGTCAGAAAAGATGATACTGTAAACAAATCTTTCAGAATTTTGCTTTGGTGCAAGGTGGTAGTAATACAGACCATCTACTACCTATTGTAATCCACACCTTCCATTTCTGCTCATTTTAATAACTGGCTGAATTTTTCAAACACTGAACATGGATATATAGCATTTGATTGGCATGACCTTGTCAAAACAAATTAAGAGGGAAAAACACCAGGAAAAACAATAACTGTCACATTCTGTTAAACATTTCTCTGTAATTATTAGTCTTTGCAGTCTTCCTAGCAGTCTTAAAGAAGGAATAAAGCAATGAATACAATTCCAGGTCTATTGCTCAGTGACGTGCCTGTGCAAAAAAACAGGTAGTTAATCAAGCAATATCCCTCTTGTACCTTCTTGGAAGAACTCACAGACTGAGCATAGGTAAACCCATAAGTGATCCTGCAATTCAATTAGCAATTATTCCTCACACAGATCTTCCCACATGCTACAACATTCACACCATTCATTAACTTGTCCTAGATATCATGAGATTAACAACTTCTTTAGATAGCAACAGAAAACTCTTTCATAAATATTCTTCTCTACCCTGAAAGGAAATACATATGTATTTTTGCCATTGACTTCTACCATGGATTAAACTTATTTCTCCCATTCCTACACTCAGCTTCTTCCTGTTATCCCAGTCCCCTTTTATTGGGCAGATTTCCCCACACAGCTAATGCAAATATGGGTCTCATTGTCAAAATCTTTTTCCCCTCCACCAGAGGAATCTATGGTAAGCAACATGGATTCTTAAAGTATCTTCCTTCCCTGAAGTTCCAGCATAATGGCATGTGATAAACATCTACCTGGCCTGCTGGGAACCCAGGAAACCCCTGGTGATACACAAAAATGCTGCAGCAGAAAAACAGGCCAGAGATGTTTTTCACCTAATCCTAGTGTAGCCTGTAATGCAAGCTCCTCAGTAATGGGCTCCTGCCATACTCCCACATTTTATAAATTTGCTGGACTGCATCCACATATTCAAATGCAGCTCATGTTCCCAAGTGTGCTGCTATACCTGGATATACCTGCCAGCTTTCCCTGGGACATGGTACTCTGTCCTACTGGCCGTGACAGCCTTTGTGCTGCACTAAGAATTAATCTATTAGCTTTCAAAGGCCACAAAGCAGAAACATGCTTATTCAATAATCTACACCACAATTTTATGAGCATCATTCAGCAATTCAAGCCTCAACATGTATCCCAGATCCAAAAAGTGCTACCCCCCTGAAGATAATCAGAGTTACGATTTTTCTATAATGATTTAAGGCTACCACCACTAGACCTTGAAGGGACAGACAGATATCAGGAACTTCTCTGTCAACTATAGACGAAAGTGCATGCTCTAAGAAGGAAAAGGAGCTAGTTTCAATTCTTACCTTTTTAGGAGTACTGGTATCTCATACTAATCTTCTTTTGCTGCTGAATGCTCATATTGCTGCTCAAATAGGTCTTCGAAGCTAAGGAGAAAACATGTTTTGAATGCCCTCTTCTCCAAGTTAAAAATAAAAGGCCAGTTCATGTAAAATATTTTTACTTCCATGCTTATGGGCAATTTAAATAAATCGGACATCTCAATTTTCAAAATACTAAGTGTAAGGGAATGCTGCTAATTGAATGTATATGTTTCACAGAGACTGAACTGATGCAGAAGACTGGTCCCCACAACTCACACAAGCTCATTTTGTATTAGCAGCTAGTTGCTTTTCTTGCTATTCTGCATCTTCTGTTCCTCCCAGCATCTCCAGTTATCTCCTCTATTTATCTTGCCACATAAGTTTTCCATATTTCATGGGTATATAAAGCATCCTTTCACTAAATATAGACCAAGCTAATAAAATAAGGTTTTGAAATCTGTTTTGTGCTTTCCTAGAAAGGTAAAAGGCACCTAAGCCTGGGACAACGTTTCAGCCCCAGATTTTAAATAATTTAGCCTTCTTTAGAAGACTACCTTCAGCATTGAAACTTTTTTTAGCTTACAAAGACTTAATCAAAATTACTTTCAAAGACTTAATCAAAATGAGAATATTTAAAACAACTGGCAATATCATTAGCTGCACTTTGAGAAAATATATTTTGGCAAGAGAGATTACTCCAACACACCACCTACATCAGACATTTGGACTAGCCTGTTAAATTGCTAAAGAGAATATTATCTTTGTAAGGTCCTTTTGCTCTTGAAATTAAAGTATCCTATTTTGAAAACCACTCTTGTACTTCAGATTGTAAGCACTTGCAAGATCTTTGATAAACAGACAAGATAGAATGGGTGAAATAAAGCCTTACATTTCATCCCTATTTTTTATATCCATGTATTTTTATTCCTATTCTACAGATTGGAAAATAATCAACAGCAAAATTGATGGTTATTTGTTGTAACTGTTTGTAATAGTAAAAAGTGGACAGGTATTTCATTTCACATGGTTATTCTTACATTTAAAGTTAAATTTTGAGTAACAATTTAAGTCAAGAAAACCCATTTAGAGATGTAAAATCAAAAGAAAAATACTTTATATCACAAGTGAGAGATCAAGTTGCAAATAGATGGCCAACCTGTTAAAATTAGGCCAAATGCAAGTGAGTTGTGCACAATACAATATTCCTGTCAAGCTGTGCATCTCATTCTTTTAAATAACTCCCTAGTAGTTCATTAAAAAAGCCTCACTTACCTTCCTACAAGAGCCACTATAACAACAAAGGTTCTTAAAGGACCACATCACCTAATCCCATTCCAACATTTTTCTAAACTGTATAAATAACAAATTAATAACATGAAATTTACTCAACCATAGCTTGAGCTGAGTTAGATGTTAAAACTCTTGAGAACTTTTCTTCAAGCTTATTTAGAAGTATAAACAATGAAAACCAAAAAGTTAGAAAATAGTAATTTCCAGGCAATTTGATTATGCACTCAGCATCTTCTATATAGCTAGATTTAGTTTCTACTGGAGAGTAAGATTCCTTTACCACTTGAAAGAAAAAATTGTTTAAGGAAAAAGGTAACTAATTACAAAATCCTCAAAAATTGCAGGATAACTCCAGAACAGATAAAATATGCACATATGCATTCCGAAAAAGAACAGGAGAAAAAGCCTGTTTGCTCTTGAAACAAAGCATAATATGGGTCAACAAACTTTTCAAAAAATTAGTATCTAGAATCAAGCCTGTACACCATAAAAGTTGTCGATCCAAATCATTACAAGAACATCCACTCTTTTTGCCACAGACTTAACCTCACTAGCCAGGTACCTGTAACAGGCAGTGCTTTGGAACTCAATCTCAAAGAGCAGAGTCTAGAATTTGGTAGGCTTTGAGGCATGAGATATTTTTCTTAGATATTTTATCTATTTATATGACCAGATGACTATTAAAATTAATGTATATTCCTGCTATAGCCTTACAAATATTTTTGTTAAACACATAGGATATTCAAAGCCTTAGAATAATTTCTGTTTATGCTACTGAAAGTTTCTTACCTATTCAGATCTTCAAAATCCTTTGAATAATCATCTTGGGAAGAATGACTCTTCTGACATGATTTGTAAGGATTTATACTAAAAGACGTAAGAGTATGAGGTTAGGTATATGTTACCAGAAAAGTCTTTTAAAAGCTAGAATAATTCAAAGTGTTAAATGATAAAATAAGCAAATTTAATAGATTTTCATACTACATTTGTTTCTTAAAGAGTGTCATTATATCAGTTAAAAGTGATGGACTATTTCTCCTTTACTACTCTTTCATTAACAAACTCTAGGGAGATGCGAAAAGGTCATGTATCCTTGTTTGGGTTTGCCTAACCAACCGAATGCCTTATGATACACTATACAGCAGCTCAGTCAGTTCCTCCTGACATTGCTTAAAGAAACTCTAAAGAAGTACACTGACATCACAACAGTTGTTGCAAAAATTTGCAGCCACAGTGGGACATTTTAAGCCAAGATTTCTGCTTACACAAGATGCTTCTAAAGCTTTTGCTTCATCCATTTTCCCTTGAGTAAATAGATACCAAACAGTTTACAGTAGGAAGCACCTTCATTAAGCTTCAGCAACCTACAGGATCTGAAGTGACTTATGTATTTCATTTATTTGCTTCCCATAATAAGATGTGGCACTTGTACATCATGTACACATTCTAAATTAAGCATGTTTTTCGATTACAGTATTGAAGATAAACTTACTGAAAAGCTACATCCTGAACTCACCATATGAACTTGCCATAAGACAAACTTGTATGTACTTGCTACTTTGGCCTGTATCAAGAAATGTCTTTCATGAGTACAGCTTTGTTAGGAAATAAGTCGGTCTTATCTTTTTTTTTTGTTTTCCCCCCTCTTTTTATATTTCTATTACAGTGGTCATAAGGATTCTCCAAAACAGTGCTGGCATATGTTGCACTATTTGTACTAATTGCTGGACTTCCCAAAGATCCTATGTTCTAAGACAAGAGACATACAGAGGATAGTGCAGAGGAAGATTATCTAATGCATGTATTAACACAAACAAACATGTGATAGTCCTAGGGGAGGTTTTTTTGTTTGTTTTTTAAAAGTACTGATAACTTAACTGAGCAGAAATAATTAAAGACAAAAAAACCATTTAGCATCTATATTTTATCTAGAAACATTGCGTTTTTCCTCAAAATATGATTACAACCAAAAGCCTCAAGAGAAATTATCTCCCACTTCTCTGGTATAACTGCAATACTATGGAGAGAAGAGAAAGGAAAGTTCACTTAACAGAGGGATTGTCATGTTTTTTCAGAATATGCTCTTTTGGAAGCAGGTATGGGATGGAGCAACATGAGACAAAACACATAATCAGACTTGTGTGCTTGTGGTTATTTTGTTTGTTTTTAAATAAGCAGCACTTATGCTTGGAAGGAATCACTGTTTTGCAAAAGTAGTATCAAACGTTAAGATTACAGACAAGCAGACAGATGAATACAAACAACTTTCAAAGCAGCTGCTGTGAATAGGATCTCAGGCTGAACAAAAAATGCCCAAAGACATGGTTGGAAACAACAAGAAATACAGCATATCCTGGCAAGCCAACAGGGTACATGGCTCATCATTTCAGAAGCTAACAAACTTCCTACTCCAGTGTCTAGCACAAAGCAGACTGACCAGAAGACTTCAAGCAAGTGATCAGATGCCAGCTTTCAGGAAGCTGTCAGCCATATGAATGTAGCTGTAACAGCACCACAACTTGTCCTACTGTGTTCTGCACCCATCACAGCTGGTATTAACAGCTTTGGGCTACACAACTCAGCAGTCACAGCTGCCAGCCAGGGAGGGAGATAGGGACATACCCATGGGGTATGACCAGGCAGATAGGAACAGCGGCCTCACCACCTCTCAAGGTCTGTCTACCCACAGTGAGGATATGACACTGCTATACCCAAAAGGAAAGAAACAAGTTCAGCTTTCAGTCTTGGGTTCTCTACATTGTTAACAAGTTTTGTTTTCCTATAAGCCTTTATTATTATGGTGTAATATCTTCGCCATAAATCTAAGATTTTAAAATAAAATATCCTTGTTCTAAACACATCTTTCAACATGAATGCCAATAAAGGAAAACAACTTTGTCACTCAATATCATCATATGAGGAAAGACATTTGAAGAACCAAGGTACCCCTCAAAACAACAAAAAAGCAAATGAATACATCTCTTCCCTCTCAGCTTTTTAGAAAACCAAATAAAAAGTGTGGGAGAGAGTGAGGAATAAGAGAAGAGGCTGAGAACACACCGCTTGGGAATTAAACAGGAAGGAGTAGGAACTGGAAAGTTGAATACACATGATTCAAGACTGAACAAGAATCCTATCATAATACAAAAACATGACAAAAAAGTGAACAAGGAGTTACTGAGGGGGTTTTGTTTAATTTGATATTATATGTCTAATATCCAAAGATTCAGTTTTTTCCATATACTGCTTCATAGCAACGTTTCCATTACATATGATTCACTTCAGAAGACATGGAGTCTACCTGGATCTATGCCTGGGCTGAAAGTCAAGTAAGTTTGGAGATTAGATAATATTGAAGACACACAGCAAAGAACAGTCACCACAGATTAATAAAACACTGTGTTAATTAGAGCACAGAACTTGCACAACATCCTTTCAGGCTAACTTAAGTGTGATAAACTAAGAAAAAGAATTAAGTTATCTTGGATAAAAGAAGCCTGTCTTCTGAAGTGCTATAAGGAATAAGAGGGTAAGTTTTACTACTCCTGTCCTAAGTACCTAAAAACCTCACTCCAGTTGCAGAGAGAGTGCAGAGGAAGACAGATTAGCTTTACAGACTACCAAAATTCAAACCATTTTTAGCATCTCGAGCCATAACTTATTCAATGTGGCAGAACAAGTTGCAAACTACAATTCTAAGAAGTGAAAATTAATCTTCTATTACATCAGGACACACACAAATGGACTGCATACACTATGCATATGCATACACTATGCATCCATTGTGTAGAGATGATCCTGTGGACTTTGCTCAGATGTCCAACAAAAAGCTTTCTCTTTTCTACTGAAGATGCTGCTATTTGATAAAGCTCATCTTCCAGGAAAAACTTGGAAATGTTTTCTATAGGCCTCCTACAAAAAAATGTAATGGAGAGAAAAAAATTTCTGATCAGAATTTTTTTGTTGTCTAAACCAAGAAGTCCTGAATATGCATCTTACAAAAAAACCCAGTAGTTCTGAGGATAAATAATACTTTTCAGGGAAAATGAGATGGAATGAAGAAAAAAAGGACAGTTCCCTGATAACATTTTAAGCTTCCAAAATCTACTTAGAAAAGGAATATAAAGCATTAAACACTATCCTCATATCACTAAATGTAAGTTAGGATAACACTCTTCAAACTTGGAAGGTAGTTACTACAATAAACAGATTTTTAAAAAGACAGGATTAGTACATTCAAAAACACTGAATTTTTAACAGCCTTAAACATTAACACAGTACCTCTAAAGTAACAGGTTGCCTCAAGAGGGAGGGAACATTTAGAGAAAAATGAGCAGGAAAAGGCTGGAAATGCAATCAAACTAAGAAACAAGTGACCCACCCTAATTATCTCTGATAGCAGATGTTACTAACAGATGCTCTCACATTATGCTCAAAGTACAGCTGTGAGAACCAGAAATAGATACCAAAGATGCTAAACTCAAAAAGATGCATCCCTTGCACCTCAAAAAGAGATATGTGAGATATCATTCTAGGCTGACAAAGCACATTTCTTCCAATCACCTCTGCATTATGAAGCAATCCAAATATACACTAGGCCCTTTTGCTTAAGCTGTTAATTTTAAGGCGTCACAGCTGTTGGCAGAAAAAGATATCAAGGATTATTAACAGATGCACTAACCCTAAGAAATAGTTTAAGTCATAGTTGTAGTACAATGACAGCTACATTGTCTTGTCTTATTTACCTTAGCTAGTCTCCAGTCAACAGAATCATACAGAAGAGAGTAAAAGCTACTTGGAAAAAAAATCAGGGAAATAAAACCATTTTGAACTGCCCAAGAAGTTTTACATTACAAAAAAGAAAGGAATTACAATTTACGTAAGTATCTCAAGGGTTATTGCTTTTGGAATTTTTTTCCTGATGTAGGTTCAGCTTTTAAGTGCCACAAATCATGAAAGCTTTAAGATATCTGTATCTGTTCAGAAGTAAACCTAATAGCTAGAGCAAGATAAGAGAGATCAGCAGGAGATCTGCACATCAATAAACTCAGAGAAATACAAGTAGCCTAATGCAAATTACAACTTTCTGATACTTTCAGGATGCTAGAAATCTCCAAGGGCTACGCACAGCACTCCATTTTTCAGGGTAGCATCTAACTTCTTGAGGTCTGATTAATTTAAGGTTCTACTAACTACAAGAGTACAGTTGTAGTAAGGAAGAAAACATCTTCTTCCCAGACTCCAGTCTTTTGATTCAGTGAAATATTCTAGTGCTAATACCTGCTATAGTCCTTATCAACAGCCAGAAAACACACCACTGAGGTGCTCAGCCTTTCCATGCAGCTGATGGAATTCCAACCACCACCAGTGGGAGTGTTTCTGTTGGTTTTTACACTGGCAAAACTAGTGTAAACTAGCTATGCAAACCTATAATAAGCTGGACTCATAAACACTCCAAAGAAAATATTATGCCATCATCTATGGCCATCACCAAAGCAAAAATAACTTAGGACTTTCTAGAAGACACAATTTTTTGTGATTACACTTGAAACCAATGAGAGCAAAATGACTACAAATGATATTTTCACAACTTTTCAAGTTCCCTTTAAGAAAGTCTTTGTACACAAGCAATAGCCTGCCCACGCATCACAAAAGGAAAGAAATGATACCACATCCCACCCCTGAGAGCACTGCAGTTCTCAGTGACTGCTTTTAGAGGACAGCAACACAAAACTCTTACTGGACCAAAAAATATCAATGCAGCCTCCAATATTGGCTAGCTGAAAAGAGATAGCAGTGCACAGAGTCTTGGTCCCTGGATAGCTCACTTATCAAGTTACTCTGTAACTCAAAAAGCTTTCATTTAGGAAAAATAACAGTTTGGTTACCTCTGTATCCTAGCTGGGACAGCAGGAGACAGCAGTAAGGGCCATGGGGTCATGATGGCTGACCTCTGTACGTCCAATGGGACATTTACAGCCTATAAAAAACCCCAACCTTTAAACACTGCTTTTGCACACTCACATTTGCACAGGATGTTACCATGCCTCTAGACCGCCGAAGCACAGTCGGGACGAGCAGGACCCAGTCAGGCAGCCCGGCAGAGGCCCCACCGGCACGCCACCCCTCCGGTGCCACACCGCTCCCCGCCAGCGGGCAAAGGCACAGCCGCCCAGCCGGGACCCGCCGCCTCTTCGGGAAAACGCGCTCTTAAGTAAAGCCGGGGGGGAAGGGGCGACGTGTGGAGGCACCTCGCACCCCTCCTCCCGACGGAGATAGCCGCCCCACGCCCTGGGGAAGCCGCCCCGGGAGGGCCCAGGCACGGCGAGGCTTACAAGCCTCATGTCCTGAGAGAACCAAAACGCGGCTAAATCCCCAGAACTTCCCACCATGCCCTACCGCACCTGCCCGCCCCGCCCCAGCTCCCACCAGGCACTCACAGCCGCCCCGCTACCGAGCGCCGCACCCCGCTACCGCCCTCAAATGGCTGGGGCCACGCCCGAGCCACGCCTCTTCCCTCTCCGTAACCAATGCGAACTGCGCTTGCTAGGGGGGATGTCGCGAGCGGGAGGCTGGCCAGTAGGGTGCAGTGTTGTTGTGGGGGTGGGGCTGGGGCCGGTCGGTCTGTGGGGCGGGCTGGGTGGCGGGCAGCCGGTCGGTCGGTGGCAGCGGGGCGGCGAGGGGCACGGCCAGCGCTCGCTGCCTCCGCCCGCCCGCCATGAACTCCCTGGACCAGGCTGAGGGTGAGTGCGGCGGCCCAGAGCGACCCCGGAGCTGCCTCTTCGGCGCGCCGGGAGCTTCCGGCTCCGCGCCTGGGCTGCCCGAGCGCGCTGCCTCGTCCCTCTGGAGCGGGCCCCACCGCGGCGCTGCCCTGAGGGGGGCGAAGCGGCCCTGGAAGGCCTCGGCTCCCTCTCCACTGCGCTCCCGGGGCCGGCGCTCCTCCTCGGCCCAGACAGGAGAGCTGGGGCGGGGTCTTGGGGGTCACCTCCGCATCCTGAGGCTCTGGGGCGGCCTGCTGCTGCTCTCCGGCCGCCCCGCGGAGGCGGAGAGCGGGGCCTGCAGGGAAGGCCTCTGCTGAGGGGCTCCGTGTGCGGGCCCGCCAGCCGCCTTCCTCCCCTGGGGAGGAGGGAGCTACCCAATGGGCTTTCCCTTTCGGTGCCCCTTCTCGACAAGGCTTCTTGCCTTTAGCTTATTAAAATCCGCTTGTGCTGCGTTAACTACTTTGCTCACGAGTTTTTACGTGGAACGCATTTCTTACAGCTTTTGAGTCCCATCTAGCACACTAGGCATTACACTGTGCCAAGGCTCCTCTTGCATTTGAAGAACGTGACCTCAAATAGCCCTCTCTTGTCTGCGAACATTGATGGTTTGGGTTACAAGTTCTTTGAAGCTACAGTTTACAGGATGTCAAAACCGTGAAAGGAGATTTTAGTGTCCAAAAATAAGACTGGTAGAGATTTTTAAAATGTATCAGTGTCTCAGACTTGAGCAGGTGTTTTGTAGCAGATACTAGAGGTAGACATGTCAACAAAAAAATGATAGTGTCCAGTGTTGTCATGGCTTTGTTGCTATTTCTCTACAAGCTGTGGAGATCTAAGAAGTGCACCTTGCTAGTCACAGCTGCCAGGTGCCAAAGAGAGAAACTCAGAGAAGGTTCTTAGAACATGGATATCAAAAAATAAGTTAAAGCTTTAAGTTCATGTTTTCTGAAATGTTTTTTTCCTGTTTTTATTTTAACGCCGTTATTATACGAGTGTTTTCTTGAGAACTTCGTTATCAATGGCTTGATTTTATGCCTACAAGGTGCTATTTCTCAAATAGCAGGTTTTCATGTGATGCCTTATATTCCCCCTCTCACTTCAGTGACTAGTTGTAGGGGTTTGTGCTAGTTAGGGAACAGTTCATTAGCTTTAATTGCTGTCAGTGACTTAGCTTCCCCAGAAGGGAGGCGGAGGACAGACCATAGCTACTGGGCTGTTGGCAGCAATTAAGACTAGTTAGCTGTTCTGTGGCTGAAGTCAAGATGCTGTCATCTTCCCCCATGAATTCACCTGCAAGCCACTTAGGATTAAATTTACAGTTTGGCAAACTGCATTAGTAATGATCGTAATAGGTATATTTCTTCTAATCTTATTCTCTAATTGCTTTATTATGGTAAATAATTTAGCAATAGTTGCAAGAAAGCTGAAATAAAAAATTGCCAGAGTGATGCTAATGGAAACACTTTAGCTGAAAGTTAAGTTTATGCTAATAAAAACTTAACTCCTGGTAGAATTCTAGCTTTGACTGGAATGTTGTCAAATACTGACATTGTTGAACAGAAGCTTAAATCTAACATAGACTTCGAGTGCAACAGCTCCTTGTAGACAAACGTTAGGTGGTTAGCTACGATTTTTTTTTTTTTTAAACAAATTAGGAGTATGAACTTGAAATGCTGCTCGGCATTTAACAGCAATTTCAGTGGAAAGACCATGGGAAAATGACGGCAATAAGAAGACAGATCTATTTAAAGAAAAAAAGAAGTAACATAAGATCCTTGGGCTAGTGGTTGCTGTGGGTTTTTACATATATGTGTCCATGTGTGTATATATATCATGGCACTGAAAGTTTCTATAAAACAAAGTCATCAAAGCCACACTGCTACAAATAATCCCTTGGACAGTTGGCAAATGGACAATTTTTTTTTTTTTAATTACCATTATATAGATAATAGAACTTAAGGGTTTCCTGATGTACTTAATACTCCAAAATGTGATACTTTCTTTCTGTGTGGAGGGGCTATTTAAGCTATTCTAAATCTAACTCTCAGTATTTTTAAAGATGTCTAAAATACTCTGATTTCTCAACTATATCGATTTTCTTTTCTGTAAGTGGGAATGTTTCTTGCATTTAGTGTAACTCCATCGTTGTACTTTTTAGCTAAAGTTGTGTGAAGCTACTTCGACTGCTTTTATTACATCTAAATCATCATTGCATTGGTTTTCTCTGCCTGTTTAAGAAATGGGTGTGCACAGGGGAAAAGTGAATTCCTTTTATCTTTTACATGAAAATTTGACTAAATAGATGAAGATCTAATTATGCTTGATATACATCCTCCCCAGATCTCAAAGCTTTTGAAAGAAGACTTACTGAATATATTGCATGTTTGCAACCAGCTACAGGACGTTGGAGAAGTAAGTCTGATGTTCCAAGGGATAAATAGGATTCTCTCTTTCAAGCTTTTTAGATTTACCAGTGTGTATCTTTGATTTATGTTTGTCCAAACAAAAATCTGTGCTTAAGCTCTCTTTAAAATTTCTGGGGCATACATTCAAGCACCCTGCAACAAGATAATACAAGATAACAAACTAATACTTTAGCCAGAGTTAGAAAAATTAGGTCAAGACTGAATTGGCTCAAGGCTGAATTATTCTGGAAATAGTTGGGACAGTAGTTGTTGTATTTGTTTCTGTTTTGGTTTGGTTTTTTGTTGTTGGTTTTTTTTTTGAAGGCTCAGACTTCCCAGACAGTCACTATAGTTACTTGAACTAAATATGATTGAGTTAGATAGTTCCTATAAAATTGAAGGTGAAAAAGTTACAGCAGTGTGCCATGAGGGCAGAATATGTCCTCATCTCTGTTCTAACAGGAAAGTTTGAAGGTGGGGGGAATGCAAAATACCCCAGATATGCTGCCAACTTTGGGATCAGTATTTCCACGGTGGAAACACTGCTTTTTTGTTCTAAGATTCTGCTGAAGTTTCCATACTCAAAGACATTTTTTAGAACATATAAAATGGCATATTTTCTCCTGAGAGGCCAAGACGTTAATTTCAAATGAAGGAACTGGAGGAATGGCTATTTAAAAAGCAAAAACAACAAAAAAAACCCCAAAACACAAACAAATGCCCCCCCCCCCCCAAACCCCCTTGTTTCAGAGCAATTGGGAGGCAAGCAGAGATTTGTAAGTAGATATCCACAACTTGTGTGCACCTACTGTAGGAATGCATTTGGCTTCCCGAATTGCTATTTACTGTCAGATAAAATTAAAAAAAAAAAAAGGTATTGGAAACTTCTAAGCATATTTAAATGAGGTAACTAGCTCATTTAGCATATTTAGCTAGGTAACTAGCTAGCTCACTTGCTAACTTCTTTGCCTAACTGCTTGTTTTGCTAGTTTTGTAATTTGTGTAAAAGAGGGACTTTTTACTTTAATTATAATGGGGTATTTAACTCAATGTTAACTTTTCCTCCTGTTATCTGGGGAAAAAAGTATTTATATAGAGAAGAAGCTCTATGCTTTTGGTATATCTTTACTTTCCAACTTTATTGGTAGATTCCAACTTTATTCTGAAAACATAACTTGTTAGGGTTACTTTTTAATTTTGTTTTTAATTTTGTAATATCAGTGAGGAATATGCAACTCAACAGTAAATTATAGCAGTCTTACAAACCTGAAAGTAGCATTTCATGAATATCTGGGTTTTGTTTTTGGGTTCTTTCCTATGATCCTAAAGGCTGGTAACTCTGGGTCTTCTCTTTTTCTGTGTTGGTTTTTGTCCCCCCCCACCCCCCATAGAAGACTTTATTTGCATCCAGAACTTCAGGATCCACAGAAAACACTCAGAACTGCCACTCAGAAGCTGCAAGGCTTTATGGGTGTGCAACAGAATATGAACTTTATCTTCCTTTATATTTGTTCTGTTTTCTTTTTCCATCAACCCCTGTTCCCCAACCCTTTGTAGTCTCTCAAAATCAGTCTAGTATCGTGTTACTCTAATATGCATCTAGCATTATGCATTTATAGTGAATTGATTATTCTTCCGAAGCCATTCTGGATGAGTAGAGGTTTTTGTTAATCTTCATGTGCTAATGCTAACATGCCTTCTGACTCCTGTTTAAATTTTGTATTTTTTTTTCTCTGTGTCAGCTTTCCTTGCTTGTAATCGTGTTAATTGGGGTGGGGAGCATAACACAACATAGATGTGCCACTGAAACTACTGGTGCTAATGCCTCAGGCTTTTCTTATGTAGAAGAGCTAGAGGGATAGAAGCTGTAGTTCTGCTCTGCAATTTAATGGTGCTGCATTTTGGTTGCCCAGACTATTTGAGCATAAGCTCAAATAGCATACTAAACATATGGTACAACTCTTATTCCAGTCTTCCATGTTATTTTAGAAACTTTCATTTCTTCAATGCATCAGGATGTTTTTACTTGACAGAATTTAGATTTTGGTACCTACTTGTCCCATCCAGGAAACTTGTACAGAATCTTTATGGTTTCACATAATAGGTGTTTCTCTGCCTATTTTCATTTCTACCTTGCAAGTAGAAGCTTTTCTTCCCTCAGAAGTGGGAGAAGAAATAAATGCTTAAGAGCTGCTGCTGAAAAAGAAATGCTTTTTAATAGGAGTGAGGTATACTGTTTATGACTCTCATTCTTTTCTTTATCAGTGATTCTGATAGTGGTATCAGTCTGCACAGCAACTGGTGCTTGGAACTGGTTAATAGACCCGGAGACACAAAAGGTAAAGATCAGGCTAATCCCGAATGTAGTCTGTTTCATAGCTTGGGGTTGCAGTCAAGTGGTATAGTATCTTGAAAACCAAAAGGCTAAAGGTGGTTCTCCCATGAAACTGGGAGATCATTTTTAGTTAAGCTCTCAAGCTGTCTGGAATTGTTGTGGAATATGTTCTGGGACAGTGCCTACCCAAATGCTACACCTTGACTGCTTATCTGAAGAGTTGTTCACAAGTACTTAGAAGCAGCTAGGAGCAGTAATTTTTTTTTTAATTAAGTGAACTAGGCAGCAACTTTGTGTATTTTTTTAGAAAGTATATAGTGGGACTAATCTGATTTCTTTCCTAGGTGTCATTTTTCACATCACTTTGGAATCACCCATTTTTCACAATTAGCTGTATTACCTTAATAGGCTTGTTCTTTGCTGGAATACATAAAAGAGTGGTGGCTCCATCAATGTATCCTTCAGTCATGTTTGTCAGGTTAAAAGTGTTGTAGTTACTGCTGTTATTGAAGCCTATGCTAATATTGCTTTTTCAGTTTTTACTTGCTGTGTGTACAAGCGTTATCTGCTTTCCTTGACACAATCCACACAGTATAGCAGCCCGATGTCGAACGGTTTTGGCAGAATATAATATGTCCTGTGATGATGTAAGTGTTAGTGGTTCATCGCCTAAACCTTGTTTTAAAAAAATGCAAATAATTCGAAAAGGCACACAGGTTTTTTTTCTGAACAGCACTTGTATATGCCTTAACAAATTCTGTGTGTCTGTAAAACTGGAATGTAGAATACTTAGTATTGTTCTGTGTGTTGTTTTAAACTTAGCCTGTAAAACTGAACTTTAAGTGCAATTGTTGGGCTCAACTTTCAGAGTCTAAACTTTATCTTTTTCTTTCTGTCTTGCAGACTGGAAAGTTAATTTTGAAACCTAGGCCTCATGTTCAATAAGGGCTGTCTTCCTTCAGTTTTTTCCACTGCCATGGAAACCAAAAATGACCTTTTTTAAGGTAGTATGACAGCAAAAAACCAGGACTGGTTGTCATTGCCTGGGAGTGAAAGTCTTACACAGTTGACAGTGAACGTGTGCAATATTACTTTCTTCAATATTTATCCAAATTCTTTGTTATCATATTATCAGTGCTTTTGCTACTTCTGATTACCTCTTTTTCAGTATTAGTGTCACTTTTTACTTCAGCTAGAACAGAACATACAGGTGAAGTATGTTAATCGGCTATGAAGTTGAACTTGAAAATCAAACCTCATTTGTGTTACGTGTCTTTGTAAGCTATTGTAAATAGCAGATCGATGCCAATGTTCAGGAAAATAAGTAATATTTGCTGTATGGATTTTTTTGTTCTCATGAACAGTATTGAAAGGAACACTTACCATTCCCATAATGTTTTATTAGCACACTTACTCATTACAGCTGTCCTTGTCTCCTGGTCATTCTTTTGGAACTGGTTAAAAGGCTTGCAGAAAGACTGTCTGTCTGTGCTGGAGAAAACTGGTCTTACTGTTTAAGAACGTTGCAAATATATCAAGGATCACATTTGTCAAATTGTATATATAGTGCACCAGCCACTTTCATTGTGGTCATACGTAGCTCCTTGTTTGATCTGGTTCACAACACTGCTATTTTAAGATTTTAATATTTTAAATATTGTCTTAAATATGCTTGTATCTTCTTGATTGTAAGGTACTGTATCTGAAGTCCACATGACCATTCTGAGTGGATTTTTATGCTGCGATAGTCTGAATATGAAACTAGTATTGCAAATGTAGAACTTCAGATTTGGTGAAGAAAATATAAAGAGTGCCACAATAAAATAACAAAATTTGTTATTCAGAGTGTTAAAAACAAGGTATGGATGTTATATGCATAAAGTGTAACTTTTGAATAGCTAAAATTGTAAAGAGTTTTAAGAGTTTAAGTTGTTCAAGGTGCCTTTTTAATTGTATCAAACTTTTAATTGACTAAAACTGCAAAGCTGTTGCAACTTCAGTAACTCCTACTACAAGGTAGACTGGCTTTTAAAGGCAGCCTATTGATGTAACTTTGTCAGCTGAGACATTCAGAATTGTCTCCTGTAATTTTTCCAGTAAGTTTCGTTATTTTTAACTGCTGTATATTTTGTAGGTGAATGTGTATAAAATAAATTCTTTGTATAAACAGCTGTTATCTTCTTTTGTACTGTGCAAATGCAGATCTCAAATGAACGCAGAAGAACTTCAGAAGTTTATAGCTGAAGTCTGTAACTCATACCAGACCAACATTTCCTATACTTGATGTGGTCTTACAGTCTAAGATACTGACACCAGACAGAGAGTCCTTCCAGGTTTCCACCCTACAGGTCAATCCTGCCTTCTGTAAGTGCTGTTAGAGGAAATCGTTTCATTCAACATTTACCTCGTTTGAGTTTTTGACCTGGGGGAACATCCCCAGTAGACATGTCCTCGAACACTCGCGGGGATACGGCTGATGCCTGGGTTACCGGGCTGCCGGGCAAGCTACGCCCGTTTCGCTCAGCACAGGCGGCGTTTCGCTGACCTTGCTGGCGGTGCGTGCCCGGTCGGTGAGCCGGGCTGCCTGCGTGCCGAGGGTGGCGTTGCCGCTCCGCCGTATCCGTAATTAGAAAAGCCGTCACCGCGCAGTAAGCAGGCCTGCGGCGGGGAGGGCTGCTGCGGAGCGCGGGCGAGGGCGCCCGCCGGGCGGAGGGTGGGGCTGGCGGCGGGGCCGGGGCGCGGCCGGGCCTGCGCCTGCGCGGGGGCGCACACGTGGGTGCGCCGGCGCCGAGCGGCGCGGCGGCCGCGGAGCCATGGGGAAGAGCCGGGCGCGGCGGTTCCGCAGGGTCCCCTTCTCCCCCGCCGGCCCCGAGCAGCGCCGCGACGGGGAGGGCGGCCCCGAGGAAGAGCCGGCCGCGGAGCTGCTGGAGAAGGTGCGGGCGAGAAGCGGGGGCGGCCGCTGGGAGGGGGAGGGGGAGGGCGGGCTCGGCGCGACCCCCGCTCGACCCCCACTCGGGAGCGGAGCAGCCCCGGCAGCCGCGGCCCGGCCCGGCGAGGGGCTGTGCCCGCCTCTGCGCGGGGGGTGGGGCGAGGTCTCGGCCCTCCCCGGCGGTGTCAGGCGAGGGACCGGGTGTGGTGCCGCCCGCCCTCGGGCGCGGGAAGGAGCCGTCCGCCGCCGCTGCGTCGCTTCTCCGGCGTCACGGCTGCGCCCGCAGGCGGCTCGGCAGGGAGGGGCGGCGGCGGTCCTGCCCCAGGCGGGCCGGCAGCTGCTGCTGCTGCTGCTGCTCTCCCCTCGTTCCCGGACCCGGCACCCCGACCGGGCTCTCCTTCTCCTTCCCCTTCCTGACCGGTTCAGAGGGGCTGGGGCAGGGCGGGAGGCCGCTCTGTGCCCCTCGTCCCAGGACGCGCTTTGAAGCAGTTCTTGCAGTGCTTGAGTCCAGTCTACCCGACTGGAGAGTTTTCCTACAGGTAGCCAGGCTGACGAGTCCAAGATCCACACGTAAGAAATAACTGATAGAAAATGCTGAAGAAGACTGGGTTTGGCCACTTGTTGGCCACATTCCTGGTTTTGGTTTAAGTGTTACAGGTGAAAACTAGTTTAAACCTCCTCCTGCGCATGTGACTTCAGAATCAGAAGTAAAAATCTGTTTTCCTTTAAATAAATAAATCCCCTTTGTTCACTTCACATAACTGAACTCATTGAACAAATCACTGCTTGGTTATTCTTCTGGACTAACCTATTTAGTCTTAAAAGAGAGTAAAAAAGCCTATATAAATGCACAGGTGAGGATGAACTGAGAGACCTCTGTCAGTTTCAATGAGGCAGGATCTGATGTACCACTCTTTTCGACTCTGCTCTTCAGCAGATATTTATCTCTTCTGTTTGGTTTTCAATGAACTCCAGGACCTTCCAGGATAGGCACTTCTGCTCTTTTATTATTTTTATGGTTTTTAATTCTTACATCTCACCTAAACCTCTGTTACAGCGCAAGTCAGTGTCGTCTTGTGGACGTAGAGAATGCTTGCTCCTTGTCTTTAAGCAGATGTTTTTCGTCTAAATGCTATCATGTTTTTCATTTTTTTTGATTCTTCAGTTTTTCTTTATGGTGGATATGTTATGTCTGTTATACTTCCTTGATGGTATTTTTCCCCCCACTTTTGTCCATTTTTTTTTAAAGATGGTAATCGAAAGTAGATGAGGTCTCGCCAGTGCCAGCTAGTGTCAAATCTGTGTCTGAATTATGGCTCTCTTGTTAAATACCCAGAATAGTATTTATCTAGTCATATAGTTAACACACATAACCCAGGCAAAGATTTATAAACTTCCATGGAAGTTAAAAGGTCTTAATTCCATTCAGGAGCAGTAACACAGGAACTACAGTGCTGGGCCTGCAAATCAAAAGGCAGATCAGTCTTTTCACTCAATAAAAACTTCCAGGTACCTTTTTTCTCCTGCCTAATCTGCCTTCTCTCTGTCTGCCCAGCTGCAGCATCCAAGTGCTGAAGTGAGAGAGTATGCCTGTGCCAGTATTTCCAAGCTGTTGCAGCAGAAGCATGTAATCCCAGCCTTTCTGCAGAGAGATGTTGTCCGGTGTTTAGGACCATTGTTGATGGATCACAGTTTAGCTGTTCGTGAGACAGCTGCAGGTGCTCTCCGGTAAGCAATTGTTAGTATTCAGTTAGAATGAGGTACTCCTGGCATGGTAAAGAAAAGAAGGGGGTTTTTGCTGTTAAAAGCCAAGCCGTGAACTTGAATGCCAGTGCCTCTTGCTTCAACTCCGTTTTGAGTAAGTATGCCTACGTCAGTCAAAGTCTCCAAGAGAGGGGCTTTTCTTGCTCCAACAGGCTGCCATGAGACTTTAATGTCAGGAGCTGGGTTTAAGTTAGTTACTAGCATTTTATCTATTCCCAGTGGAATGTGCTGCTTTCCATCCTTATGTTAAGAAAAAAAAAATCAACAGTAGTATGAAGAAATACAGAGAACTTGAATACTATTTGTATGGCATTTTGTGTCTTGATAACACTGTAGCAGCGGTGGGTTAGGTAGAGAGTGCACACAGCTGGCTTTTTGAGAAACTTGTAAATATTGAACAGCATCATTTTGAGTTGGTATTCTGTGCTCAGACCTACAGCTTGCTTTATTTGTACAAAAATGTAATGCTAATACTTGTTAAAATTCATGTTGTATCTTACAGTAATACCTGACAGAAGTAATGTTTTAGTACAGATAAGCTCTCTAGTTACGCTAGACAAGTAAGTGAAAATGATTTTTTTTCCCCTAACACCAAAGTTACTCTTTTATGTTAGGAAGGTAGAAGGCTAAAGTTACTGATGAAGCAGATTGATTTTAAAACAAAGAGCACCATAACCTTTAGAGAAGAATACCGAATGCATGGGTGTTTTGAAACATTCCTGGAAAGTACTGTATCTGATCCAAAGCATTTGTTTTTTTTCCCAGAAATCTGAGTGCTTGTGGAGGATTTGAAGTCTGTGATGACATGGTGACAAAAGACATCATGACACCCCTTGTTGCACTTCTGAAAGAGGTGTGTTTATTTTTATGCTGATTTTAAAACTGATCTAGCCATTGAATTATCCCATTTTCAAAAATAGTTCATTTTTTATAGCTATTATCAAGAGAAGATACTTGAAAGATCTTTTAAAAGAACGTTTCAGTAGGCTTAGTAGTAAAAAAATTATTCTAGAGATTTCAAACCACTTGCTGCTGCCTCCTGACCTGCTAACTTGGGTCTGTGGTGAGGTTTGCTGCCTAGGATGATTTTTGCATAAACAGTCTGGATATTTTGGGTCTTGAACGTCAGTCAAGACAAGTCTATTCTGTCAGTCAAGATCCAGATCCAACATTTATGTTGCAACATTATTCTAGTGAGGTTTTTTTGGTAAACAATTTTGTCTAAATTAAAGCTTGGATTTACAGTTCGGTAGTTACTGCTATTGTAGAATAATTTGTACTGAATACCTATTCTTTGTTTGGTCCAGGTGTTGCAGTGCAGTTTGGAAATTGCATTTAATTCTGTCCCCTGCTGTCTTTGTATGAGCAGCCTTGAGCAATACCATCGTTTTCTGTATGTTTCTTCCCCATTTTAAAATATGGGTAATAGCATTATTGTAAAGCACAGCAAGGTATTAGCTGAATTAATCTCTGTGATTAGAAAGAACTGTTGAAAGTTGCATACAGACTGTATTAGCAAGAAACAGCATTTCAGGTTCTAAAATTGCTAAGTATTTCTTTATTTAAAAAAAGCTTCTGAAGACTACTGAATGCAAAGCAAGTACTGTAAGAGTCTTTCTACAAGAGAAAAAAAAATTATCAATGATTCAATTCTGTTGTGGCCCAGTTTTCATAGCGAATAGGAAACTAGTCAGGTTTTCTGGTAATAAACAGCTTCATGAGAGATCTCTCCATTCACTCTGCTGCTAATGTTTTAAGTTTTTGCTTTTCTCGTTGGCTTGTTTGTTTCCCAACCCTGGTTCTCTTGTTTGGTTGTAGTGTAGCACTGGACTAGATGCTAACCAGCTGTCTCCAAAAAAATGCAGAGAGATGAACAAAAATTATATTGAAGACATAGCCAATGAGGCTATTAATTTGCTGTGGAATGTATGGTAAGTGCTGGCCTTTTAGAAGAGCTAAATTAAATTGTTTCTGAAAAAGAGCATGGTAATTGAGGCAGAAAGGAAATGACTGTCCTTGCATGGGAAGATATGTTCAGTTGCTGATTCTGATTTCTGATTGTGTTGCTCCTATGTGTGCCTTGCTTAATAAATGGCAAGCCCTCATCTGATCTGAAATACAAGTTTATCTTCTACCATAAATTATTTTTGTAAGTAAAGGATTCTAAAAGCGCACAAAGTTGGTCATTAGATTTAGGAGAGTGACAATTTTTTTTTCTATTGGTTGTTCATCCTAAGTTCTGGTATTGTTTTCTGAACGTGTTCTGTCATAGTCTCCTGTACAGTTTGGGTTGTGGGGTCTTGCATGCAGTTCCTCTAGATCTTTATCGTGGTACAGGAGATGGAGAAAATTAAATTCTGACCAGTGGACTCCAGTGCTCTGGGAATATGAAGAATTTTTGTACTACGTCCTCCCTCTGCGGGTCATCCTAAAAGCTGATATTAAATGTTTGGACAAACTGTCCCTTAGTGACTGAGGCATGATATAAATCTACTTAATTATGTGAGAAAGAATGTGAATTGATCAGTTAGTAGTTTGCATTGGAAACACCAGGTAAAGGAATCAAAATGGCAATACTATTAATACAGAAATGGCTATAAACATTGAAGCAATACAAACTTGCTCTGAAAGTTGTCCTTGAATTTTGCGTTGTTTCTCTTCGTTTTATAACAGCTCCATGTCATTACACACTTTGGTCCATACAGAATTTTGTTTTGTACTGTACAGTGTTTCAGCGGAGCTGCCTCTCTGTCTGTCTGTATGGTGTGGTTGCTGGCTTGGGGCCTTATTTGTAAATTGGGTGGGGTTTTTTTTACGGATTGGAATCTAGAACAGTACAGAAACTGCTTGCTCAGCACCTTACACAGAATACATGACCCTTTGTAACTCTGACAACAATGTTTTGTGTTCGTTTTTTTAATTGGTTTTGTAGACATAAGTGCTTTGGAACAGGAACTGTAATCACTAAGTGTGCTATAAATCACTTCTGTATTTCGAACTTTGTGGCAATGACTGTGAACTGCTGATTTCACTGCTAAGTTTGGTACTGATAAAATTGGGGCTGGCATTGATGCTGAGACATAATACGTTCAAAAGTAAATTTTTGAAGACCTTTGTAGCTAGTTAGGTCCCATGCTTTTTTAGTTTGAATTTGTCTTGTATCGATATAGTAGTTTAAAAATGGGAATAGCTGCGAAAACGTGAAGAAACACAAATCCCACTGTTAGATAATTAAAAGAAATGTCACATTTAGCATTGATTTAGCATGCGTTTCTGAATGTTAAGAGCAGTCATTTTCTGGAGTAAGCAAATATTGGTGTGAGAGGCAACAGCCTGCTCTGTTGTCAGTGGGTTTGTGGATGAAGTCTTCCATGGCTGCAGGAAGCCCTAGGCTGGCTCGTAGCCTGCAGCTGTAAGCTGCCTTTCACGCTCTGGCTGGCTCTGTCCGCATGAGACTGTACTTAGGCTCCCAAATAAACTGCTGAATGCTGTGTGTGAGGAAGCAGCTGGCAGAAGCCAGCTTTCCTCAAAGGTGTCCAGGGTATTGCAGCTTCTCTTTCTCCATTTTATACAGAGTTGATCATAAACTCAATAACGAAGGATAGCTCTTTGACTAATGTTTAATTCTTAGGTAGGTTTTTAAAATGTGAGTAATAGTGAGTACATGTTACTTAAAATGTTGTTACAGTAATTTTTTCCTGGGAAAAGTGTTTTATTAATCTTTTTTATGCATTAGTGAATGCAACAATACTGCAGTATCCATATTCAATAAAGAAGGATGTCTGGAGGCTGTGTTACATTACATGAAGAAATTTTCCACGAATGTGGATCTGGCTATTTCAGTAGGTAAGTGGTAAAAAGAGAAGATAAGGATTTAAAGACATTTTTTTTTTCTTACGTATTTTCAGTGTTACATATGAATGTAACACTGGTGTCACATCCGTTGCATAATGCACCTGCCTTAGTGTTACTTAAACTTTACACTGAATATAAGACTTTAAATTCCTTCCTGAACAGCACATCATTCAGAAGTTGACATCTGTTGTGCTTGTTTTCAGTCCAAAGGAGAATGGCTTATTGGTGGTTACATGGGAGGAAAAATTTTGTGGAAAGAAAGCTCGAGACGGAGGCTGTGTTTTTCATTTTGTTTTCTGGTTTTGGTAACGGTTTAATTTGTAGAGCAAAGGATATAGTCCATGCGGAAAACCCCCAAACAACTCCTATCACTTTCAACGTGTTTTTATTAGTAGTAGTGTTATTATAGTCTTATAATGGTCTTACAAGTGTATGTGCTCGCAACATTTTTTGGTGTTCTCCCTAGTCAGTATACAATGGAGAAATTGAATTTTGAGGGGCTGAAATTAATACGGCTAGTCCCAGGTCTGATGTGGTACTGTCTTCACCTGTTTTATGTACAGGTTTGCCAGAGAATGTCTTGTAATCTAAAACACAGTTTGTGCAGGACAGTGTCGTACCATTACAACATGATGCTGCATGAAATGTTTTTTCCTGTGTCTGTTTCATTACTCCAGCTTTCAGGAAGATAACGCTTTCTCATTAGGAGGGTGAAAGCTACTATTGGGTTTGTTAATTATCTTTGCTGCTGTTGTTTGCTGCAGCAAACTGCTTGCAGGCAGTGACGGAAGATAATCCAGATCTTCTTTCTTCATTCAATGCTTCTGCACAGCAAGTATTGGAAACGGTGATGCTGAGTCCAGAGAGCACAATGAAGCATATCCTTCTGAGAACTCTGATAGCAGGTACAATGCTTGAGGGTGTTCATTGCTTGTGAGAGAGAGCACGGCAGGTAAAGGAGGGTGGGAAGGACAGAAGGCTTAGTCTTCTCTGCTATAGTCTGGACATCTGATCGTCAAAGCCTGTATAGATGGTTCATGAGGTTATTTGTGCCTCTTGGGATTGTGTTTTGGAGTAACCAAATATTTGCAACTAGTTGTTTTAAAACTGTCTTAAATGCTTGATTCTGAATTCAGTACCTGCTCAGTGTGATAACCCATTTTAACTGTTCATTTGGTTTTCAACAGTGAAATGAGTCAATAATAAGTAGTACAGGAATTGTTTTGATCTTAATAGACATAGGTTTTTACCTCAGATTCTCTACTTTGCACTCTTCTTTCCACCTCAAGTGCTCAACCATGGTGATTTTTGATACTGGAGTGTAATAAATTAGTTTAATTTTGAGAATCCTTAGAAAATGGTTATCTCATGTGGATTTGTTATCACAGGTAAAAAGTGTCGCCAAGATTGCTCTGCATAAGTATGCTGTGTATCCTTTACATGCTGAAATTTACTTAAGCTTAAGATGTGGGCAAACATAGTTATTGCAGATTAGTATATGAAATGCTAAACAGAAAAAAAATACAAGTCTGTAGAGAAAAGACTTGAATATTCATACTGAAATATAAGCATTGAGTATTTTAACTAGTGGAGGCTGTGTCCTTACAAATTATTACAGAGCTGTTACAGAGCTGGGAATTGAGTATTTTAACGGATTTTTATATTTCAACTATCTCATGTTTAGGCACTATCTGGAATATCAAGGATACCATTCCACCAGGCAGCCTGGGAGGCATGGTTAATGCAATCCTGAAGATTTTTTCAGAATCATTAGCAATAGATGCTGGTGAAACAATTATTCATATGAATGAAGCTGAAAAAAACAGGTTAAAACTCGCTGCAGAGGCAGAAACTGAGGAAAACATGAGTGATGTTATAGACAACTGTGTTTTGAGTGAAGATGATGACATGGAAGAAATACCAAAAGGAAAAGTCAGAAGAGAAAATGACATTTCAGACCTACTTCCAGTAAGTGTGGCTGGCTGGCTCGCTCTCAGAGAACTTAGTGCATTTGGCTGAGCATCTGACTGGTCTTGACTGAACATTAGCCAGAGTAGCTACCTACTAGTGTTACTAATCCTAACTCCCAAATGGCTTGACTATTTTAGGTAAAACTTCAAAGCTGAGCATGGAGAATTTCAGCTCAACTTGTTCAAATGTGAGCAAGTTGTATGGCACATCAGGAAAGCACATTTCCATTTTTTTCCTCTAGTGGAAGGTATAGGCTTACCTGACACTTTGTAGCTACTGCAGGAAGTTCTGATCTCTGTGTAAGGCAAGTGAGAGTTCTAATGGTTGTAACCATTCAGTTGTGAGTGGAGATGACACCGAGGTTAATGAATGCATTCACTATTGCTTATGTGAAATGAATAACAGAAATCTTTTCTGTTAAAACTTTAGTGCAGGTGGTGTTTCTTAAAGGTAAAATTTGTTCTGAAGCATCCAGCAGAAAGATGATAGGTTTTGTTTGCCTCTTGGGTTTTTTTGCCTTTGCCTTTTTTTTTTTTTTTTTTTAAATGGGGAGGGATAAGAAGAGGAGATGGCTGGCTTGTATTTTTAACTGACAGCCTGGGTCCTTTAAGTTGCACTGAAATGTTGTTTTAGAAAATTAAATTTGGTTCATATTTTTCTTTTTTAGACTGATAAGTGGGAACTGAAAGAAGTGACAGCTTTACTGATGGCTCAGCAGACTGCTCTTGAAATCATTGTTAATATGTGCTGCAGTGAAGGTTTGTAGGAATCTCTTTCATTGCAAGTGTTGCGGTGCATTTTTTTTCTGGGATAGGTCATGTTTAGTTTACTGTTTGGTGATCTTAGCTTTTAAGGGTGAGTGCACATAGACTTGTTGTCCCTGATACCCTCATCTAGGGGGCAGATTGGATTGTAATTTCTATGACTAATTTAAGTGTTTTTTTCATCATTTAAATAATTTCTATTGTTTACATATTTTTTGCATGATACTACATGTGCCAGCATTTAAGAACAAACAAAAAAGCAGTTGTGCTGAAGAGATATTTCCTAAAAAGTATTACAGCAAATTCTTTGTTCAGTTAGAGCATGGTGTGAGTGTTCATCTGATACAGTATGGGTGTGAATCCTATTGCAGGACTGGGGCATCAGTTTTTTTAAAGCAGATAAATCTTCCAGTTTTGATACTACAAGTGTTGCAAAAGAAGGAGGAGAGACAGCTTTTGCATGCAAATCTGGCAGCAGTGCAGATTTAGGCTGTTCAGAGTTCCACCTTTATGAGGTTTTTTGGAGGAGAAAGAAAGGCTGTTACTCTGGGGGAGTAGGAAATAGATATTCTGTATCGTCTATGAGCTCTGATAGTCAGTTTTGATAGCTTTTCGCCAAATCTTCAGGAAAACAAATAAATGATTCTCAGATTCTGTTTAAAAAAAACAAACAAACCCTCCAAAACCTGAAAATTGTAATTGCTAGTACAGTTCGTGAGCCTGATGCAAAAATAATTGTGTAGGAGATAACTTTCTAAGTAAATCTTTCAGGTTCTAATAAAATCCGCAGTAATACCCAGATATTCCCAATGGTGATTTTTTTTTTTCTCTTACAGCGCAAGGAAATTCTGCACCTAGTATATGAAGCTCATTGCATAACTGCATTTCTCATCTAATGAGCTGTAATTCATAAGCTCTCCCCTTTAATTGGAAAATCTCTTGTGGATAAGCTGCATATTCTGCCATTCACTCAGTGTAATGTAAGGCTGATTGTGTTGTATTTCACTACAGTACTTTACCCATTCATGGGCAGACAGAAACATAGTCTGTAGAAATTAAGAGGAATCCAGAGGCAGCTGTTCATTTAATTTTCAAATTATTTGAGGGCTAAAATAGCTGTAGCCATTATGCTGAGTTCATAGAAACACTCAGCTTGCCACAGAACTGAGGGAAACAACCAGGCTGGCAAGAGACATGTTTTACTGAATGCTGGCCGGTGTTTGGAAGAAGCAGAGTGCTCTCCTCTTAATGGGGACACAGGAAGGAATCCAGGAGACTCCAGCATTGCTGTCCAGTCTGTAGTTTGTAGGTTACCAGCGCTAGTTAAGATGAGATTGCCATTGGAAATGCTTCTGTATTTCCAAGAACGTTACAAAAAACCTGATCTTAGTTATGGGCTTATGTTCCAGAGTCCAGTTCCTGCTCTGCCCTGGTCACTCACTGTGAATATATGATGACTGTTGTCTTTGTTGTTGCTGAATTGCATGGTTAGCTCATATAGTTATAATTTAATTTTCAAAGGAGGTTTTTGTTTTCTTTGCTTTGTAAAGATGCAGATGAGATTTTTTTTAGAAGAGGCAAGAGACTAACTGAAAGGGGAGGTCTGCTTTGTTTTCATGCTTGTTGCTACTGTGGGTTAGTAAAGCATAAAAGACAACCGTTTTCTCATGCAAATGCTATTAACACTAGCATATTATGGCTGTAGAATGAATTGGATATTACCATAAGCAAAAGAAGATGCCCATGTGATCAAGTTGCCACAGCCTGATGAGTTACTTTGCATCAGATAAACAGTAATCATCACCTTCAAATAAATTCTTAAGCTCCTGCATAGTGCAGGTGAAATGCATTCATTTAGACCTTTATTGCTGTATTTTAAGTGAATGAATTTACCGTTTGCCACAGAAAAAGTGCATGGCTGTTACCGTAGTTACTACAGTACCTGGATCTCATGTGAATCTGTGTTGTCAGAGAAAATTACTTGAGGGTGAATATGATATTTTTTCATCACAGTAGTTAAATATCCTGACCTATGTACATAGGCAGAGCTTTCACCTGTCAGTAAGGAGGATCGGTCCAACCTGTAGACTTAGGACTTGCGTAAACACCAGTGTCACACCAGTTAAAATGTAACCAGGCTTAAAACAACTTTAGATAAACCAGTGTAAACCCTGTGGCAGTAGATATATCAGTTTAAATATAAATGATGGACTTAGCTTGTGCTTGTCAGGCCAAGTCCACCTTAAGCCATGGATGGACAGATTATTCACTTTACAGTAGCTGTGCCCATTGGTAACACTGCCTCAGCCCCTCTCACAATGTCTGCCCTTACAGATCTACTAGTAGAGTAAATCATGTAAGTATAAACCTAGTTCAGGTTTATAGCTATAAACCTAGTTTAATTTACTGAAAATATGTTGCCTGAAATGGCTAACAGAGATTAGCTGGCCTGCTTTGGCTTGTTTTGCTGTCGTCATTTCCTTTCAACTGGCCTTGCTGTGGAGACATTAACATCTTCATCCAGCTGAGTTACTGCCCAGTAAGAGGACATCTGCCTGTGGCTTCAGTATTGCCAGAGAAAACAGTTGCCTTAAACTGATTGCAGTTAGTAAACAAGTTAAGTTAAACTGCTTATTTGCATGCTTGAATTTACCTCAAAAAGTAAAATGGTACAATCCAAGTTAAAATCCTAGTAAATGCTTTATGAAATTTCTTCTATACCTTTTTTGATATCTTTAAGTGAGCATAGTTAATATCAGAGAATGAAGTACCCGTGTATGAAGAAGCTCTCATAAGAATACTTGTTGCCTGAGTGAATATAAAATGAACAGTTTTTTTAAAATAAAACAATTTAAACAAAAGTAGTATGTTATTTAGAACTGTGGCTTAATGGCACTTGGTTTGTGTGGACCTCGTTAGAGCCCAAGAGCTTAAAGACTTCTAAACCAAGAGCTGGAGCCAAGTTTAATTGAGAAATAGGATACCTATTGCATGAGTGATGTTACATTTACAAGTCTGTCTTCTGTTCTCAGATCCCTCTGATGATGAATGGGAAGAACTGTCCAGCAGTGATGAAAGTGACTTGTTTATGGAAAACTCATATAATGAGGGGGGTGGGCTGCTAATGTCACCCCTGTGCCTCTCTGATGAGGTTAACTCCGCGTTTCTGAACAACCTCATTCCAAAGAAGGTATTGTCTTTTATTTCCAACACATGGTACAGTCTTTCCCTTGTGCCTGATTTGTATCCCAGGTTAGGCAAACAAATTATCCCAATCCATCTGGAGAAAAAGGAATATTTTTTTAAATCAGTTTAGCTTCACTTTTTTTGGCCTAAAGGTGGAGCATCATCACGTGAGCTATCTCGACCTAAATAATTTTTTCATGTAAGTGGGAATAGAAGGTTCATGTGTTTCAGAAATCTGGTACTGCCTTTTTTTTTTTTTTAAGTTTGGCTTCTCCAAAATACAAAGGTTATTCCTTGATTTGGACATGAAAAAGATTACCTGCAAAAAGAAAGGAAATTTTGAGTAGAAGCATGACTGCCAGATTTCCATATTGGCTAAGTGAGGTGTAAGTAGCGTATGTGAATGGCAACAGTCAGCACTGAAAAAGTGTGAGTTCCTCTTTCCCCCTGTTTTACACATAGTGTCTGAAGTATAATATTTGACACTGACAGGAATTCAGATGTTCTTGTTTCAGAGTTTTGCTCATTCTTATTTGGGGTTGTACAGATTAAGTTCGTCATTTGAATCAGTTATTATGCTAGTTCAGCAGCGTGGTAGAATTCTGACCCAAGATGTCAAGGTGCGAGATGATTCAAGGCTTTTTGTACTTAATAGCAAGCAGTCTAAGTTTCATGGCAACATCTTTTAGACTTGCAGCTATCTGAAAATTCTGTAGTGGAATCTGTAAGAAGAAAGATCCAAATAAAAAAGAGTAGCAGAGACCTAGAAAATCACCTTTTGTTCAGTACAGTTGGATACTTAAAATATGCTATGCTAAACCCAGTGTATAATTGCACCATTTGAGTGAGGAAGATTCTGGCATTTTTAGCAGGTGAGACACTTGCTACCTGGAAAGCTTTGAAATATGTAGTTTGAAGTATCTTTTTGACATGAAGCTAAAATTTCAGTCTTCCCCTCAAACACACCTAAAAAAAAAAAGGAAAAAAAAAAAAGCTTTATTGCTAAACCTTTCTTTTTCCCCTCCCCAGATTCTTGAAAAAACCGCTTTTCCGAACAGTGTTGCTCTAGACATCTGTATGCACAATCCGTCTTGGAAACCATTAATTAAAAAGTAGGAATTTCATTGTCTCTTACTATTTTTCATGTATATTCAGTTGTTTTAGAACTCTTAGAAGGATTGCCCATCTTTGGGTTGCTTTTAAGATCTGGACAATGGCAGATCTGATACGTGATTTTGAATAAAGAGATACAAATGTTTGTGTAAGCTGCACACCAGATCACAACCTTATTTAATTCAAGATCATTCTTTGTATTTTGACATCTGTTTTCAAAGAGATCTGCTAAGTGCATTTTTTTGTTTGTTTCAGACTGAATGCAGTGCAATGTAGAGCTTTAACATGTCTTCATAGCATTTTGTTAGTGTCAGATGTGGATTGTCTTGGAGGAGCTTCAGCACTTCAGTCCCTTGCACAGCATCTCTCGCAGCTAGTCTTTTCTAAAACGGGTAAGATGTAAAGGGGGCTTGCTGACCTATTTAATATAGATATAAGGTAGCCATGTTCATTGTTAAGTTTTAATGCCATTTTATTACTAATTTTATCGCTTTGGTCTTTCAAAATAAGGATACTGAATGTTGGAAATGTGCTGACAAAACAGTGTATCCTGATAAGATGTGTTTATCCAAATTGCATCTTGAGCAAGTATGCTCCTAATGCAAGAATATGCTTTACGTCTGTGTGTGTGCACACAGAAGGTCACTAAGTTAGTGGATGAATCGTGCCTTGCTGTGAGACCAGAACTGTTTGCTTGGGCATATTTGTGATTATAGCAGTTTTTCATCAATGAGACAAGCCATGAAGAAGATGGGACATTTTCATTTTAAATGTGCAAACTAGCCTAAATGGACATGTGAAAAAAAGGGTACCTAGCATAGTCTTTCACATAATTTTTTCTAGGAATCTTATGAAATTATGGCAAAGGTGGTTGTTGCAAAAATCTGGAGAATGTACATCCTTATTACAGTAGGAAAGAAAGCAGCTGCCTTGTCTCCAGGATATGCTTTATGCATATGATTGCATACCTTTATTGAAAATATATTTGTAATAAGAAAATGTGCAAAGTTTTTATGACTAAATATTAAAGCTACTTAACTTCCTGTTATGGTGGTGGTGGTTCAATTTCAATGGAGAAGGCAATAAATTTCATTTTTCTAAAAACACTATTTTAGAATATCAGATATATCCTGGTAGACGCTATAATGTATTCACTGTAGTTCCTCCAAGGCACATTATTTCATAGAGATACTGTGATGGTTTCCCCATAGATCTGCTAGTATCAGTATCATTGGATGGTCTAGCATAGATACGCAGCAGTTAGCATTTCCAGCTACCTCCTGTAATCTTGTACATCAGATCAGCATCATTTCAATAATACTGTTGGACCATTTACCCTATGATCTCTCTGTTACTGACACTAGAGAAGCTGAACTGAGATTAAAAAAAAAAAGAGAGAGAAAAAAAAGAAAAAAAAATTAGTTCCAAGCTGATGATCTGGTTCCCTGACAGGCTGCTTCGTTCAGACTATTCTGATAATCTGTTTTTGTTTCAAGGTCAGTGATGATGGCTTTTCAAAAAATAAGAGATATTCTTAGAGGCTGGAAAAGCCTGCCAATTCTCAAAATTGTCAGAAAACATTTTTCCTAAGACAGATCTGTTGAAGTCTAGCATATGCATGGCTTTGTCATTTCTTGTCTCTTAGAAGCTTGAGAAGCTCAGTTTTCTTCCCTTCCTTCAAGCATCTTCATTTGTAGCCACAAATGCAATGTGTGTAGTTCTTATTTGCTGTAGTGTACAGTATGACACTGCATTAATGCTTGAAAATGCATCTGCCTGCAAAACACACTTTTTTCTCAATGTCATTAAAAGCATGTGATCAGTCTATGGGAACATTATTACTGACAGTGTAGTGCTTGAAAAACTAAAATGCAGGAAATGAAAATAAATATGAAGACTATGCAAGGAAGTTCACATAAAATATTTGTCTCATGCTTGAAGAGCAGGACTTGCAAGATTTCAGGGTCTACATGTTATGCTTCGCAATAGTCAGAAAGTTCTTAGATGAAACTGGAGAAGTGGCTAGCTGAAGACAGAGGGTGCTAATAAATTAGTTTAATGGCCCATGTCCGTTTTCGTTAACATGCTATTTTTTTAATAGTGAAACGCTATGTAATGGAAACTGCCAGATAGAGTTGATAACATACCAACATGTGGTTAGAAGGAATTCTGTGGTTTACAGGGTGAAAAAGGGGCATAAAGATCTAGTTGCTTACATAGGAAAGGAGGAGATACGCATGAAATAATCAAGAGTTTCTGCATCTGGAGTAGTCCAGAAAATAAGAACACATTAGAGGAAAATGCAGAACGTGTATTGAAGATGATGGCTGGTATTGATGAATTTGTAGTTAAACAAGAATAATGCACTGTTTGAATTGTACATTTCTGAAAGGTTATTAAACCACGGGGAAACATGCTCTTTATATGATTTGGAAAGAGTCCAGTGTTCTGGGTGTCTAAAAAGCCTCCTTAGAAGACAGAAGAAAGGAGTTAAAGTACGCAGTCAGCTTCTGTAGTTTTCTCAGTTCCTGTATTATGGCCTCCATGTGATACCAGGTCTCAAGCTTCTGTTCTGATGGTGGTGGTTTGTACCATATGTTAGGTCACACAAGTGACTTAACCAGGGATGTGCCTGAAAATGAGGACCAACCGTGGTCTAACCTCCAGATGCAGTTAATACTGAGTTCAAACAAATCACTATAGTTACAATCTACAAAGACCAGTCTCTGAAAATCGAGCTCTTCCTGTTTGTGGTAGTACCTGGAGGAACGATTAAGAAATTTGTATTTCTTTGCTTCTTGTATCCTTCATCTTCCTGTTTAACTTCTGGCTCTGGATTCAATTCTTCTACAGAACTCCCTACAGACACAGAATTCCTGGAAGCTATAACCAGTGCTTTGAGGGCTCTCTTACAAACAATGGCATCAAAGAACATCTCCCAGGTAAAAGCTTTCAAACTCAAATGCTGTGGTAGGCTCAAATTCATGTGAGATTGTGCTGGAAAGTTTTTGAAACAAAACCATTTAAATGAAGTGCTAAATTTCAGCAACTGTGAACACTGAAAGAACAGATTTAATAGCATTCACTCTGTATTTTTCATGGACCTTACAGGAATACTTCTTTATGTATCTCCTTCTTCACATGTAAACAGATGAAAGGTATTTCAAAACCAAAATAGGAATAAGCAACAGGTAGTATCTTTAAGAGATGGATATAATGACAAGCATTTAGTAAATTAGCACCTAGAAACGTTGATTCTTTATTTTCTGATGTCATCTAGTTGAAGCTGGTTGTTCTTCTAGAATATTGGCTGGACATGAATTAGTGAGCTAAATATAGGAATGAAGCATAACAGTTTGTTATATAAGATGTAATACTAGATGGTCTGCTGGTCCTTTCTGGCTTTAAACTGAAAAATGAGCTTCTATACTATAAGTTGTAATGAGTTGGAAATAGCTATTGAGCTAGGTAAATTTGTAAAAATCCCTTTGGACTCAGAACTTTTTCCTTCAGCTTCATGACAGCCTTGGTTATGTTCTGGAAGAAGCACCTTAAGCTGAAAGGGAGAGTTTAACTGTTTTCTTGCTGATTACATTTTCAGAATTCATGTAGTTTTCATAATACAGGACTCTGTTATAAATTTGCCTGTGTTCTGTAAAAGCAAATGATCTAAATGTCATGTTTGATAATTTCCATGAAAATGTAAATGTGTGGGGTCTTTTTTTTTGTTTTTTCCCCCTTGCTAAACAGTGTATGACTCCTGAGCAGCTGTTGGCTTTATGTGAAGCTAGTATTCACAGCAGCAATGCCAGTGTTAGAGTGAATGTAGTGAGCATCCTTGGAATTTCTGGCAGCGTCCTGGCAAAAGGGCAAGATACAGCTGAAACACTAAAGGTGAAAAAGCAAACTTTGCATTGCAAACCTAAAACAGTTTTGATACTTCTTTCGATTTCCTTAAGCACTGCTGGAAAAATAACTTTTTCTCTCTTATTTCAGATGATTGGAAAATTTCTTCTTGAGGTTGCTATGAAGGAATCTTCTCTTGTGGTAGCAGGGGAAGCCTTGGATGCACTTTTTGATGTATTTGCAGATGGTAAAGAAGCAGAAAAGGCAGCGGTACAGATCAAGTTGCTTCCAGCACTGAAAGAATTTCAGCCAGTGTTCAAAATGAGGGTAGGCATCAAATGCAGCCAGCTCAGGGTCTCAACACACAATGTGGGTTAAAGCTTTGAGATTTGGGCTGCTAGAAGAGTTAATTAAACAGGAATGTATGGCTTTACAAGATGACCAAAAAAAAAAGAAAACACATAATTGAATTCCTGATATTCCGCTTTAGAGGAAAGCAAATACACTTGCCTTGCAGTTCATGGAACCATCAAGGTAACAGCGCAGCATTGTGTTGCAACATCTGCATTACACCATCAGCATTATTGATGTCCAAATCACTGTATTGTTCTGAAACCCTTGTAAAAAAAAAAATCTTGCAGATGTCTCTGGAGGAGAACAGCTAAATTGGTAAGGGAGAAGTCCCTTCTGAAGTTACACTGACATCTTCTGTTTTTAACTTGCTGTAATTGCAGGTGGACATTTTTGTTCTGTTGTTGGTTAATTAAAATATATCATGTATTCTGTATTTTCAAGAACCACAAGGCCAAAATTCTAAACTGTAATTTTAAGTACATCCCTGTCTTAAATAGAGAATGACCTTCAATATGTTGTTTCTTTAGTCACATGAAGCGTGAGGAGTGACTTTCATAGTCTTAAAGCTAAGCACTATACACACAAAATACATACCTGACAGTGCTATAGTTGTTTGGTTAGTGAGATGTGCAAGGTCTTTCATATAAAAGCTACAGAAAATAAGTGTATGTTTCAGAATTTTGAGTGAAATAGCATGCCAATAGTAGTCTAGTTTTAGGCAGAGATGTATTATAGTAAATTAACTTGCAGAAACAATTGCTAGCGACACATGTGAACATGTTGGAGTTCTCAAAAGGCATGGATAGCCTGCCTTGATAGAAGACGTATATACAATTACTATAAACTTTAGGTGATCTAATAGGAGAAACTTCTCCATTGCTAAAGTATGTATTTTTTGGTTTTACAGATGCGAAAAGAAGGCAAAGGACAATATAGTACAGATCAACTGTGTGTTCTTGACAATGTGAAGATGAATTTGAGAAGATTCATTGCATATCAGGAGACACTAGGGAAAACCCCAACTTGAAACATCGAGGAACTTTAAACTAAGGTTTCCCTTACTGAATGTTTTCCAAAAATATAACTGTTTTGAACTTCTAAAATTTATTGAGCAGAGCAGTTTCACTTTCATGTTAATACTGCGTTTTTTTATGTTCAGTATTTTTATACTTCTGGGTTGATGCAATATGAAAGTCACAGTGTAAAAAAACATAACATACTTTGAGATTAAGTGTTAGCAGTGATAAAAATGTGTTCTTGCAGTCCTGAGGTCTGCACATAGCACCACTGTCATTGTTTAGAAATCCTCACATATCCTGGTGGAAAACTATAATTGCATGGAAAAGTAATTTAGAGAATATTCTTGGTTATGTGCCAGATCACAAAAAAAAATTTAAAAGCTCAAGGTATTTTTCAGGGAATCGAGCAGCGGCAGAACGTTCATATTTGCTATTTGCTCTTACCTATTTCTAGAATTGCACAGGCACTTATGGCAAGCTTCCCAAGAGAAGTGTGTGATAAGTGTGTAGATTACTGTCAGCACTTGGATCTGTTACTTCATGACGTTCATCAAAGAGAAAACTGTTTCGATTCATTTATGATAAACTCAGTACGATAGCTTTTTGCTGTGGAAATCAGTGTAAGAGGATCCTACGCTTATACGCAGCTCCCTGTTTTTACTTTATTTTGATTGGTATTTCTGAAAATCAAGTCTCCTGATTTACTTTCTTCCTTGTAATTCTACATCAGGATGAATTTGAATTCAGGGAAGTAGTAAATCTAATTAAAAGTATTTTTTTAAATACTGTGGTATTATCTAAAATAACTTTATAATGGCTTAAAATATCTTTTTCAAATATTTGTGATAGAGATTTTTAAGCTGTAAAATACAGAAACTATTTTCAAAAAATATCACTGATTCATGAAGATTGAATGTGATCTTCTATATATGAAAAGCTTTGGTTGTGTTTCTGTGAATGAGATCCTCTCATACACATTTTTTTTAAGGGAAAAACCCCACAACCAAACACAAAAGCATTTTGTTATGCTGATTTTTGAAACGAGAGTTTTTCCCCCCCTCTTCTCTTAACATGCTGCCTTAGCACAGGCATCTGGCTTTTGGCAAGATTTTGCCCCTGGTGTTAGGCATGGAACTACAAAGACCAAATTTGCTCGGTTTGTTAGATTTCAGTCTCTTAGATTGGAAAGCAGGCTCAGGAACTGGCCAGATAACTTGCAAATGACTGACTTTATGAAATTCTGATATATGGTATTTTGTCAAATGCAAGAGAAATGAAAAATTAGTTTAAGCAGCTATACTGCCTGAAGTCCTGTTACTGCTATTGATTTATAGGAGTTGGATGAAATGTGTGATGTGATGCAGTGCCTGCTAATCAAATGAGTGGGGGATTGGGAAGGCTCAAGGGCCTGGAGAAGTCCAGGAGAAGTCCTGAGGAGCACAGAGCGGTTGAAAGGTTATCCTGGGATTTGGCAGGGGCAGGCAGTGAAGAGGGCTGGAGTGTAACAGGTGAAGAAAGAGTAGCTAGGTGGATTACAGCATAAGACTGCACAGTGTGTGGATTTTAATCCCAGTGTTGTGCCTGGTAACAGGCATTAATATTTGTTTGGAGCACTTAAAAAGACTTTCACACAGAAAGTTCTGCTGTCATTTTCTGGGTGCTACACTGAATTGCAGGATGATCTAGGTTGAAAAGGATTTCTGGAGGTCTCTTAGTCCAGCCCCTTGCTCAAAGCAGAACTTACTTTGGAGTCAGATAGGCTGTGCTAGGCCTTGAGCATCTCCAAGGATGGAAATCCCACAACTCTGGATAAGCTTTTTCCAGTGCTTGACTGCCCTCACTGTGAACACTTTTTTTTCTTTTTCCCTTGCACCTAGTAGGACTTCCCCCTGCTGCAAAATGTGCCCCTTGTCCTTTGACTGCACACCACCAAGAAGAGTCTGCCTCCATCTCCTCTTACAACCCCCATTTGGTAGTTGTAAAGAAAACAACAATTATATTCCCCTCTTCTCCAGGCCGAATAAAACCAGCTCCCTCAGCCCATCCTTGTACCTCGTGTGCTCTAGCCCTCTAACCATCTTGGTGGCCTTCTGCTTGACCTGCCCTACTGTGTCTTATACTGAGGGGCCCAAAACTGGACACAGTATTCCAGATGTGATCTCATGAGTGCTGATCTCATGAGAAGGGAAGTAGTCGCTTTTTTTGACCTGCTGGCCATGCTCCTGCTAATGCAGTCCATTATTTGTTAGCCTTCATCACTGCAAGGGTGCACTGCTGACTTCAACTTACTGTCCACCAGGACCCTTAGGTCCTTCTCTACAAAGCTGCTCTTCGGTCATTCAGTCTACAGCCTGCTCTATTTTATGGGATTACTCTGTCCGAAGTGTAGGACTTTGCATTTTACATAAGTGTAGCAGTCAGAATCTGGTTCCTGGGGACTGTTGAACAATTCAGTGTGTTATTTTTTGTTTAGTGATTTATTTTTTTTAAGTTACTAATGAGAAGGAACATTTCATCTTCAAATATGAATCTGAAAGTTGCAGATAAATATATAGAAGATAGGACATCCACTAGAAAACCTTTTTTTTTTAATAAAAGCTATCAGACCCTGGTTTTTTCCTTCAAGGGAAAAGACAGACTGTCATTTAGATCTTAAACTATTCCAGCAGTATGAGTGCATGACTTTTTTTTTTTTTTTTGCTATGCACTAATCAGTTGAATGTCTTAAAAAAAAAAAAAAGTCATTTGTGTCATAATAAGATAGGTGTGTAGTATGAACCATATCACTTGCAGAAGTATATGATTTTTAGTGCTTAAAATACTTGCTTCTATCTTCTGGTACACATGCCATTTCTAGCTAATAGCTGAAAGAGAAATAAGGACATGCAAAGGCATTTTGGTTTCTTGTGAGTTTGTAGTATAACATACAAAACCTAAAATAATCCCTTCACCTTCGTTTCATGAGGAGACTGGAGCACTTTAGTGGGCCTGTGTGGCTGAGGGCATGAAACACTGACAAGCTGGTGGCTCTGTCTCCATCTCACCAGATACGTTTGGGTTGATAGAGGGGTAAGCTGTAGCTCTTGGGAGGTGTTTTTGTTGTTTTAACCTCTTAGCTAATACTAATGAAGCTTTTATATGTGATAGTTCCTAACATCCTATGTTGTAAGATCTTTGCCAAAGTCCATTGCCCTTACCAGTGGCCCATAGCAAAATGGAGCCCTCATCTTCCTTTGGGGTTTCTATATTATAGTTATCTAATAATAATTAGCCAACTGCGTATTTTGATGTCCATACTTTTATATCTCTGAATGAGAAAATCTTACTCTATCACCTGCCTAGCTACCAGTTTAGTGTAATTTGCTCTTGGTGTCTAATGAAGGGTTTGTGACTGAATGAGAGGTAATAATTTTGTATGTTAATTTAGAAAGCATGTTCTGCTTGTAAGGGGCAAGATAGAAGTTAATAGGAAAAGCATGGAAGACTTTTGAAGACTTTTGTCTATGGAAGACGAGGCAAGTTATCAGTGATTTAAAGAAGTGTCAGATTGGGGCCTAAATCCAGAAGAGATTTGTAAGTACAGAAGAGCTAAGCTGGAAGATTGGGACTGTAAAAGTTGCTTGGACACAGTTAAAGAAAATTAAGGCAGCAGCAGAAGTGATGATGTGGTGCAAATTAAATGTTTTGGGGGCTCTTTTGGCACTGTTTTATTTAAATAGGCTTAGGGTAAGCTTGAGACAAAGACAAGATCCTTGGCAGCCTATAAAGGCAAAGGCAGATCTTGAAGATACTTTGAGGGTGGCAGAAATTGGACTGATCTAGACAGTGTGCAGAATAAGTAAATAGATGCTAAATAGATGTAAGTGATCTTCATCAGTTCATGTAATCACACAGATAAGACTGGTATCAAAACAGGTATCTGAAACTGAATTTATTTGCTTATCCTGGTCCCTAGGGCATCATCTGTCTGTGCTTCAATTAAAAAACTGCAATCCTTTGAAAGTATGGATTGCTTCTTTATTTGTCTCCCTGTCTGGCACCTAGCACAACAGAATCTGGCTCTGGGTTGAGATTTTATACCAAAATAGGTGCTGAATTTAAGTCGGTCTATGGTATTGAGTGAAGAGCATAAAGAGGGCTGTGTGCTCCCCGCCCTGTTCAGAAGCAGTAGGACTGGTGGCATTTGCTGCTGCTTTGGCCTCTCTGCAGCCTGCAAAATGTTGAATCCCCAACTGTGTAGATAAGGAGTTATCATTGCTGTGTGGTTTTATTTTTGCTCTCTGTGAAAAGAAACAAGTGGCAAGACTTAAATAAGCATTTGTTGTGAAGTACTTTTTATATATCATGCCTTGACATTCAGAAGATGGCTGTATATGACATTGTAGTCAATCGTTTAACTATTTGGGGTTTGTGGTGTGTGTTGAAGGTATTTTTTTGTACAGTATGGGTTTTTTTAAAGATGGTTGTCTTAGAGGAACAAGAATAACTTTAACCAGTACTCCTTGGCTTGGTTTTACATTTGTATTTTGAGAGAAAATATTTAAAAAATCAGAGCACAGTAAAATTACAAAATGAGAACTGTGTCAGAGAACAAATTAATTTAAAATCCGTTTGTAGTTTAAGTATTATAAATGAAATGCATATCTTGTGGAATATTAACATAAAACAACCAACCAAAAATGCACATAAACTCAAGTTCTGTTTCCTTAGTAATTTGCAGTAAAAGCATTCCCAGAGGATTGGATAGGAACGTCTAGCCTTACATTTACTGTTGCAAATTCCAATTCAGGCAATGGTACTGGCAATTGAAAATCATGTAATTGTTCCTTTCTGGCAAAGATGAACTGAGCAAACAATCTAAATATAGTTTGCACTGGACATACTGTTAAGGTATATAACATTAAGATAATTGGCCAAAACTGAAAACTCTGACAGTCACAGCAGATTAAGGAACTTGACATTTTTCCACAAGGGCTGAAACATGGTGAGCCTTTCTGTTTGAAGAAGCTTTTACTTGAGTGGTGGGGTGTTTTTGTCCAATTTCCAAATAAATTCAAACCGTTAACTTTTGTACCTTCTGGGAAAAATAGCATGCATTTAAATCAGTTCACTCTAATTTCATTTTGTTTCTGTATTATTTTCATAAGTTCCTTGTTTCTGTGAGAGGCATTTCGTCAGACATAATTCAGTGACCACATAAAAACATAGGTTGAGACTTGCACACAAAGGATATGGTAAGATGCTTTTTTTTCTTTCAAATCTGGGTGTCAGGATCTCCTTGCATTACTGTTATATTAAGGGCTTAAATCAAAATGCTTGTGAACTGAAATAAGATACCATTGTAATAATCTGTACTGTGTTACAACGGCTGTGGCTGCTACGTGGTCTCAACACAATGGAGGGTGCTGATGCAGCCCTGGGGTTGCAAGGCGCTCACATAAATACTTATACCACTCTTAAAGATGCGTTGGGATTTGAGTATACCTTCTACTGGTTTTGTGTTCCTTTTTTGACAAGAATCCCAGCGAGGATTCTTTTTTTTTTTTTCTTTCTCCTCTGATGTGAATTTTTATTTGAACTTTTGAGGAGAATTGCCTTGGCCTCTTTCCTCTTCCCCACCCCTTGATGGAGTGAAAGGCACTTCCAGAATTTAACTGAAGAATGGCTGATTCAGCTAGAAAATGCATGATGTTTCTAAATAACCTTTTCTGAGAAGTTCTCTTTTTAGTAAGTAAAAGAGTTAAAGTTCAAAGTCATGATTAAAAAAATCACTTTGACCATATTCAAGTGGGGGGAGTTGATGGTTGGGAAGGGTGCGGGTGCCTTTTTTTTTTTTTTTTTTTTTTTAATACCCCATAGATACCTCAAAGGCTTTAGATTAGGGAGTGTATCACACCACCCATGTTGTCCTGGCTTTATTTGCTTGGGACTAGAGTTGCTACTGAGGAATCCTGTAAATTAATAAACCCCAGTACTACAACAAAACTTGGTTACATTTATGTTCTATTAGTGTACAACAAAATTGTTTTTTTCAGAATTAGCTTTTTTAAAAAAAAGTTATTTTTTCTGTTTCTGTTATCTCCTTAAGGACAACATGAAATCCTTTATTAGACTTACACTCACTTTTCTGTGTTGTGTTTAAAAAAAAAAAAGTTTATGAATGGAAACCTTTTTATTTGCATCTTTGATGTAAGAGGAACATCAGGCTAGTCATTTTCTAGTTACCTTTTTCTGGTATTTTTATAATTCTCAGAATAATTGAAGAATTTGGGTTTTGGAAAATAGGGTTATTCAGGGCGGTATTTCTCCAATTCCAAGCTGTGCTTAAGTCCCACCAGCTTCCACTTGGCTTTTGATGGTAGTTTTAGGTACAGATCCTAATTCTTAAAGCAATTAAGTCTGTCAACTCAAAAAACAAATTTCACCCTACAGCTTCTTGCTGTAGTTGGGTTTCTCTTGGACAATGCACGTCAGACACCGTGTGACAGAACAGAGGAGGGCTGGGGACAAAATGCCCTGCTCTGGGATGATGGGGAGAAGCCAGAACTTTAGTCTTTGGTTGTCATCAGGAAGTGGTGCTAAGACGACGACTTTGCAAACTGTCCACCTCATGGAATATTTGGAACTGAAATGGAGCTTTTTAATTCCAAAACCTTCACCTCCATCTTGTTAAATACTCTCCCATGCAATTCAGAAACTATGGGAAGCACCAGGCCCTCCATGCAGTATGCTGGAAACTTTCTAGCTGATATTAAAGGCGTTTTAAGGCTGTAGTATGAAAACACTAAAAATAAAACTGAATCTGACCAGAACTTGTACTATTAAATGTTGCTGTTTGCTGTGTTGTGTATGTAATGTGTTTTTCCATCTGCAGAAGTGTTGGCTGTACAAGTATGGCACCTAGGCTATCTTTTCCCCTCCTTTGGAGCTGAATGAAAGGCAGGAAGACCTAGAAGTATCTGTAACCATCTCAAAAAGAGTTTTAGGGGAGTGCAGTGGCAGCTGACGGCGTACGAGAAGGGTAACGCGACCCCAGAAGACGCCGTGTACCGCACAGCGCTGGTACTGGTACGCCCGACGCCCTTATCTAATGTACACATGCACTAGCCTTACGGGTTGACAGAAGCAGCTCCCCCCAAAGCGGGGCCGTACCCTGCGGCTGCTCAGGCGCCCTCCCCGCCGCCCCAGCCGGGGCCTCCCCCGCCGGCGGTGCTGCCCCCTGCTGCCCGCCGGGGCCTCCGCCTGCGGCCCCCGGCCGCTCCTGGCTGCACCTGCAGCTGGGGGAGCCGGGACGAGAGTTCGTTCCCCGAGCGCGGCCCCTCCCTGCCGCTGCCCCGCACCCCTGCAGCGCGGGGCCGGCGGGCTCCGCCGGCGGGTTTCCCTGCAGCCTGCCCCGCGCCTGCGGGCCGGGCCGCCCCGCGACCTGGACGGTTCCGCCGTGAGAGGAGCCGCCGCTCTGGCCCGAGAGCCGCCGGGGCTCCGCTCCCCGGCGCCCCGGCACGGCGGCAGAGGCGCCAGGGAAGCCCGGGCTCGGGGCGGCGGGAGCCGGGCCGGGGGAGAGGCCGGGGCCCGCCAGGGGCGCCGCCTGGCCGGGCCGGCCGCCGCCGCCCCCCTTTATTGCGCGCGGCCCGTGTGCCGGCGGCCCAGCCGGGCCCCGCCTCGCCGCGCTCGCCAGGAGGGGCGGGGGCTGTGGAGCGACGGCAGCGAGCAGGCAGGCGCGGAGCTGCCCTTCCATAGGAGCCGCCATTAGCGCTGGGACCCGGTGACAGGGTCTCGGCGTCGGCGGCCGGCGCGGCGCGGGGAGCGGAGGCAGCCGGGGTGGGTCCCCGTTTGATGGATCCCCGGATCGCCTGGTTCCAGCCAGAGCAGCTCGGCCCCTCGAACCGCCTGTGGATGCAGATCTGGGAGACCACGCAGGGGGTCCGCAACCTCTACTTCCAGCAGCAGGAGCAGCAGCAGCAGCAGCAGCAGCAGAGCGCCCCCGCCGGGGCCGGCCCGGCCTCCCCGCCCGGCATGTACCGCGCCCCCCGCGCCGACCCCCAGCCCGACTTCCTGCCGCTCGAGAGCGCCAACAACCAGCACAACCGCAGCCACCACCAGGCCTCGCCGCCCCCGGGGGCCGCCGCCTGGGCCCGGCCCGCGCGGGGGGGGCCGCCCGCCGCCGCCGCCGCGGCCGCCAGCAACAAGAGGAAGCGCGACAACAAGGCCAGCACCTTCGGGCTCAACTACAGCCTCCTGCTGGGGCCCCCCGGGCAGGGCCGGGCCCCCGCCCTGGGGGACGAGCCGGCCGCCCGGGCCCAGGCCGGCCTGGCCGAGCCGCTCTACACCGGCACCCCCTGGAAGAAGAGGAACTACAGCCAGGGAGTCGTGGGGTGAGCGGCCGCGGCGCCGGGCCGGAGGGCGGGCGAGGGGGCGCCGGGCAGCGGCCAGCGCCGGGCCTGGGCCCGGCCCGGCCTCCGGAGGAGGCGGGAGCCGCGGCCCTCCCCGCCCCGGGGCCGGCGCGGGGAGCGGCGGCCGCACGCCGGGGCCGGGCAGCGGGGCGGCGGCGGCGGGGGGCGCTGGGCCGCGGCACCTGAGGCGCGGCGGCGGGGCGCGGCCCAGGCCCCGGCGCCGGCGGGTGGCGCAGGGCCGCCGGGCCGGGCCCGCGGGGCACCGCTCGCCGCCGGCGGGGGGAGACGGGGGCAGCGGGCGCCGGGCCGCTGCTCCGGCTGTCAGTCCCCGGCGCGGCGCGGGCCGCCGGGGAGGGGCCTAAGGCGGGGCAGCCCCTCGTGCACCGCGGTGCTGACCGTCCCGCCCTCCGGGGCGAGCGGCGTCGGGCTGGGCTGCGCGGCCGGCCGGGGCGGCGACTCCTCGGGGGAGGGGGGAATAAACGCGTTTGGCGGCGGCGGGGGCAGCGCCTGCCGCGGGTGCCCGGGTGCATGCTAATGGTGCGGGCACGCCTATCCGCAGGGGACGGGAGCTCCTCGCAGGCTCTTCTGCTGTCACCGCGTGTGCACGTGGGGCGTGTTACACGCTCCTCGCCCGGTAACGCGCTTTGCTCCTCAAACACAGGTGTTCTGCTGTCACCCTGCTGCTCGCTTTGCGGCTCTGCTGGTTTTTGTTGTTGTTGAGACCTCTAATACCATTGCTGCTCACGCACATGCTGCGGGGCTGGATGAGGCTCTTCGCTCGGCTGTCGCTCAGGACGGCTGAGCTGGGGGGAGGACGGAGGACAGCAGGCAGCACACTGTCAGCTGTGCAGGTCCTGCACGCCTGCCCTCCGCAGCCACTGTCAAGCACACTTGTAAAGCTTTGTGCTACATGTGGACCAAATACATAGTAGGAACTGTAACTTAAAAAAATTAATAGTCTGCTGCTCTTAAAAGGAAGCACATAGACTAGGTAATTACACAGGGAGTGTGGTTTCTAAGACCTGAGAGAGAAGGTATGCACACATGCTGGCACCCGCTCTCAGAAATAAACTTGTGTGCGTGTATAGAGCATTATGGATTTCAGTATGGGATTATTAATGGTTTTCATGGAGCTCTGACTGTGGAATGTGTGTGCTGATCTGAGTATTTTGTTCATAGTGTGTTTGTGTTAGCTTAGGTCTCATCGGTTGGCGTTGCACGAGCCCACAGAGATCGAGGGCAGGCAAACACGCATCTTCTGTCGTGTTTAGCTGAAAACTGTTTTGAGCCCTCCCTCCTCCCTTTTTTTAAACACAGCGATTGCTTTTGATATGGGTGATGCCCTGGATAAAAGCCATTTGGTAACTTCTGTGGCCTTTTTTTTTTTAAAGTTCATGCTTTTCAAAATATAACCTTTGCCTTGACCCAAAGCATGCTCCTCCTCCCCGCAGCAAGAGCACGTTGACGTGTATTTGACTTGTTAAGTATGGATTTCTCATGTGGTGTATGCAGGTGTAATACCCTTTCCAATCCTGCTCCTTTACAAACAAGTCTGGCTTCGTTCCAGAGTTCAGATGGCAGAGGTGTATGGTGACAGTTGAAGGCCAGGAAGAGCTCATTTTAGAAATCAGTAATGATTTAGATGCATCAGTTTTTGTGTGCCCACCTTGCACCTAAGGGTCCTTCAGCCTCCTCCCACCAGAAAGTGTTGACCTCTTTGCCTTCCGAAATCGCTGTTCTGTAAGGTTTGTCAAAATGACTATTCAAATTTGCTGGTCACTTTGGAAGACAAACTCTTACCACCTCTGGCTCCCTATTTTCTTGCCAGCTCCTATGTTACCTTTACTGCTGGGGTTATAATAATTCATAAAATGACACTGCAGAAGTGTGCTATTTTAAGTTCTGTAGTCACTGTATGTTGGAACCTTCCATAACTTTCTTCACAAGACTTAAAAGTAATGTGTGCAAAACATACCAAGTACTGATTTTTTGTAAGTTAGTTTTTGGACTCTGTTTATCTTCTAGCTTGTCACTTATTTACTTGAAGGTTGAGGAACATTTTTAGAAGAGTCTTCCTCTCTCTCTCTGTCTCGTAAATCCATAAACTTTTTCCCTGTATTGAAGATATAGGGGCGGAAAAAGGGTGAGCTTCAGCAAGAGATTAATATAATAATAACAACAGCAGCAGTATCAAAGTATTCAACATGATGTCTATTGCTAGAGTAGAATTTCAGTTGAATCAGTTTCAAACTCCCAAGTGGAAGCACATTGTGGACTTTTTTTTTTTAATAGTATCAAAAAGTACTCAAATATGTTGGTCTACGTTTGGCTTGACTGTCTAGTTTGTGGCATATATTTACATGATGCTGAGATTCTGTTTTAGCTATTTCCGTTGTTCAAAGCAGAGTAAGGTAGAGTGTCTCTAAGATATACCCCTACATTGCTTTTCCTAAATTATGGAAGTGAGTGATGTTTGCTTCTAAAAAGCTATTTATTCCAAAGACATTTAGAGACAGTTGGTTAACAAATCTTGAATAAAAAATTGTGAAAACAATTTCTAAAAGGAGCTGAAGCCTCTTAGGAAAGCATAGAAAATGCTTAGGTCTTGTGAAGGTTGCAGTGTGACCGACTGGCTGCTGGCAAGGCCGCCTGAAGCTTCCTGTATAACTGCCTATGGTGTGCACTAAGGTGCTGCCATCACTCCCTCATATAAGTTTATTTTTAATAACTGTCTTGTAAGGCATCTGTCTTGGGTCTTCAGACCCCGGACAGTAATGATGGATAGAGGGGTTTGTAACCTAGCAAATGAGGTTGTTGGTAAAGTAAATATTTTAAATTAATTATTTCCAACATGAATTCCCAAATTTGTATTGACTAGTTCTAACAGTTATTGGGGAAAAAAGATACCTGCAGTTCTATTACAGCATTACTTGTGTGTTAACAGGTACCTTTTTCTTCCCTAATTGTTTCAATGCAAATTGTGGAAAAAATAGTAAAAGCTTGACACTTTTCCCTATATACCATCCTGTAATTTTGTTCAGTGAATCACTTTAAATTTTGAGTCTTTTGGATACGACAGTGTTGTGGAACAGTCCCGTTTTCAGAAAGATTAGGCCTGACTTGCTGGCAAACACAGTTGAAAGCTGACATGTGGCATTCATTTTTCCATTGCAAGGATGTCACTTGTGTGTATGGCTGTGCAAAACCAGCTCTGAATACGCAATTATATTGATCAGCTGTCTGGAAAAACAGTCCAATAATTTTTAGCTAGTTGGACAGTTTATGTAAACACATGACAGTGTGTAACTAGCTGTCTAAAGATTTAGGTAAGTTAAACATGTTGAAATAGTAGAGGTTTTGGTTAAAAGCTAAGTATCTGTTCAGTCAAATCTTTGAGTTTTTTCTTTTCAGGTTTTCTATTTTTATTGAGAAACATACTTTCTTAGTTAATGCTGTTTATACGTACCAAGAGATAACCAAGTAATTAAAAAATAACCCACAACGGTATTGGTTTTGATTTCAAGACAGATTTCTTATAAAGCATACACAATATTTGCTAACATTCGCCAATGCTGAAATACTGACAATTCAACACATGGCCAGTTTTTACTCCCACAGAGTTAGAGGTGCTATTGTATACGTTGTATTCTGGACTATCTTTAATATTTTCCCTTATTCTAAGTTTTCAGACTTGCAGTTCTATTAATAATATAGATGTTTGCATTACAGGTACTCTACTTTGTTCTGGCACTCTTAACTTCGTGGCTTCTGAAATATCCCTGTAAATCAACTGTCTAGTGCTGCCTGCAAGTTGCTTTGCACCAGTCAGATTCAGCTTGTCTCTCTTGCATCCTCTGGGGACTTTGTCAACAGACAGGGGTGCTAAAAAGAACAGAAAGCACAGAAAATGAGTGAAAAGTTTACAGCCTGTATATGATGTTACTGTTGACTTAACACGTAACATACCTTTAAAGAGTTTAATTGGATTTGTCTTGACAGAGTACTTGGTAGCAAAACTTAAGGATGCAGAAGGTAGTTTTCACAGGAATCTGCAGCCAAAGGCAAGAAGAACCCAACTAATGTGTGAGTTTAAGGAGGGAAATCAGTAATAGGTACTCCTGAGGAGGAAACTGGGCTAAGTAGGAAATATTGAATGCACAGTGTTTTGAAGTACTAATGGAAACTTCAACATGAATGGGAGAGAATCCTGTGACCCCCAGAGGAGGGGTGTGCACATGGATGTGCACATGGTCGCAGGCTGCTGAATTGGTCGGTACAGAATTGGGCAGACTTCAGCTTATTTGATGTAAGGGTTCCCAGCATGTTGCCCAGGATTACAGAGGATACCATGAAATAAAATCATGACTACTTTAGGAAGAAAATAGCTTAAAGCCATAAGTCTTTCCTACAGAAGTTCTGTTATGATTTTTTTCATGTCAAATTTGTCAACTTCTCAGGTCTTTTAATATCTTTTCTGAAAGAAGCTAAGTACGTTAAGGCAGGTGCAAGCTCATTTTCCACAGGCTCTGAGCTGACCAGAGGACATGTAGCTACAGTAGCACAGCCATCTGCCTGAGATAACTTACCCTCTGTCTCTTTACCTCTTACTTCCTCAGTCCCTTGCATGGTGTCAGCCACAGTAGCATGATCTCCACGTGGGTTGGAGTGTGAACAGGAAGAGCTGGGTGTAGAGTGAGCAGAGCAAGTATGCAATCACAGAATCATTTAGGTTGGAAAAGACCTTTGAGATCGAGTATGTGTATGATAGAGTATGTGCATGATCGAGTATGTGCAGCAAAACATCTAGCCAGACTGAACGCCTCACTTCAGCAAATCTGATAAAATCCTAATCAGCTGTGGTGTTTTTCATCATGTACTCTTAAGTGCTTAAATGCATGGGTGGTGCTTGATTTGCTGTTGCATTACTCGATACATAGAAATGCTTCACGTAAGTGAAACAAGGACTTTTGTGCACAGACATCTGACTTCTGGTGAAACAACGAGGTGCATGCATGACTTCTAAATGTATCTTCTGTTAAGACCAGTTGCATGCGTTTTGGATTAGTGAAGACATATATGTTAAAGTGCAGGTTGCCGTTGAATTCACTGTGTATGTCATGCGTAAAAATGAATTATTCAGGAAAAATTCATAGACATAAATCTGCTTCCTCCCCAAAAAAGCCTCTTAGAACAGTACTCTCTCCTCACTGTAGCTGCATATGTAAGCTCTAAGGTAGAGGTGAAAGGATGTGACTAGAGTGCAAATCCTTTTCTTGTATCCATCTGATAAGATCTGCCGTCGCTCTCTGTCTCGTCCTGAGTCATGCCACAGCACAGTTCTGGCAGTACCCTTGTGACAGCTTGTGCAGCTCTTGAAGGCGGTCATCTGGGTTTTATGAAAGTGAAATCGGATATTTCCCCACAGCCTCCTGTAGTAAGAAATTACTTCTTTTGGAGGGGTTGGGAGAGAGAAACAAGTTTACTAGGGGATGATGATGTTAGACTAAAGGCGGTTTGAGGAAACCTTTAGGAAATATACTGTAAATATTATATAACGGTATTGTTTGCTCTTGCAGAATTTTGGAATGGTGCCAACATTTTGGCATGTTTTGTTTAAACAATTTAAGGAGGACTTCAGAGGCCTGCTGGTTTCTACACGTGCAAGGAAACAGCATGTGAATGTATTCTTGTGAACTGTTTTGTTTTCTCCAATTCTTATCTTCTGTTTGGGACTTGAGCACCTACTTACCTTGGAGTGGCTATATAAGGAAGAGAAGTTTGGCGGACTTTTTTTGGTAGGTAGGGATGTCTATATTAAGTAATAGGAAGAGTAGGTCATTCCCTCTTGTGTGCTTGCTGATTCCCAAGAGCTGATACATGCTTTCTGTAGCAGTATGCAGTTGAAAAAAGAGGATCTCACCCTGAATCTTTATTCGTATTATATTAAACTGTGTCAGGGTTGTGGCTCTTATTTTTTAATTGGCAAACTGTTAGGCTTCCTAAAACTGACCTTATACTGAGATTGTGTTGTTGGTCCTAGCAAATAGATGAGGACCTGTATTGTGAAAGCATATTGTTGTGTTTTTCTCTCCTTCAGTTTTTTTTAATCCATCTTACTGTTATACTTTGTTCCTGGGCAGCTTATATTAACTTTATTTAAAGTTGGAGTATGAGGTCTGTTTTTTACTTTGGGAATTTGCAAAACTTTGAAATGCAGTTTTGAGAAGTTGTGTATGTAACCTTGCTTTCAAAATAGGCAATAATATAATACTTCATATTTCTTTTTATTGACCTCGTAATTTGGTTGTTCAGAATACATCTCTGTATAGGGGTATGTGCTCCAAAATAATGTGTGCGCCCAAAATTAAAGAGGTGACTTTTGCTTCAAAGTGTTTTGTTTATGTTGCATGTGATGTAAAACAGTGGTTTGTATGCTCTTTGCTGGATGTTGGAACTGGCAGCAGTAGCAGAATGCGTCCCAGAGCCAGGTGAGGTATTGTGTGGAGAGGTATGTGTGCTGGTAGTGATACAGCAACATAACCGGTGAAAATCTTGCGTAATACATATTATAAGCAAATAAATACTATTGCTGCTCTTAGCGAGCAGTTTGCATGCTAATTCATTATTTGAACATGCTAGGATTTCTTAAATTATGAGCGTTTGTCTTTTTGTATTATCTTTTTGGATGAATTGCCAAAGAGTGCTCAAGATGTCGGTCATATTTGAATATTGCTTTCTGTCCCTTTGCCTAGAAATTTGGGCTAAGGAAAATATTCCTATAAGCAAGAAAAAGAGAGGAAAACTAGTGAACTGGATGCAGGCTTCAGGTATTTTTTCCTAGGCTGCAAATAGCTTTACAGAAGGATCAATTTGAACTTTAATCATTTTGTAACTTTAACCTACAATAGATAACACAGCAGGAATTTTTTCCAGGAATACTGTGAACTTATGATGTCAAAGCAAGAGATAGATGTGGATCGAGGCAGCAGAAGTCATCTGTAAGCTTGTACAAAACCCTCTCCTACATATGTTTAGAGCCTGTTTAAATCTTTTCAGTAACTTTGTGTTGGTGATACTCGTGTTGTATCATAATCATGCAATTAGTGTATTAGTATTGCTGCATTCAGTATAGGTCTTTTAATACTAGCTGTCCCTGATGGTTATCGTTCTGACCCTTAAAGCTGTGTCACAAAATTTGTGTGAGACTGAGCAGCACAGCTCATGAGCTGATTGTCTACCATGGCCACCTCTGGGGCCACGAAGCTCTGAGGGTAGGTTTACAGGTAGGAGGCAGCTGCTCCACGGCAGTTCTAGGACATCAGCTCAGTGTGAGGATAAACTGGCTGCATGACTGGGTCTGAGGGTGTCTTATGCTGGTACATCAGCAACATCTGTTAATTTTTTTCCTCCTGTGGTGACAATTAAGATTATTTGGCAGCTCCCATTTCAGATCAGCCTCTCTGATAGTCTCGTAATGTCCTCCATGGTGTGAGAACTACATCTGAATTATTCAAAAGTGATGTGCAGCTAAAGAGGCACAGTCTTGCTACAACTGCTTGAGAAGGCTTTACGGTGTGGAATTCTCCCTCACCATACTGCATTGTATACATCTTGCAATATTTTTTTTGCATTGCATTTTATGGGATTTTTACTGGAAAACAATGGTAGCAGAGGCTCAAATAAGCAGAGGCTTAGGATCAAAGTAAGTGTCTGTGCATCTCCACTCTTCCATCTTGTCGGCATGATTTATTAGGGGGGAAATAGCCAACACTATATCCAAAATGTTGTTAGACAGCATGGAGGAAATAGTGTTGTGATTCTACAAGTAATGGGATATACCAATAGGCAAATGCAAGCATTAAAGTCCTTCAGAAACTTCCAAATCAGGACGATGAGGGTAGTAGAGGAAGAGGTGTGTAGGTGAGTAGGAACATTGGCTGATCACCTTCACTTAGTGTAGATTTAAGTACACACATTTAAAGTGTCACATGCTTTCTTACAATTACTTTGTTTATGGACCCAGTAAAATCTGAAAGAATTTGCATTAACCTGCCACAAATATCAAGTATAGATAAGCCCTTCAAATAATGTCATACTGTAATTAGAGTAAGAATACCGCTAAAATACAGCATGCAGGAACATCTTGCTGTAGTCTGATGACTAAGGTGTTGATCTTACTGTTATGTGTCAGTGTGTAGTCTGAAGATACCGAGTCCTTAATCAAAGTTTGTTGACCTTGCCTGACCTCTTGATGTTGTGATTGATCTAGACTGAGGAAGTGTGATAACATAACTTTCTTCTTTTCTTAAGTCTTTGTCTTACTGTGTTCATTTTAAAGCTATTAACTTCCTCTGTTACTTTAGGAACAGCTGATATTTTCTTATGTATTACAAAAAGCAAAAGGTTTTTTTTTGTTCTGGTTTTGGGTTTTTTTGTTTGTTTCATTTCAAAGGGATTGTTACAAAAAGCATACTCCTTTATATGCATGTACATTCCTCCCCCTTCTCCCTCAGTGAGATTTTGGCTTTAATCTAAAATAAGCATGCGTATCGTTTTTGAAAATTGTGTGAAGTTTTACTCTGGACTTGCACTTTGCACAACAGCTTTCTCTCTTATGTATTCAGAGGTACTACTGGTTGGCAAGCTTTCCACAACTGTCAGTTAAAGTATTGAGTTAAACATAGCGCAGTGAAGATCATATCTTGATCTGAATAATGATCATGATTGCACATCACACAATCTTGGGTCAATGTTGAGCCAGGCTGAAAAAATGAGGTCCTGATAGTTTATTTTATTTAATTTTTGTTTTGTTATGTCACACTCTTCTTTATTTGGGTGATTCAACTCATGTGCTTGAGGATCTTCTATTTACTTAGCCTTTTGGTTGTGTTTTGGACTCAGTGTCTTACGCTCATTCACCCATGGGGATTTTTCCTTGTAGTAGTCATACTTGGCAGGTACTCACAGGAGAAAATTTTCATGTTGATTTCTCCCTTGAAGAGCTAGTTTGTTATTTGAGGTAAGCAGCTTCTTTACAAGTACCTCTGCTTCCAACATCAGGTGGAAGAGAAGTTTGCCTTGTCGAGCTGTTGGATTTCCTCTTATGGGATAGTTGTTGAGATGAGGCAGAAAGGACTGTCGTGCTTTTGTTGCTGTCTTGTAATTACGTTATATATCAGCTGCAACAGTTTTCTTAGCTAAAATCTATACAGATTTGAATTAACTAGTGATCTTCTGAAGCTGCTCTTGTTACAACTTGGCCAAATGTGACAGGGCATATACAGGTGGTAAAAGATAATGTTTCAATGGCAGTAAGCAGCAGTGTCAGCTCCCGGCATAACAGCACCTTGGAGCAAACGAAGAGAATAACTGTGTAATAACAAACTTCCTCTCTCGTTTCTTGTATAATGTGGTATTTGCCTGTAGGCATTAAGTCACTGAACATTATGTGCTGGAATAGTTCACTTCAGCCTTTGCTCCTCTGAAGCGTACCTGCTTTAGGCATGCTGAAACATGCTCTTTCTAGTTGCTATTGATTCAGCAGTTTGTAGAGCTCGCAGTGACCCTCTTACGCTTCTCTGATAGCTGGTCTCCACTGCTGCATCTTCTACTCACTTTTTTGGTACACTAGACACATTTGCTTAATCTTTAAATTATTATTGAAATTATTTTGAGGAGGGAGTGGTTTCAGTAAGTGAGTTGGATGAATCTGGAGTGGGTTTCTGAGAGCTCTGCACAGGCCCTTGCTCTCCATTTCCTACATTTGTCGGAAGATAGCGCACAAATGTGTTAATGCACAACAAGTGGATGGCGTGAGGAGGTGCACCATGCCGGAGACGTCCTATCCTAGAGTGGGTTCCAGCATTCACGTATATGATATTAGGTCAATTGTGTGGATTTAACTCTCAAACCATTAGAAGTCCCTTTTTTTCACCGTGTGCTGATTCTTTTGTCCTTATGTCCAAGCAGAACCCAGCAATTGACATAGTTGCATTAAATCTTTTGTAAGTCGTCTTTCAGCATATATTGGTGCCTCTGAATTTTAAGATTTTGGACTCATGGAACGTATTTCAGTGAAGTATTTTCTCGGCTTATATTGGTAGTTTTCTGACAGATGTACTAGCTGAAGCTTCAGGGGAAAGAAGAAGATAAAACCCATGATTTGATCCACAGAGTTAGTCAGAGACAGGCTTCTCCAGATACTTTGAAGGGTGAGACCAGTCACCTACGTTGGAGGAGGAAGCATTTCTTCCAGTTCCTGACATTGAAGCTCTTGAGTGTGCGTCTTTATCACTGGGCTAATAGAGGTGACCTCAGGAAACATTTTTTCTGTGATCTGTTTAGGCATTGTCCTTTTTTGACAGTTATTGTTTGTAGCTTTCTAGCCCAGAGTGATAAGCAGAGCAAGAGGAGGCTGGTGACGCTCCAAAGTATTTTGCAGGTTGAGTGCTGTTGCTCCTGGCCCATGTTTTTTCTGGTACCCATGCATCCTGCCTTGCAAGTGGGAGTATCTGAGCACAAGAGAACAAACCAGAATATGAACAAATAGTTTCTAATATATACCTTTAAGGGAGCGTATTACTGCATCATGAGTCCCAAAATGAATACTGCATTGTTTAATCTGAACATAGTTCACTGTGCACACCCTTAAGATAACAAATCATCAAAGTAAAAAGTTACCTGAAATGTTCTTTGTACCTTGCCATAGTATGTGTGATTGTTGTTCCTCCTCCCCCTCCTTCAAAATGCACCTGCTCCAGTCACTTTTGAGCATTTGGAAGTGAGAGGGTCAGCTACTTCTGGGATTTGAATTTTGCCTGAATATGACAGCGGTGCATCTAAACTTGTATTAATGTTGTGGCAGAGTGTCACCAAAGTGCAGTAACAAGTAATAAATGGGTGATAAGCTGGTTCGTTCTGAACATGTGCTAAACAGGTGAGTTGGGGTCACTGTCCCTTTTGCTCGAAGAATATAAATTTAACACACAAACTTAAAACCTTGTGGTTTTAATACTAAGTGCTAATTTCAAATCTTTTCATAAGAAGTTTTGAATACTTCTAATATAGGAGATGCGACCAAAGTGACTTGTGGCTCACTTGTATATTCCTTGAATGTTCCAAAATGCTGTGCAGAATCTCTCCTCTCCAAAAAAAAAAAAAAAAGCCACCCAAAACTGTGAATGTTAGAAAATGTTGGAAAGCTTGAGGAATCTGCATTGCCTTTCCAGGTGGCATACTGGCACTTCATATTTAATTTGAAAATGTTCTTATGCTGGAGCTGAAAAGGTATTAACAAACTGCAACTGTGGCTAGTTATTGGAATTCATATTTTTATATTAAATTATTTTAAGTTTGATCTAATGTGTTACTGAAGCAGAGATGTTTACAGTTTTATTCTGTTCTTGGCTCTTCTGCCTACTTAGCAGCTAAAAAGCAGGCTTGCTGCACGGATGGGCGCGAGGTGGCTTTCTGGAGTTAGCACAGTGCACTCCGGGTGTGTGTTACTAATTTGCAGGGACAAGTGTGTAAGCAGTGCTGGCTGTCAGTAGGAACTCAGACCTTAAACACCTTTTTGATTTGGCTTTGAGGTGACCAGCGTAGGCCTGGGATTGTGGTAGTGTCTCCCTTCCTTCTCAGGGACTGGTGTGGGTTTATTTGGGGTGGACATTTGAAAGTTTAAATCAACTCTGATGGAAGGAGATGAGAGTTACTAATTACATTGCTCTCCTTCCTTTCATTTAACTAATCTTTCAAGTCAAATAATTTATCAAGTCATAAACAAGAATAGTATTTGCCAGGCAGAACCTGCTCTGTGTGTGAAAGTAGAGGACTTTTCTCCACTCTCTTCTGTGTCAGAAAACCCTGTTTTGAGCCCCGTGCGAGGCTTGCCTGCCTTCATGTTGGGTGACCTGCTGCACATGCAGCCATTTACGTGGTGACAAAGGTCTGTGCTGCGAGTTTTCAGCTCTGATCGGAGTCTTCAGATGGAGATTTTTTTTCCAAGCACACGTTATCCATTGGAAGTGCCTGTCAGCCTGCAGGGAGTGTTAGTCTCGCCTCTGCCCGGATAGCATGCGGTGTCATTTATTGGCAGGCCACAGAATGTTTGTTTATGTGATAATATTTACTACACTAACAAAATAGTAGCAATATACTAGTGATATATAAAGAACCGTCCGGATAGCCTGCCTGGCTTTATGAAGACAAACAGAAAGGCATATTAGCTGACCTGCTCTATCCCTCTGTTCTGGTTTAATAGTAACACCACTGGTGATATTTGCAAAACTGATCTAATACACTTTTTTTTAAACTCCCTTCACCTACCTGTTGCGCGGGTACAGAAGGGGTCAGACCTGCTCGCAAGCATTGCAGGGGTTTGCTGGCTATAGCTTTTGTTACAATCCTAACACAAACCCAAACATTACTGTGTTATGGGGAAAGTTCAAGTAATATAAATTGAACTACTGCTGATACTGATAGTTACTTTTACTTCTTGTTAAGCTCTTGTTTAAAAAAACTTATCAACTGTTGTTTGGTCTTTTTGAGTGAGAGCTTTTTAAGCAAGGGGAATTGGCAGGCTGAGGAACTACGAATTCCCCACTATAGGAAATAGGTATCTTTAACTTCTCTGTGGTTTTAGCTGTTTGGAAATTGACCTCAAGTTGAAATTACAGAATGTACGAACTGCATGCTAACAGTTGCACTTTAAACTTAAAGGCTTTTAAAAATATATATCTGTATTTTAAATTATGAGGTTCCAAACTGCATAGCTGGTTTGTATATGTAACTGTTCCAACAGACTAATACTTTTCTACAAGTGAGCTAAAGAAAAATGTCATGGTAGTATTTCTTTAGCTCACTTGTTGGAATTACTGGTGTGTTTCAAGATAATTACATATTACTAGAGTTGAAGCCTTTTTGTAATTATGAAATAAAACAGCTATTTCCCATCTCTGCTCTTCCCACTTTGTTTTTCCAGCACAAAACCTTTCTCCCCTGCTTCATCTTGTTCTTTTGTTAGTACTTCTTCTTTCAGCTCAGTTGAGGTAGCAGTTTCTCTCTCTCTTTTTTTTTTTTTCCTCCTCCTCTGTTAGCAAAATGCATGCCTTACTTCGGCAACCCATTGCCTGGGAGAAGAGAAGCAGCAGACTCTCATAGCACTTGCTTACAGAGATGGGAAGGAGGGACGTTACGTAGATACTTTCCAGGGAAGAAATAGAAGGCTATTCCCACACATGTAGTGATTCAGCTAGATTGTTTTTATGTACAGTATGATTAAAAAAAAAAAAGCAATGGGAAGTAAGGGTACCTCTCAAAATGGTCTTTTCAGTTGGCATTTGATGTTTTTTCTGGAAATGCTGTAAAAATAGAGAGCAAGACTGAGTATGCATGTGGCATGGGTTTAAAAGCCAATGGATCAGTTGCAGTTATACTTAGATTGCTTATTGGTAGGACTAATTCAAACATCTGATTTATAATTAAAGTTCAGTAGGACTTTTTTTCCTCTTAAAAGGCCAATTTCTGTAGGAAAAATTCTGGTACATCTGAGTGTATTTTAGGTAGACAAAGCACACATTGCAATTTATAAACAGACAAAAGATGCTCATTTCTACCTTGATAGGAAAAAAGAGTCTCTTACGTTACTTCTTGACTAAAGAATGTGCTTGGGAGTTTTAATTAGAAATAACTTGAATCAGTTTAAAGAAGATAGCATTCGTCCTGATTGAAGCAAAGGATCTATAAAATAAATAAAAACCTGAAAAGATGGAGATAACTTAAGTCATTGAAAAGAACTGCCCACATTGCTTCTTCCTCCTGTGTTTTAATATGTCTCTACTATACTTTGGCCATTTCCATAAGGCAGTGCTATTTTAGTGCCTTTTATGATGCAGTTAAACCCATAAGTTAATGTTAAATCCAGAACATAAATAAAAAACTACATTAATTTGAGGGGTTTGGGGGCATGGGTGTTGATTGAGAGGAAGAAAGAGGGGACTATGCTGTACACTTTCAAATATTTGCACAGGATAGAAATCATAGGTCTTGTAAATTTAGTGGCATCTTTTTTTACTCCACAGCATTTGAAGAAATGTGCATAATCAGTCCACCATAAATTGTTGAAGTGAAGAAACCAACTCCATTCAGAAAATTGTTTTCAAACTCAGTATCAGAGTGATTAGATTAATCCTGAAAGACATTAGTCCTGAAAACAGGATCTGGGTTCCTGAATAATTTACGTATCTGTGAAAATTTTGCCCTGCCTCGATCCTAAAAGGCAGTTCTGTGAATTACTCAGCAGACGACAAATGCTAGTCAGAAAGGTCAAGCTGTTCTTGCGTAAATACCGAAAGCTACTCAAATGTTGCTTGGTTGCCGGAGGTAGTCTTCTGGATGTAGATATGCCAGTTGAAGGTGTTTCTTCCATGGGCCTCTTGTTGCCCCTTGCCATGTGGGTGGAAGTGACTGCTGCTGCCGTCCTCGAGGGGTCCTCTTAAGGCTTCCCGCTGTACTTGGGACAAGTTGGCTGCTTTAGCTGAGCTGATGAAGGTGGTGGGATTTAACTTGGCTAACTTTGCCTTAGATGGATTAGGGAGGCTTGTGTAATCCTGTTATAACAGACCTTGTCGCTGGGAAGCTGGGGAGTGGTAATAAACACTTGGGCTATAATGGAAAGGGACAGAAATAAATCTCATTTGCCTAGCTCTCTGCAAAGTTAAATTCTCCATTTGCATCTTAGGAAACTGTTTATACGGTAGATATCCTAATTTTTAGTGATGTTTAGTAATCATATGGCAGTGGAATACCTGTTTTTTCTGTATGTCTGTTTTTAGGTAAACTGTGAAAAGATGGTCTGTGAAGATGTATTTCAGACGGGTGAACTGAACTGAAGAAAAATGTGTGATATCAAAACCCCAGCTCCTTAAGCTTTCCTGGTTTTGTCAGGTTACTAATACGGACATCTTTTAGGATATTTCATTTTAAAGCTCCCATAGGGCATATGTGGCTCAAAATACGGTTATTGTGTGACCTATAATATATTGATATGGTTCAGTAACTAAGAATATAAAAAGTGATGGTCAAAGTCTCTGAGGCTTTTGAAAATTGTTTGCTTTATTATGCACAATTTTAGTTTCTTATGAGGTCTGATGTATCAGTCACCATGAAACTTAACTGCCTATTAAATCACCTGCAGATGCAGTTAGGTGTTTTTTCAGTAGCTTAAAACCTAGCAAATATTAAAAGAATTTGTCTGCTACAGAGGCCCAGGTGGTAGGAAGAGGACCTCAGCAGGTACTTAATATTTACAGTTCCCTTCACTACTCTAATGTTTGGTTTTGCTTGAGTTTGTAGGTGGGAAAATAATTTGCAATTTTTATGGTGTCTGCTGTTGTTCCTGCTTCGTTATTGAACACATGTAGATGGTAATAGTAATCTAAAAATTATTTTATTAAGCTCGTGGGATATTAATCTTAAAATTGAAAGTTAATTTGGGAAGCTGTTGGATTCCCCATCTTGTAGAGTGTCAGCGTTGCTTTTAAAATAAATATTAAAAAAAAAAATACAATTGTGAGGGGGAAAGAGAGGATTGGGCTCTCTGTGTCTTTCCTTTACCTTAGTTACAATCTTGTTCAAAACTGCTTCAGGACCAAGTAGGTCGCAGATGCGAGAGGGAAAAGCTTTGTTTAGTTCATGAAACTTCCAAAGGATCAGAATTTCCTGCCATAATTCTTTTTTTTTTTTTTTTTTTTACAGTTGCAAAAACAGTACCATCTTTTTCTTAGTAAAACAACTTGGGAAGCTTCAAACTGAAGTTATTCTCTCTTCTCGTGTGCAATGCTAGCTTTCCTCTCGGGAGTGGAGGGGTGCATGCAGTTAGGACTCTCGAGTATTGATGCTTTCAAGAAGCTAAAATGCCTCAGGTTCCTCCTTCATGTTCTTCCCCAAGCACAATTATAAACCTGAAATTTGACAATATTTCTCTTTGTTGCCTTTGATTCCCCCCCCCGCCCCCCCCCAGAGGAGACTTAAAATGGTAGGGGCAACTAAACAGTGTCCTATAGGAATTATTCATCCAAAGAACATTCAGATGCAAAAGGCTTATTTAGTGGTACAGGGGTACATTGCAAATATCCCATCCAGTTGTGGATATAAAATCAATAAACTCTTAAATCAGAAGTGATTAATCTTAAAGCATAGAGTTTGGGAAGGCAAAAGTCATTTGTGTGTTCATTGCTTCTGCCCACTGTCCGCAGAGGTTCTAAATAATTTAGATTTTCATCATTCTGAAAATGAAGCTTCCTTCAGAAAATCCTGCCAAAGAATAAGTTGTAGTGCATGAGCACTATACAATTTTTTTGTGTATGGTTAATATCCATTATTTTAAATTATCTTCAGTGATGTTGCAAATAGCACTTCCTGTGCAAAGGAATATACAGGCCCAAGGCAGAGGAAGCTCTTTGGGTGAGCAGAATTTTTAACGAAGTCATTTTTAACAGTTGGAGCAGAAGCTATGGGTAACACCCTGATGAGAGAAATTAGAACATGCATGCCTGCATAACTTCTTGTCAAATGAAGAGTGAAGAAGAGGCAGAGGAGCGTGGAAGTATAACACAATTCCAGAATGACAAAAGCAGGAAATTTTTCAATTAAAACTTATTACTCTGGTTAGTGTAGTACTGCATGTTGGCATGCAAAGGCAACACTTAACTGCTATCCTGTGATTAAGCAAAACCAGTCAGAATTATCTTTATCTCGCTGGCTGCTCTGCTTCTCAGGACTGCGCTCTGCTTCTCAGCTGCTCGGGGCAGGCAGGAAAGGTCCAGGGTATGGTCCCGCTCGGGGCAGCTGCTGGTGTGGCTGGTGAGTGCTGGGCATTGGTTGTGTTGGGCTGGCTTCCTCCAAGCTGCCTAAATCTGTGAGCACAGTGGGCTGGTCATTTAGTCTGTGTCAGGATCCTAGTGCAGAGAAGTGAAACTTGTAGTATCTCCAGTTAGGTTTCATAAAGTGATATGCCTCCCAGTATCAGTCTTGGTTCCCGTTCTGGACTTGGAGCAGTAGCGAGTTGTGCTGCTTTATGTGTCAGGTAACTGAAGTGTACAGTCAAGTGTAAGTGCTTGTCCATATATCTGTCTGTGTGCTGAGCATATAAAACAGAAATAACATTTTGTTCATATGTGATTACTTTTTAATTGATTGCCAGAGGTGCAGTAAGATTCGTAACCCGGAATAACATCTTGGGATACACGTAAACTAGTTTGAGAATCCTCAGTTGCGCATTTAGAGCCCACAAGTTGTCCTACAAAATAAAGTAAGGTGTCATCAAACTAAGAAAGAAATGTAATGCACTGTTCCATAGTACCTGCATCTGCACAAAAGCTGCGGCTTTTCACCTAAACGGCTTGAGTCTAGCAGACTTGCGTTCCTCATGGTGATGTTCAGCAATGTTACGATGGGAAGTCCTTGTGATTGCAACTTTTGCAGCCATAATTTATTTTTTAATGATGCATCACTATCTCTGTCAGGTAAATATAACAGACACTTTAATCCACTAAATTTAGTGGCTTCTCTTCTCTATAATTCTGTTCTGTCTGTGAAATTTCTGATGGAATCAGCTTACCAGGCTTGAAAACAGGGTGTGATGCAGGTAGTACTTTGTTTTAGAACATACTCAGAGAAAGTGTAAGAGACTATTTTATTTTTCTTTTCCCCATGTGTTAAGATTTCCTGAAGTACAGGAAAAAGACCCACTTGTTTACTGCTATTTACTGTAATAAAAACAGTAAACTAATGCTCTTATGCATTGCAGAGAACTCTCTCCATGCATCCTAAGTAGGTCTTGGGTGTTGGTATGCTTCAGTGTGACTATAAAGCCAAATGAAATATCTCTCCATAGTGAAATCAGGTTTATTACAGTGTAATTTCCTTCTTTTAGAAGGAAAAATACAGCACTCCTTTTAAGGGCTTTTATCTAAAATGCAAGTCTCCTTTTAAGGGCTTTTATCTAAAATAACTAATGAATGTGATGGTATTAAATAATAAAATACTGTTATGATGCCAAAAATAACTTCTCAGTCTCTTTGATCTTCATTTTGGCTAAAGATATAAAATTCCACTAGAGACTTTTGTAAATAGACTCCATTAATGCAAACAAATTGTTTTGAAAAACAGCGACTATAATAGATGTTGATTAAGACAGTGAATAACCTTGAGTTTTAATTTTCAATACAGCTTGAGTTAACTCCACATTAATTGGAGTCACACCTCTAAGTCATGTTGTACTGCTCTGAAATCTGCATGTGGCTACTTCTGTTTGTCTTGGCTTTAATTAATCATTCCCTTATTTCTTGGCAGCAGCCATTATTGGGCAGGGAAATACGGTTCCAGGTGTAGTCTTGAGCCTTTATGGTTTCTGCCTGCCTTCTGCATACTGTGGCTCTGTGCAGCACAGGCGGTCGGTCCTAACAGCATGGAGTCTTGCAGCAGATGAAACACAGATATGTCTGTAATATTGCCAAGTGGTGTGCTGATGGGAACTTTCTCTAGTAGTCTTTAAGCCTTTCTTCTGTCATTGAAGAAGTTCAAATTTCATTTTTTCTACATCTGCATTGTTTAGTAACATTCAGTGCATGTGTAATGTAAGTTTCTGTGTGTTTGCATGCTGCTTATTTTTTTCGTTTTGGCGTAAAGCTTTACATGACTACCTAAGAATAAGAAGGATCCCATTTAAAGAGTCACAGACATATGTTATGTTATTTATGTTTAGAAAAAGAAATACATCTGGTTCTGACAAGACATCATTATTTTATGTTCTTCTAAAGAATGCATCAATTCATATAATTAGGTCGATTAAGAGTATCAGTGGAGTTAATAAAGAGAAGTGCCCTGACTTGTGTCTATATGACTTGGCCCTTTGTGTACTTTGGGGACCTCATTTCTGATTGCCTTGTTCTTTCAAAGTTCACTTATAGGGCAGGGGAACAATTAACTCCTGTAAAGCGGAAGCCCAGGAGCAGCTGGGCCCACTAATGATGGCCAGTATGGATTTGTGCTATGCCATACATGAATTTCTCCCCAGGGATAGTCCCTCGATATTATCCCAGCATGTCTTGTGCTGTTAAGTGCCCTCAGACAACCTGGTGCCACCAGTGACATGCAGTGCATGCGTGCACTCAATCTTACGTTACTGAAAACATTGTTCTGGGGCAAATCTTGTGCTTTGTGGATGTAACCAGTCTGTTCCAGCTACTCCAGAGGAGCAGAGGCAGAAGCAGGGCTGTGTTGCTTGATCAATTCCCCACAATGTAGCCTGCAAAGAAAGTAAAGAGTTTGCCAGATGTGACAGGAAGCCTTGGGCTGACTCACAGGTCTTCCCGTAAGCTGGTTCACCAAATTACAGTTGAAAAATAATTTGTGTTTTCTAGAGTTTGATTATTGGGTTTTTGCCTGTTTTCCTTTTTGCTCCTGCTTTTGAATGTTACCTTAATGCTCAAGCACGTGGAGACTAAATTAGCGATTCAGTATGCCTGGCTGGCAGTAGGGACAGAGAGTGAACTTGGTTGTTGGGGTGCTGAACTTGTCCTTTATCGTGTACTTCTCACCTGAATTCAATTCTTGCAATGGGAGGGTAGCTGTAAGAAGGTTTAAGTGCCAACACGTTGTATAGCAGTGAAGAATAGAAGAACAGGAGATGGCTGAAAAGCCAAAGGCAGAGGAGTCAGTGCCTGTGTAAGGGATGGCAGTGGTGGTTTGGAACGTGCATGTTAGCCCCAGGTTGTAAGCTTCCAAGGAAAAGCAAGAAAGCAGCCATAGGAGGAGGTAAGAAATTTCCTAGCAATGTCAAAATAAATGCTGAAAACGGCATTTATCGGTATGAATATTGCAGCTGCGCTGTGCAGAACATCCTTGTGGTACCTGAGATGATGTGTGGCAGTAAGGGGGGGAGAGGAGGGAGATGGCACCTTGCATTTTTGCAGGAGATCTTTTTGGGGTGGTTGTTTTATTTTAGTTTTTAGTTTAAGCATTTGTAAGGCTCCCTCCGTAGGTGTCAAAGGAGGAGAAGCTTCTCCAAAGGTTGATGTAGAACAGCTAAACCAGGTATCTGTCTGGATCTCCCTTTGGAGGAACTCCGTCAGAGGAGTTTTTCTTTTTGCGTTAGCTATAGAGAGCTGTGGTGATGGCCACCACAAGTTGCTAAGGCTTTTATGACTATTCTCCTAACCGTGTGTGTGTGAAATTCCAATAAATGCTCAGTGAAAAGTAATGTAAATATTTTATTCCTCTGTCTCTCAGAGAAAGAAGCTTGTGTTGTTCATAATGCTGCAGTATTGAAGAACATAATGCAGAGGGTTTGAGTTCTGTCCCTACCCTGACTCTGTTAAATACAACTTTCAGATATTTTAATCTGTTTTGTTGACACCTGTATACAACTTCTAGTTATTAACATTTGATTTATTTAAGTGTGTGCGCAGTGGGGAAGTATTAGATTCCACATCTCAGCTAAGGGCTTGCTCTTAATAAATTGCTCTCTTCTGATGGTCCCTCAGAGCTTTAAGGAGAGATGCAGTTGTACTTGGTAACTAGAAACAACACATTTTTAAAAAATAACTAGCTATTACTGTAATGCTCATTGCAGGAAACAAATGAAATTAATTTAGCTACTCTGTGGCTGGAATTAAAGGGTTGTGTCTGGTTTTTTTAAATATATTGTTAGTCAAGACGATGATGTGTTTATGATATTACAGAAGCATAGAAATTTGTGGCACTGTATGAAGACATTTTTATTTCAGCTCTAATCATAGACAATCTAAACATAACTTACTGGCTGTGAGAAGCACATGTAATATGGTAAACTGTCAAATATATGGGTTAACTGTCTGTCAATCACTTATTCTTCTGAGCCACCACTGCTGCTTGTGTGCTACTTATTTTCCTGTTATGGGGAGAGAGTGCATATTTAGTTTATGCGTCTTCTCTAAGCAGTAAAGGAAGCAGTTTTTCTAGCTCTAGTACTGGCACAATTACTATCAACTTTTTAAAAAACTTGGTACCGAATACAGACTGATGCCTGAAACTCCCTAGCTAGTGCCAAGGGGCTGACTAGGAAGCGTTGGCTGAAAACCTCCTGTTTAAATTTTTGCGAAGTGTGTACTTGGAGCTTACAGCTGTGTTCATAGTTGAAGACTGAACCATTTCTGTGTTACGCTGGCATTAAAATACAGAGTGTGACTTTCAATGTGAATTGAAGGCACGTGGATTTAGATTTGCTTCCACGCTTTTAGCAAATGCAGTGCAATATTGACCTATGATATAAGAAAGTAACATGAAACTAAACGTTACTAAGTGTTGTGAATCTGGATTTTTTTTTTTTTTAATTGCATGCTACTCTTAAACTGCACCTTAACTAAATAGGTAACTAGGAGCTTGAAAGCATGTTTGATTAGAGTAATTGCTCTTTCATTCTCCTGTGGGTTTTTTCCTGACTTTCTGTTTTGTTTTGTTTTGTTTTTTTTTCTTTTTTCTTAGTCTTCATGAAGAAATCATTGACTTTTATAAGTATATGTCTCCCAGACCTGAAGAAGAGAGAATGCGGATGGAAGTGGTGAACAGGATAGAAAACGTTATAAAAGAGCTCTGGCCTAATGCAGATGTGAGTAGGACACTGTTCTATTTGTTAATATATAAAAGCAATGTTTTGTGCCTGTTGACTCTGTGAAGTATTGAATAAAGAAAATACTGTTTATTTTTCTGTATTAAAAAAAACCAAAAGGATTTGTGGTCAAATGAGAGAGGTGATCTTTATTTCTAGAATAATACAGGTCAACATTTTCTGTCACACATAGGAACAAAGGCAAGCTAGACCTACTGTAGTCAAAGAAAGGGCATAAAGTGTGGCAACATTTAGTCTCATTAATATTTATTTACTAAGATTAATGTGAACATATCAGGCATGCATGCATGCTTGTAAAGTATCGTGTTAAAAAACCAAATCTTCTGAAACTCATAGTTTCACTAGTAGCAGGGCTTCTAGTCCAAAGACTTGCGGTCTTGACTAAGTCTATTAAAGTGGAATGCCAGCAATGGCAAAATACGTAGACCATGCTATTTTTAATGGGCAGTTAAACTAAATTGACATATCTTACAAATTTAAAGGAACCAGGTTTTTTGTACAGGAACAAACAAGTCTGTAGATCCGTGTATTGAGCTTAAAATCTGTAATGCCTCTTTCCACTGAAGATGGGTTTTTGCTTGTACTTAAGTCAAAACAAGAGTTTCTCCTGTGCAGAGCTATGCTTTTTTTTTTAATAAAGGTTGGATTAAAGAGAAGCCAGAGAAGTTGCTTTTGCAACTCAACATGGTTTTATGGGGACATAGTTGGATTTTTAGCGTAATTGAATGTAGTTTAATTGTATCCCTCCACTAACATGGTGTTCATTTCCAGAATGAATATTTGTAGCCGTAGTCATCTATCTGTAGATAACAGTAGCTGAAAATAAGGACTTGTTAGCTGGAATAGCAAACCAAATTCAGACAGCAGAATCTTTAGTATAAGGAATGCTCTTTGATCCTGCCACAGTAAAAGACAGTGTTTTGACATGAGTGACTTAAACCCACTGTTCCTTTCGGATTTTCTTAACCTGTTTTTTGGAATGTATTTTTAGAAATTGGCAGAATATCACAGAATATGAATTCTGTATAAGCTATATGTATGTGGTGTGTGGTTTTGTGTGTAAAATATACTCACATTTTCAAGGTGGTTCATGTTGTTATGGACGATGTATTAGTGACGTATAATACGGAAAGAGCACTCTCCTCTCGGTGATAGCTGCCTTTGCACAGTTACAGGGAGTTTAGATAAGAGTCAATACTACACGTCTGGTAATTTTCTCTTTGAGCAAACCCAGTAATCTTTCCAAGGGAACTGTGTAAGAGACTTTAGCATATCTCACAGGTTTTGTATAGCTCTCCTCTAACCCAGTGAAACAGTGTTGTAGACCCTAATCAAGAGCAGTAGTGGGCTGCCAGTCTCATAGGCCATAGTATAGGAAACAGTGCGGGTATGAAACAGTGCTTACTGTGATACAACCTGCCAAAGTCTTGTAGTAGGGGGATTTCACCAGAATAACTAATTGCTTCAGCCTGGAGAAGATGCCACTATTTCCTAGACAAGTTTGTGTGCTGCAGACTTAACTAGTGTAATGGGGTGAATGGATTTATTACCAGGGGATCTTTCTTTGTTACCACTAACACTTTGAATGGGGCACAAGAACTTAGTGCTTCTGGAGATACTCTGTTTATGGGACAGACTTGATCTGTAAGAGCTAAGTCTTTTGTATTAAAAATATTTATATATATATATGATTTTTTCATATATATATATATGAAAATTTTTATATATATATGACTTTGGGGCCTTGAGAAAATAGTCTTTAAGCTACTGGAACTGCTTTTTGTAGCCACAATCTGTTTAAGATGGGGAAGCAAATTACAAGCCCTGCTACAAATGAACAGCTAACCACTGGGTTTACCTGTAACATGACTGAGAGAGAGCACACACCATGCAGTTGAAAACTGAAGTTCACTTTTCAGTTAGTGCCAGTTAAAACTGCCATGACCGTCTTTCTTCACTGTTCTTTAAAATGTTGGAGAGCGAGAGTGTGCCAGTTCCTTTTTCTCAAGTCAGTAACTGCTCTTCAAAGCCTAACTCTGCATTTTGTCTGCTGTTGTTACATCGAGGAATAATTCTCCTCTTGTATGCCCTTCTGTTTTCTGGAGGCTAGAAGGGAACTGAACAGTGACAACAGCACGCCAGGTTATAATCTGGAAATGACTGTAGTGTTATTTTTCTAATACTTACTTTACAGATCTGCTTGAGAACTGAACTGCTGAACTCAACTGTGTTCAACTTTGACAGTCTTTTGTTGTAATTTTTCAGTCTGAGTTAATCACTAACCTTTTGGAAATCTGTGTTGGTTTAGCTACTTGTAAGATTTAAGTTTTGAGTACATGCTCTGAGAAGGTGGAGTGTTATCTGGTCCAATGTCCTCAGCTTTAGCTGTAGTGTAAAGTGATAAGTTAATGTTTAAGCTGTTCATTTTAAGTCATAGATGCAGCGAATCCAGCTAAAATAAACTTGTAAGTTAAACATACACATTTAGTTTGTAGTTTCTCACTAAACACGTAGGTAAGACATACTCTATAAAAATCAGATACCAAGGAAAGGAAAATCAGGCTTCATGAATCTAAATGTACACAGAGCGTGTGGAATGTGCCTGTGTGTATACTTTTTTTTTTTTTCCCCCTGTTCCACTTAGGAAAAGGCTGAAAAAGCAGATGGAGGGGGGTAAAACTAGGTATCCTAAACTGTTACTTTATTTATAGAAGTTAGCAATTGTGTCATTTGGTCTCTTACTCAAGGGAATGTGCTTAGAAGGAAACATTCCTAGTAAGTGAGAACTGTTCTTGGCATCAGCAAGGCTCTGACCCTAAGAAAGGCTTTAATTACACTGAAACTGAACAACCCAAAACATTGAACGAAAGCATTTTAAAACAAAGTTTTTTTGACCAGTTGAATATGAAAATTTGACTATTGAACAAATCGGTACTTATGCAGTGGAATTTAGGATTCATCTGTCATAATGTCCTCAGCTTCGTATCTGAGTATTACGTGGTTCGTAGATCTGAAAAGAGGTAATGTTGCATACTTCATGCTTCAACTATGGTTGGGAATGGGAGTAGAAAGATGAACTCTATTTATTTTGACAAACTTCAGAAAATTCTACTTAATGATGTAGAAGAAAGGGAAATTTAAATTGGCTACGGATAGATTTTTTTGTTTTGATGGAGGGATTTTGGTAGCAAGGACTTTCCAAGCTTTTGTGCGTTTCCAAGTTCTGTTGTGCATAGTGAGGACATATTTGGACACATACCATAATTAAAACCCCTTCAGGAACTTTGGAACTTAATATGAACAAGTTCACAGAAATGTAGGATAAATAGTAACAATAACATACAGGAGTAGGAGGAGTCCATTACAGTACTGTGAAGTCTTAAGTTACCTTATGAATGCAAATACATATCTCTGTCCACATAGAATAAAAACATAATTGGCAGTGTTGGCACACCACAAAAACTAATGCTTGCGTCTCTCAAGTCATAATAGTGTCCTGTATTTGGGATGCTTTAAATATGTACATGACTACAGAGCTTCAACAGTTTAAATTCCAATTTGGTAATAAATCAAAATCCTTTAAAATTTCTGTTCTGATTTCCCCACTCTTCCATCTTTCAAGATTTGATGAGAGAGGGATTGAAGTGTGGGTGTGGGTTTCTTTTATAATAATTCAGTGTTTCTCATACTGCAAATTATTGTACAACAGCAGATGTTGTCTCATTCCTTTCGGTAAAGGTCATATATGTTGTATCAGTAAGTTTATGAATACTTTCAGGGTTGTTTATTGAATAAAAGCTCTCTCTGCTGTTCAGCTGAACACACTTTTGTTTGATAATGTGAAAGCACATGTAGTTTTTTCTGAACCCATCAGTGGTTGTTTTATTGTGCAAAAGCACTTCTCAGACATTTTTGGTGGCCAAATAAATCCCTGTTTGACTGAACCCAGTTTCACAGAGGATGCTTTTATTACTATCCTGGATTAAAAATGGTAATAATTATTATTATTATATTCTTAGCTTTGTGATGCCTTTATGCTTTTGTCGAGATCTAGAACAATATTGATGCTAGTTCTGTGGCATCTCTTGCAGTCTTTTCTAGTTTGAGAAGCTAAGAACTTTCAATGTTAAATTTACTGCCAGCATGTGCTTTTTTGGGGGGGTCAGGGTGAGGGGATAAAAAGAGTGAAGTGATATAAAATAATCAAGAGGAAGCACTCATACTGCTTCTTAGTCTACTGAAGTATCAAGACACTTACTTGCAAAACATCATCTTTTCCTGTCTCCCCCTTTTTCTTATCCCGAAGGGGAAAAACATAAAAAGTGGGTCACTTGACATATAAATAGATGGCAATCAAACTAGTGTATGAGACTCATTAAAGCAGAATATGCAAGTCTGTAAGGTGGCTCCAAGAAACACATCAGAAGACTGTCTGGTTGAACATTGGTCCAAAGGTGTAGATATTTTTCCTTTGAAGTCTCACCAGTCTCCCTTTGAGACTTAGCATATGAGTCCGACCTCCCTGTGAGGCTCGGCTAAGTTAATGAGAACATGGTTTCGAACAGCTTACAATGGAAACCTGATTATTTAAACCTCCAGTGCTAGTAAAAATCCAGCATGATAAACTAATTCTGTGGTATGTGAAACTTTCTGAAACTTCTTTTGTTTGTAGTTTAAGCAGAAATAAACAGAGTTGTGCTACTTGCTTTGTAATTCGGGAAAAAAAAAAAGTATTGTGATTTAATTTTTTTTGTAAAGTATGCAAAGCAACAGAAATATGTTAAACTTAGAAAATGTGTTTAAAAACTGAAGGGTATACTTTGAGATATGAAAGAAAAAAATAAATTCAACTGATACTGGGTTTTTTTATGTTCTATCATTCTTAAGTGTTTTTAAATCTTCTGGTTTATGGAGTTTTGCCAAATTTGGTCATGGTGAAAATTTTTACATTACAAAGAAGGTTTTGTAATAGAAAAGTCAAAGTTATTAATGTTTTGTGGGTAACAGCAATGAAGATTAGCCATTTATACTACATTGAAGATGTAAATGCTTTAACAGAAGAGTACTGTGCCTGTTAGCAATACCAAAATCTACCAATGGAGGGTAGCAATAACCAGCCTTTACATGCAACTTAATAGAACTTGTTTGTCTTCTGAAGCCTGAAAATTTGTTTATATATATCCTGTTCTTGTGTTTCAGGTGCAGATATTTGGAAGTTTTAAAACTGGTTTATATTTACCTACAAGGTTAGTAATTTTTCAGTGTAAATTCTGTACAAGAGAAAAGATAACCTGTGGAACCCTGTACCCCTGTAGTCATTTAGCTGATCTCCCAATATCTGTGTTACTTGTGTGTATACTTGTTATATTAAGAAAGTGTTAAGCTATTAGTACTCTGCAAAGTGTACAGAAATACAGTAATTAAGACCATTAACTATAATACATGTGTCATATAGATTTTGCATGTATCGGTAAAAGATCTGAATTACCACATTGTCAAAAAAGGCTTATTTTGTGATTTGGCTTCATTAAATGACTAAACCAAAATAAGAGGTTGGCCTTAAAAGGACAGCTAAATTTTATCTCCACAGGTGATTAAATTGAAACATTTAATGTCACACTGTTAATGCTAATGTTCACACTGAAGAGAAAAGATTACATTCAGAACTGTTTTTTTCTTTCAGTCTTCTTTTGTGAAATCTGTGGAATAGTCAGCCTCTACCTTTTCCAAATTTATTCCTAGTTTTCATAAAGAAAAGTCATTACTCAGTGACACTGGTATCTTCTGTGTAGAAATTGTAAGTGTTTTTGACACCTAAATAGAAATAGAATGAAAGGCTTAAATGGCTGCAGGGGATAAACACGTTTAAATAGCGTAAGTCTGAGGTTAACACTTGGAATTGAGTTCTGTGCTTTGGGAACATGAGGAATTAATATCTAGTACTGACTGCAAGTGATGGATACTTGAGTCGTCATTTCATCTCTTTTTGAAAAAGAAAGTATCTAACATACTTTAGTATCTGATTTAGTCTAAGGAGTTGCAAGAAAGCTTAATTGCTCAGTTTCTGTTTGGAAAGTCAGAAGTAAGGTGTACAAATACACACTGTTTTCACATTTGGCCTCATTCTTGGCCTTTTTTTCATTTATTTTAAATAGGCTCGATTAAACTTGGTTGGATGCTGATAAAGAAGGAGAGATATTCCTGTCCACATGACTGATAGCAATAGTTCTTTACTATATTTGCTTGATTGTTTTGAAACTGATGTAACAAAAACGCTTTGCTGCTGTCCATTTGATTTCGTGTACTGCCTTTCCTCCATATTTGTTTCAGCTGAGTTTTTTGGGGAGGACAAATGCGGATACTTTAAAAAGAGTACATAAACCCACCAAAAAACCTCCCTGTGGCAGTACTTGCCAAACTTTCAAAATAATGAGCATTTGCGTGTTGGTAATTAATTCACTGTTGCCTTCTATCAAAGCTTCCCTTTGCCCTAGGTTTTCCCCATCCATCAGTAACTGTATAGTTAATCTAGATTTCAGGTTCTGGGATTCAGAAAGACCTACAGTGTGTTTTTAATTCTGTTACTCCGGGTTAGAATTTGCCTAATATGCTTTTACTTAAGCTGATATTGAAGGTTTGGGCATACGGTTGTTTAGCTGCTGGATCTCTGTGTTATTTTGCAGGCGATATCTATCCTCAAGGTGACAACAGAGCTGCTTTTTCTCTCTTGGTGTGCATCAGAAAAGTGTCTCCTCTTGTTAACTGTCAGCATCAGTAGTGGGTTTAACACTAATTTAGTTCAGAAGTGTCCGGCAGCATTTCCTGCTCTCCAAGCAGGTTTTGAAGATAGTTTTCTGAAACTGGCTGAGTACCGCCTATCCTTGTCAGCTGAATGGTATGCAGCTGAACTGCTGCTGAACTTGCTTGCTGCCGACGCTGCTTGTCGGCAAGAGATACTTCATCTAATGCAGACGTAGTTTCTTTGAGATTGTTAAAGCAGTGTTGTTTGTGAATCAGCAGACCTGTAGAATCTATGGGTGAAAGCATTCCTAAATTTTTTGGTGTCTTCTGTTACGCAGTTTTCCATATTACTGAAGTGGCCTGCCAGTAGAACTATAGGATTATATGCTTGCCTCCTTTGTGTTCCCAACCAAGCAGGGGAAACCAAAGGAGAAGTTGGGGAGCAAAGAAGAGAAAGCTCAGGATCTCACAGTAGCCTTCACTGTCTTCAGTTTGGACACCAGTCACCTTTTGAATTTGAGTTTAGGCATTGAATTAGGGTGTCAACTCCCTGTGTTGATGAGTGTGTATGTGCATAGGGAGGAAGCGTAGCGGGATGGAGACACCTCTTGAAGGAGCTAAGTTAACGAGGGAAGTTAATTAGATGGTTTGATCTTATTTAACAGCTTGTTGCTTCCTGAAGTCAAAGTTGCCACATTTTCCTCTCTCCTTCCCTGCTCCCTGTTCCTGGCACTACAGGCCAGCTGTTTACCACGTGCTCAGTGGTGCTCTGATCACCCAGAAGACCAACTCTGAGTTGCAAAGAAGCAGGAAATTACCCCAGAATGTTTTGGGTTTTTTTTTAAAGGGGTGGGGGGATTTGATTTCTGCCAGGCCCATTAATATGTTGAATTGATTTGCTGTGGATTAGACAAATACCAGACCTAGAGTAAAGGAGAGAACAGGGCCATGCATCTGGGAGTAGAGGATGGGGAAGAGGACTTTCCCGTTCACTGACAGACTGTTAAATCGGTATTACTGATTAATGCAGCCCAAAGGTGGTGATTCACAGCAAGTTAATTTCTTGCTCTGAATCACTCTGGAGAAGCTGATCCCTCTCTGCTGACAGTGTGGCCTGAGGATACTAATCTCAGGTGTTGCAACCCAATTGGTTTGTATATGTGTATGTACCCCTCCCATTTGGTAACCTGAAATGTTCTTTTTTTCCCCAAGTGTAAGAGTTCATCCCCACCTCTTTCCTCAGAAAATTAAGAGTAAATTATTTGGTTAAACTACATTCTGTCAGCTTTATTTTAATTATGTGTGGATGTCAGTTGTTTATCTTTTAAGTGTATTGGTCTTTTAATTTGAATAAATCTATATTTTCTTTCCATTTTAGTGACATTGATTTAGTTGTGTTTGGAAAATGGGAGACATTACCTCTTTGGACCCTGGAAGAAGCTCTTAGAAAGCACAATGTAGCAGATGAAAACTCAGTGAAGGTTTTAGATAAAGCAACTGTAAGTTTGGGGGAAGAGGGTATTTCCTTGTTCTAAGCTAAATTTCTAATCAAAGAAAGATCTTGGTTAAAAGGATGAATTTTCATAAGCAGAAACTATTATATATAAATTTGAAGTAGAACCAATAGAACCTTTTTATTTAGTACGGTTTTTATTACTGACAAAATAATTGATAGTCCTCCAACAGAAGCATTTCTTCTGTTGGGGAAAATTACTGGATTTTCCATACTGCACAACATACGCATGCTTTTAAGTGAGGCTATACTAGTCATTGTTGTGAATTAATGTGATTAGACATGTGAATTTCTGGACTGAGTTTGTACATAAGTAAATGATTTATTTTTTTCTTATTCCAAGTAAGCAGACATAATACATTTTCACATAGAAGTAGTAAGTACAGCCTTGTAGAAATAACGTAATGGTTGTCTTGCGCAGGATAGGATTAATTCCATTGTAACTTCCTACCTTTTGCCAATCATAGGAGTATGTGAGAGTGTTGGGGTTTAAACAGGTGTCTAATTGATGGGCATTATTAGTAGAGAGAGGTAATTTGGAAACCACTCAGGTGGAGATATGTCAGAATGCTCTCAATATCTTGTGCTTCTTGTTTGAAGATAATTTTGATGAGGAATCAGTGACCCACAATGACACCAGTGTCTCTTAAGAATATCTATTACCATTTATCTTTATTTCTTAAGTGTTTGTCTCCCTCTGGTGTTTGTTTTTCCCACTAGAAATATGCTTCTGCACCAGGAACTGACTAAAAACAATTTAAAACGAGTCACTTTCAAGATGAGATGTTAAGTTCTGTTAAACAGGATAGTAAATTGAAAATAGCATTTATGAGTTAGAAAAGCAAAGTTTATGTAAACAGATTGGCAAGGAGAGTGAGTTCGTAAATAGATAGGAGTCCTGTTTTCTCTGTTGACCTCCTCTCTACAAATTCATAAAACGTTTCAGTTTTACTGGTGCATATAAGTATGAATGAAACCAAATGTGTCTTGGAATCTGTATTGACTTAATCTGTCTTTCTTTTGCAGGTACCTATTATTAAACTGACAGATTCCTTCACTGAAGTAAAAGTTGATATAAGCTTTAATGTACAGAACGGGGTTAAAGCAGCCCAGCTCATCAAAGACTTTATCAAGGTTAGGCAACACTATAATAGAACTACAGAGCTGAATATTTGATGACTTAATTTTATTTTCTGTTTTACTTTGACTGCATCCTTACTAGAGATATGCTTTCACTCTCTGTTATTTTTTGCTGTCTGATACTATTGTGTGATGTTCTTAGGTTTTAGATACATTGCTGTAAAAGGCACAAAGATAGTAAAATGTAAAAAGAAAGTATGGAGAAGTTACAGTGATACAATGACTAAGGAAAATACATTAATACCTGTCTTAAATGTTCTGCTCTTCTAACTGTGGTTCCTTGAACTTAAAATTAGTAATAACCACACACTCCTGCGGAAAGTAGGAATAATCTTGTTCTAGATTGAATATTGTTTCAGCATACAAATGCTAATTAAGTAGAATAAGTTAAATTTAGTAAGTTATTGTTCAAGGATTCACTAATACCTGTATCATAGATACATGACAGTTATTTTTGTTTTACATATAGGATCATTTTGTTAGGATTAATGAGCTCTTGTATTTGAAGTTTTGAAGTATCATTACACTCTTTTCCTTTCCTTCCCTTCCCCTATTCAGTGCATAGGACACTTGTAGTAAATGTCTCATAAAAGCAGTAGAAAATTTTTCTTGGATTTTCATGTTCTGTGTAGGGAGGTGAAGTGCAGTTCAATCTCACTTAAGTGCTTAGGTATTACTGTTCGACTACTATAACTGCTTTGGTTTTTTAACCAAACTAATAGACAGCAGGAGAATCAAAGTATTTCAATAGCTAGACAAGTAAAACTTCTTCAGAAAACTCTGTAAATCTGAATAAAGCAAGCACTTTACTTTCAATCACAAGGGTTAGAAATCATGTATATCTGCTTTAATAATGTCATTGAGTTGCAAGAAGTCTTCCAAATTTTGGGGGATTTTCAGTTGCTGATGAGTTGAATGTATGGCCTTCAACTTGTTAATCTTCAGTTCCTTTATGTATGTTTAGTAGCAAGTATGAAAGTAGCTCAGTTTGCTTCTACAATGTCTATTTCTTTACCCTGTAGAAGGACACGGGAGAAAAAACCTCTCTCCTTGGTTCAGTTTCAGTAGAATAGTCTGAGTTCTTGTCTGCGTAGTCTCACCTGTGTGCTTAAATAAACATTCTGCTGAAACCTTGTGCTGGTGAGGCCTCTTGCATCTGCATTCGGAGTAAGAGGGTGGCGTGGGTCCAGAGGCCTTTCTTCTTTCAGCCTTTATCTGATGAACAGAAGTTGATTGTGTTGGCCAACCCTTTGCTGCTAAATCAAGACCGATAGTTTTGTGCTATGTAGCTCCTTATTGGGGAAGGAAGATGCCCAGTTTCTCTTGTCATAAGACACCCACCTGGAATTTGATAGCTAACTTCAAGTTTTTACATCCTGTGCATTGTCACATTGCCTTGTGGTGGGCAGGCTGTCTATGTTTGGTTTTCTGCCACAACACAGGGGCTGTATTTCTGTTACACTCCACATATAAATTTATTTTTGGGTAAGTCCATAAAGCCCTGCATACTTGCCCAGAATTGCCTATATACTTCTTAATTTCAAGATAGGAGGTAGTTTTCTCTTGAGAGCCTGAAGGCATTTTTGTGTCCTTAAAAAAAGGAAAAAGCATTAGCGTGTTCCTGTTGCCTGGGTTATTTGTAATCCTTTGGAGAGCTGCTTTGGCCTTGGGTCAGGGCACGGCGAGAGCAGGCTGTGCCCCCCGGGAGAGAGCGGGAGCTATGTGTGTCAGCCAGGCCGGCACGGGGCAGAGGCCTTGCGTCTGCCAACCCAACCCAAAGAGCAGCCCCAAACAGCAGCCCCAAAGAGCAGAGCAGGTCTGGTGACAGTAGTTGGGGTCAGCTTACAGTCTGGCCAGCGGCTGGCAGACAAGTCCACAGTGAGGAGGTCGAGGCTGAGGACGCCAAGTCAGTGGTTAGGTTCAGGATTAGGGTCAGGGTCAGCGTCAGTGTGCAGCAGCATGGCTCAGGCAGACACCAGCGGGAGCAGCTGAGATGAAAAGCGGCTCTCGAGCGAAGTGGAGGGACTCCCAACTAGGCTTCCCACAGGGCTGTTTTCCCAGCAGCCCAAGCCAAGGCCATGCAGCTGTGCCATATCAGAGCTGGCCTCGAGCACAGGTGGCTGAGCCTGGTGTGGCGGGGGAGAGGTGGCACTCGGCCCTGACACACAGCAGGTAATGGCTACACTAGCGTGGAGGGTCGTTTGCTTAACTTTGAGAAAACTTGATGTGTATTTGCCAAGTGACTTCATTGTTGTTCTTGAGGATCCCTCTATAAAACACTTCCAGGGTATTCTCTTGGGTCTTATTTTGTCCTATGTAACTTTGAATACCTAACTGAGGTGTTGTGTTCAGTGTTACCCTTGGAAATGCCTATTTCTCTCCATCCAGTTTATTTAGGATGTCTGAGGCAGCTGAAGCCTTGATTAAGGGTTTGCAGTTTCCTGAGAAAAATCCTGTCTTTCAATTTTGATATATACTGATATTCAACACTTTGGCTTGTGAGTGTAAGTTCTTAATAGTTCAAAAAGGTGATCTTGGGATCTTCAGTTAAATAGGGCTCCCGATACTCATCATAAGACTTGTGCAGAGTAGTTCTTGGAGAAATTCTTCTTTTCCCTTTCATCTTTGGCAATCACAGATACCATGATCCACATCTCTTCTCTGACACTAAGGAACTTTTTAACTCTGTGTTGATAAAAGGAGTGATATCATTGAGCCTCTTTTGCCCCCTCCCCTGTGAGGGGTTGTACAGAGTGCAGGCGTGGCCTCGGCCTCCACTGCTGTCCAAAAGGTCCACATTCTCCGCGTGTGCAGCATGTGCACACCTCTAAGGGAATCCATGCGGACGAACCTATTGAAGGACCAGTTACCCAAGGGTAAGTATTTGGCTCCTTTGAAAATGTTTTCTGGGTGTAGTAGTTTTGAAGGACCATTTTGAACTCTGGGCATCTGAAGTACTTGCAGGACCGAAGTCTCAGTCCAGTTTGGGATATCACCTTGGTTGTAGCAGGAAGGTTTTGTTACAGACATGGATATCTCCATAGTTTTTCCTTTGCTTTCCTTTTCACTTGTATGAGAAAAGCAAGTGTATTTATATATTCAAACAAAATCATTCTGAATTTATGAGGTAATAACTTTTTTCTGTCGTTAATATCTGCCACTGGAGTTGAAGAGGTAAAATAACTGTCTTGATCACAAGCAGAGCACTTGGCTTCTCCCCTGTTACTAAAAATAATAACTTAGAATTGTACTCAGTTTTGAGACTTAATATAACAGATAGCTTCAATATGCTTTCTTAGCATGAATTGTATATATGCATCACAGTATCCTAACACCTTTGTTTTTCTCTTTCAGAAATACCCTGTGTTACCGTATCTAGTTTTAGTATTGAAACAGTTCCTGTTGCAGAGGGACCTTAATGAAGTATTTACAGGTGGAATCGGTTCTTATAGTCTTTTTTTAATGGCTGTCAGTTTCCTTCAGGTAAGCTTAATGAAATCTATTGATGCCATTGGTGCAAAAGGACATTACATTAAGAAGGAATTTAATTAATCCTTAAATTTAGACCTTTAAGCTCTCCTGTTTGTGGTTTTGTACTCCCTTTTCATTTAAAAATAGACACATCCCACCTGTCTTCTGTTCTTTCTCCCATACTGGTACTTCTGGTATTAGAGATGTTTGGAACATCCCTTGGTGTATCAGTACTAGGCACGTGTGTAATTCATGGTAAAATAACTTGACTATTGTGTAACTTATTTGGAACAAGCTACGTAGGTTAGTGTTAGATGCAGCTCTCCTTTATAACACTTGTTTTCCAGGTCATACGCCCTGTACGTGCTTTAATGAATGCGACGGAATTCTCTTGTTTGTCTAAGTTTTTAAGCTGGTATCAAATAAATTTTTTACAACTTTCTCTTCAATCTAAGAGAACAAAATGCATGAGCTAAATCTATATTGTTGCACCTGCAGGAGAAAAATATTGTCGAAATATGAAGTAGCCGAGTTCTGGCTTTATCAACCTCATTCTTTTTCTTGTCCTAAATGTTATTGTATAACTGTGTATGTGTATGTCTGTACTTTTCCAGATTGTAGTTACTTTTAAACCTGAGCCTTGAACTGGAGCTCGGTGTTTGCTGGGTGCTATTGCAGTTGCCTGCTGAGCACAAAAGAAATGAAGGCAACAGGCATATCTTTTTAAAAGAAACCAAAATCTCTCCCGACCCCAATTTTTTTTTTATATTGACTAATAGCATTTCTCTTTGCTCCTGCAAAAAAAGAAGTCAAGTTTTGTGTCTGTTACAATTATGAACTGTTTTTGTTCATAATCTCTCAGGCTGCATACTTAAATAGTACAGGGGATCATTTAAATAGCTGTGTACATTAAAGGTCTATATTTGTATTGCAAACCCAGGTTTGTGAAGTGCAAATATCTTTGCTTTTTCACAAGAACTCTGCCATTAGTGGTGGTAGTTCACTTATTAAACTGAAAGTTCAAATACAAACACAGTAGTACTTTGCCAGCCTTATTTTTAAGAGGTAACTAGTTTATAAAAGTTTTGATAGCATCTTGTTTTAAAGATGTAAAACTGCTTTATCAAGGAAAAATAGTATATTTAGACATGTTTGCTTTTTATCTTACGTTTTATTATCATTTATTACTGTATTTAGACATGTTTGCTGTGAAAAAGAAAAGGCACTTAAAGGCACTTGAAACTTGAAGTCTTAAGAAAATTTAAGTCTTAAGAAAATTTAAGTCTTAAGAAAATTTAAGTCTTAAGAAAATTTAAGTCTTAAGAAAATTTAAAATTTAACTTTTTTTCTCTCTTCTTAATAGCTGCATCCCAGGGAAGATGCCTGTATGCCCAATGCCAACTATGGTGTTCTTTTAATAGAGTTTTTTGAATTATATGGACGTCACTTCAATTATCTGAAGACTGGAATCCGAATAAAGGATGGTGGCTCTTATGTTGCCAAGGATGAAGTGCAAAAAAGCATGCTGGATGGCTACAGACCATCAATGCTATATATTGAAGATCCATTACAGCCAGGTATCCTCATAAACCAAGACTTAATGTATTGACTAAGAAAAAAAGTTAGGGGAATGCTTAATCCAGAGGAGTTAAATCAAAGAAGAGCATAGAATGACCACCAAAACCCAAACAGAAACACCTTATTCACGTCTATGAACACAGGATGCACTCAGAACACAATTATTTTCTTTGACATGTTCCTAGCAAAAGTTACTGTGTCACCCAAGAGCATGCCTGTTCTGCAGTCAGGAGGTAGGGTATGAGAGGGCATGCCAAACAACTTCCACATGCTCTGTGGTAACAGCAATAAAGCTACAGCAGCATGGGCCTGAGTGTGGGTGAGATGTACCTGTATGTACATGTGGTCCCTTTCAAGCTTGTGCTTGCCTGTATCGCTGTTGCACCTTATAATGTACATATACTCTTATGCATGCTCTCCCATTTGATTCTGTAAAGTCACATAAATACGGAGTGGTTTCATTCTGTACTGTTACCTTTATGTTAAGGTTGATTGTTGCCTTGAATGGGTGGCTTCTGAAGTGGTGAGTCAAGTGCTGTTCATAGAAAAGAGTTAACATATTTCTGATCTAAAAAAATGTCATCCAGGATAGTACTGTTAGATGTGTAATATATGCAGTACGTTATTTTATTTTTTGTCTTAATGTATTGCACTTTTACCCAGAGAATTGCCATTTTGGACTTCCGTACATGAAAATATCTAAAGGTCTTTTAAACTCTTTCAAATATTTATGATTCACTAATCCTCTTCTATGCCACAAGAAGTAACTGCAGTGAGTTGGGACTTAAGGGCAATTTCAAAAAATATTACTGTCTCCTGTCTGAAAGGAGGTAACCACAGTTTCAGTCTTTCTTATTTATTTAATTATATTCTTATTTTAAGGTAATGATGTTGGGAGGAGTTCCTATGGTGCCATGCAAGTGAAACAGGCTTTTGATTATGCCTATGTTGTTTTGAGCCATGCCGTTTCCCCAATAGCTAAATATTATCCTAACAACGAAACAGAAAGGTAAATTTTATGAGTCTAAATCTCAGACTTATGTTTTTGTGTACTTAAAAATCAATTGTGGTGATGTTTGGTTTGTTTTTTTTTTTCTGGTTTACAGTATATTAGGTAGAATAATTAGAGTAACGCAAGAAGTGGCCACGTACCGAGACTGGATATCAAAGCAGTGGGGAATGCAAAGTAGGACAGAGTCTTCGTGTAATGGTGAGTTTTGAGTAAGCATGGCTGATAGTGGGAAACTTCCTGCATATTTTGATCATACAAATTTTGTTGTTGCTTTTGCCCCACATAAAGCAATGTATGCATCTGAATATGAATTTACTTTTTTGCTCAGTAGCGACGGACTTTTTCTTGTGTTCTTGTCCAGAAAATTTATACTTGTACAAGAATAAAAAGGCTATACCACAACATCTTTATTCTACTGCAACAGATTTGGTCAGCATAGAGGTCCGTAAAGAGTGCTGGGTTGCAAAAGGAGGCTTTTGAAAAACTTCCAGTGTAAATTACAGGTGTTGTTACTGTCACACTTCCTTTGTCCTTTCAATGTGGACAAGGTTTTAAAAAGAATTAGTGGGAACACCAGTTTAAATCTAAATCCTTACCCTCTATCATTCTTTTATTTTTCATTTTGAAGTTTAACATATTGTATGTGTACAGAAGCAATATTTAAGCTAGGATTGACCATATAAGTGGAATAAGTCTTTAAAACAGAGAAATCCTGAAATGTCAGTCATAATTCTTGTTACTAAAAAATGGAAACACAGAAAATCTAGCCAGAGAATGTGCTGAAAATGTCCTTTAAAATCACCTTTCTTTTCATTGCCCATCTTCTGACTCCAACAGCCAGTTGCCACCCTTTTTTGGTGTAGGTGTATCTGCTGGCTGGAAGTTCTCAAAGTAAAATGAATTTTAATAGTCTACAGTTAATTTTAGAATGTTAGCTACTAGAAGTCTTGTAGGGTTTAGGGATTAATCAGAGAAGATGACACAACTACCCAGTCTTTAGGCTAGGTTGGGATTTTGTTTGTTTTTAAAGCTTTTGTTAGTGATTTCCCTCACTGTTCTTGTAAATTGAATGTGCTTCTTGGCCATTCATGTTTTATCCATCTATAGACCCTTGTAGCACTGCCGTACCCCCGCTAATGGCAGACAGCCATGGTTCAGTCCCACAAGCTCCACAGTAATACTTAGCTACCTATTTGTGATGTATGTATTAATTTCTATAGACAAATACAGCTGGTGGGGCAACAAATCTATATTGTATAAATCAGAGGTGACTCCTAAGTGTCTTATGTAACTAAAAATATAAAAATAACCCTGTATCAGGAAGTAATGTTGACAGTTAGAGTGGTCATCTTGTAGATTTAGTTTAGATTTAAGTTCAGATTCTTTTTTCTTTTTCTTTTTTTTTTTTTTAAATTAAGGTAGCAGTTAGTGAGATATGAGAGTTCTGTATCTCGTATTTTCAGTGCAGGGTATCATACAAAGCGACCAGACTTACTTGGAGTTCTTATGACCCAGCAGAAGAAAAATGGGAGTTTATGAGTATTGGGCATATAGGAACAGAATATAAACCCATGTATTTAAGTGCTGTTGAAATGTGTCATGTTATTAAGCAGCACATCTGAGCTCTGTTACTGCCTTCTTCCATGTCTTACCTCTCTAATTTCCATCTTGAGCTGTGGTAATGCTTTCATAGTGTACATTAATGGATCTTGTCAGGAAACCACCAACCCTCTGCGGGGTGTTGGCTTGTTGCGTGCAGTGCATACATACAAACACATGCACACATGTGCCTGCATGTATTAAAAGTATGTACGTGTGCAGATGTCTGTACATGCCCTACTGGATATAATAGATATATAATACCTGAGTCAGTGTATTTAAAAAAAAAAAAAGGCAACATATTTTAGCAGTTAATGCGTGGTGATGGTTCTGTTTTGTTTTTAATAGGTAATGGAGTAACCTTGATAGTAGATACTCAACAGCTAGACAAATGCAACAATAATCTTGCTGAAGAGAATGAAGCACTGGGAAAACCTAGAAATAAAACTTCAGAAACACTTAGTAAACATTCTTCAAATTCTTCATCAGGTCCTTTATCATCATCGTCGTCTACTCTGTCCAGCTCTAGTGACGTAGTAAGTACTGGAGGTTTTCTGATTTTGTTTTTTCAGTTTGTTTGGGTTTTTTTCCTGATTTGTATTGCCACAGGATACATTTGGAAAGCTTGGAATCCTAGTTAGTTATTTCATCCAGAATCCTAACTTGCATAAGATGTTACCTCTTATGCAATTTCTACACATGTAAGTTGCAGTATGTTTTTGACACAACACATGTAGAAAGTGAACACAATAGATACAAAGTTACATAGCCCTTTTTCCTCTGGGAAAACTGTATCTCAAAAAAAAGACTGGTAGTCCTAAGCCATATGCTTTAAAAAAAAAAAAAGGGCTTAGAAAAAAATCTGTTTGGGAATTCTATTTAAAAAATAAAAGACAAATCCCAAAATCAGAGTCATGCATCAATACATTTTTAAATCTGTCTGTTTTACTCGGTAAGAATTCTGGATTGAAAGAATTTTAAGTTTTGTCCACTGCTAGCTTTATTTTTAAGGGAAAACTCACTCTTAAGAAAAACTCACTCTTAAGAAAAACTCACTAATACTTTACATTTTCCTGAAGGATTCTGATGGAACACCTTGCAAAACCTCTAAACAATTGAGTTGTCGTCAGTCTACCACAAACAGAGTGGGGTCACAAGAAGTGTCACTGGAATCCTCCCAGTCAAGTGGGAAAACACAAAATAGCCAAACAGCCAATACATCCAGCAACACGAACAAATCTCAGGTTTGTGAAATGTTTGGAAACAGCAACTGTATAGATTATTTGAATATTACGCATGCCCTCCATGGAAGGGTAGCTTGTTCTGGAAAGGAAACACTGCGTTTTTCTCCTCCCCTTTACCTCACTAGAAAGCTTTGAGCACTGATTGTATCTGAAATCACCTGGTTCTCTGTTTAGCTTACAGGGATGAGTTTACAACAGTGGCTTTCCCAGCCTTAAAACAGATGAAATTGGATTAACTTTATTTTGGGAAATCTAGATTTGCCAGAAGTATACAGCTGTGTTGCACCCATTTCCTTTTTGCAAAAAGCATGTCAGTCCAGTCTTTACTGCAGGATTTGAGAACTAATGAGACTTGGCCGACACTTACTGAAAAACAGTTAGCAAAAATGTATGTTTAAAACTATGACTGGCTGCTCTGTTAGCTGTTGATACTTGTTGAACTCTCTTTCCTTAAGGGAGATGAAGATTCCTTGCTGATACATGAAATTGCCTCTCATTTCCCCCTGAAGACAAATACCTTTATAATGAGACCTACCAGAGCTTATGCATTCAGCTTATGCATTCTCATGTTGTGGAATGCTTCTGTGACAACTCAGTAATCTGGAAATATTCTATGCCTCTATATACAATATACTTTGGATATATGCAGTTTAAATTTGTATACTATTTCAGAATTTAGGACTTCTTTAATGTATGAAAAACAGTCTGGAATCTTCTAGAATATTATTCCTGAAAAGTAATTCTGAAGACTTGCTGCCTCCTACTTGCTGATGATCTATCTCTAGCTAGTAACAAGACAGTTTACAACCTAGGCCTTGGATATACCATGAACGTGTGTTTGTGTTACTACGCAGAGCTAATTCTGGTGCTGGAATGTGAATATGCACGATGTGAGATACTCTACATCTGTAAAAAGATGTGGTATAAAATTAGTCCTGGTCTTAAAAGACTGTTGTCTTAATTTTGCACAGAAGATAGGAGATTTGAGCAATCTTCATCTGTCGTCTTGGATTATGGACTTCTGTTTCGGTAAAACAGAAATTTTGATGGTTGCGAAATGGGAGCTATAGAACAGTTCTATCCTTTTCAAAATTCAAAGTGCTCTGCTCTGCTCTCTTGACCTGCATGGTTTTGGGTCTAGAGATGGACATTTGTTTGCAACCACTGAAGTGAAAGATTCCTGGTACTGTGCTGCTCTCTAAGCAATGGCCTAGCTTCTTTTGCCATATCAATTTTTTCAAGTGTGACACTTTCATGAGTTAAAGTCCTCATTATCCACAAATAGGGTTGTGTAATTGCCATGCTTTTTTCTTTTTAGCACTGATTTACCATGTTCTCTTTCTTTTACAGCATGGATCTGCACGGTTATTTCGCTCTTCTAACAAAGGCTTCCAAGGTCCAACAAACTCAAGCCACGGTACCTCAGTCACAAACAAACAGCATCAAGGCAGCAAATCACACCATCAGTTTTTCCATGGCAAAAAGAGGAAACACAAGAGGGATGCGGCCCTTTCAGACCTTTGTAGATAGTTGCCTATTTTATGACTGTTCTTCTGTGTGCAATGATCTCATGCTACGGGATAGTTTGATAGTGACTCCTTGGATCTCTTCCGGAGCTTCAGACTGTTCAGACATTGATTAGCAACTGCATTTTTTTTTTTTTTTTTCCCAGCTCGCCACGGAACGGATCATGAAGATTGATCACTGCAAAAAAACCAAAAAAAAAAAAAACAAAAAAAGGAAAAAAAAAAAGGAAAAAAAAAAGAAAAAAAAAAACAAAGAAAAAAATTTAAAAAGAAAAAATAAAAAAAAAAAGAGGAAAAAGGCTGCTCATTTGATAAGTCATATGCTACAACAGGGTCATTTAGGATATAAAAGCTTGAATGTAAAATAAATGTATTTCCCATCAGCTCATGCTGACCTGTAGAGGTAGTACTCAGTGTGTCTAGGGGGTGGTAACAAACAAATAAAACACAAAAAAATAGGAAAAAAAAGCAAAAAATTGTATTTTGAGGGAAACCCAGCCTTTTAAAGGTGAAAGTAATTTGTGCATGATTTTTTTATTATTTTTGCATATACTTACCATTTTATTGTGTATATATAGATGACCATATAGGAAAACTGACATTTGTAATAGTGGATTTGTTAATACTTTTTACATAACATTACTGTTTAAATTGTAAACATAAATTTTTCTCAGGATTAGTTTGGAAAATAATCTGAATTGTCATCTTAACATCCATATAAAGAGACATTACTAGTTATATTGCTCAGAATTTCTTTTCTTGGCATTTAAAAGATGTAATAGAACATTTGATCTGCAAAAGCTGTTCCTCTGAAAGAAAGGTTTATGGTGGCAAATGAAGTTTTTCATTTGTATAAAGTGTACATGTACTTTGTGTAGACACTGAGCTTGTCATCTCGGAGAAGTAACCTTCACCTTGTTTTCTGAGTGCCATCATTTCAGGCAATGGGGTTTTATAGTTGCATCCTTCTCTTCTTCCCCTTAGTGGCCTCTCCCCAACCCTTTCTTTTTTTAAAGAAATATAAAGCCACTTGGGTTTTTTTTTTTAGTTGTTGGTGGTGATTGTTTTCTTCTTTTTTTTTGGTTTTAAAAAAAGAAACAACAAAACTCAGTTTGTTACAGACGTTTGCATTCCTGGGCTGCTTTAATCCCATGCCTCTTTGTTCGTGCCTTCCCTTCCCCTTCCAGGTCTGGGTTTTTTTGTCTTTTATATTTTTGCTAACTCCTGTAGGAGATGATAACTGTTGAAGCTTTAAGTAAATTTTACAATTGAAGTATTTTTTTTCTCACCCCCCTCTTAGGCATTTTTTATATTTACACTTAATTATTTAAAAAAAACAACCCAAAACAACTTCAAACAATGAAATATATTTTGTATTGCCTTAAAGACCCAAACCTTTCATATCTCATAGTATTTCTTCATTGACCTAGTTATCATTTAATTTAAACTCCACATTTGTCTGGTTCAGTCGCATTACAAGTCTGGGTTGCAGTAACTTTGATGCCATGAATGCAAATTAAATGTGTAATTACACTCACAGGCATAGCTTGGAACAGGAGTTGGGACACTTTAATGGTAGAAAGTTAAGTGGCATTTACTTTCACATATTTCTTTAAAGAGGAAAGTCTGTACTCGGCATACGTGGCTGTATTTAATGCAGCTGTTCTGCAGATGATGCTTTTATAAAAAGTACTATTAGCTTTTAGAAACTTTTTTTAATATACATTTACAGAATACTACAGACCAACCTGACCTTTAATGGGCACTAATGAGTGCAATGATTTTTAAAGTACAGTAATGCTAAAATAAGACCAGAACTGATGTCATCACTTAAATTGATAAACATTTTCAATGTGTTAAAGTGTTTTACTTCAAAAAAGAAAATATATGTATTCCAAAAATATGGAAAGTCATAACATTTACTCAAACACTAAGCTTAAGTGATGTTAATTTGACAATGGTTTTTTTTTTTAAATTTTAGATTCATATTTTAATTTGATCAAATAATTTTATCTACAAGATGTTGAGCTTTTGTTCATAGAAACTAGTAAAAGTTGTACCACATTACGCATAATCACAGTATTTATTTTGTTTTAGATTATTGTGAATGTGTAGACTTATGTTCACCGCTTAGGGAACAATTATTTATAAATTATATTAATCCAGTATTGTTAGCTGCTATTAGCAAAACTGTTCCAAAACTTAATACTTGCAAAGATCTGTATCGCATTTACCACACTGAAGTGTTTTTAAAAGAATCACCCTCATCGTTGAAAGCAAATGTACTCTTAGGGTGCAGATATTAGTGTTCCAATAAGCATGTGATAATTTTAAGGTGGTGGTAGCGGGAAGATAATCTTGATTCCATTGGGAATCTTAGGTTTGCCTCAATTTATGGTTTTCATAAATTTAATGGAAAATAGCTTTTCCTGGACTGCTCAAGTTTCTTTTTGGTAAACAGTATCTTTCTAAAAGAAAAAAAAAAAAAAGAAAAAAAAAAGGAAAAAAAAAAAAGCATGAAGGAAAAATTGAGGTGTTTTACATTGCCTCAAATGACCAGCATTGTATTCATAAAATACTGTATATCTTGCAAATCTTTATTTAAACAGAACAGTTGAACTGTTCGTTTTTCAATCTGAAGTAAAATACTTTCAAGACCTTTTAGTTTGCCTGCTCATTTGTCTTGTACATTTCATCTCTGTATTTGACTCAAGTCTAATTCCTTTTTGAGTTTCAATACTTTTGTGAAGATTTTGTGAATATATGAAAAATAAATGTTTAATCTAACTACTGCAGTTTATCACCATTCTTGACACTTACCCTGTTTTTTCCTTCACAGTACTGTGGGAAGAGCAGACTACTCAAGGTGCTTTGTAACGTTTTTGTAGTATCTGGGTGCTTCCCCAGCTGAGTGCTGGGCCCCTCTGCCTGGAATTTGGAAGCTTATTTTGTTCCAAGTGGGCCTGGTCTGTCGTGTTTCCTTCCAGGAGAGCTGCAGCAGAGTCTGTATGCCTGAGAATAAGTGGAAGAATATGCACGTCTAAAGGGTTCTTAATTTATTATTTTTCTCTAACTTTCCTCTGCACTATACATAGGAAACGTGTGCAAGGATCCGCTTACTTTGCGTTCTGGACTTGGGTTAGGGGTAGTGTTCCAGCTGCAGGACAGCAGCTGTTCAAAGCCGCCATGCCAAGGAGGGCATTGTAGAAGTATGCAAAAGTTAATTTGAGTTACCTTCAGCTAGAAACCTTCTTTAGCATAGTTCCTGAAGCACGGTTGATGTTACTAAAGTATGTTCTTAACTTTGGTTATCTTCCTTGCATAAAGCAGTAGGGAGATGTACACATACTGAAGGTTGTTGCAGTCTTGCTGCTGGTACTCTACCAAAGACCATCTGCAATACATAAATAAGCTGAAATGTTCATATATCTTCATGTTTGACATTAGATGGATTTGTTAAAGGGGTTTTTTACTTTTTTTTTAAAGAACAGTTCAAATGGTGTTTATAGTTAAAAGCTGTGTATTTATTGAATTTTTTTTTTTTAATTGTCAGTCTTCTACCTTACGGCAGAAAAGAAGCTGAAATGTAAGTAAATCTTCCTGTTTGTGAGACATGACATAATTCTGTTTAGTGACCTCTGTGTTCTGTGCAGCTTCCTCAAAATTTGCAGCTCAGGTTTTTAAATGTTTATAATAAACTTGTTTTCCTAGAACTTAATCTTTAGAAAATAATTAGTAGTCCAATGGCTGGTGGCAGTTTCTTCTTTTTTTATGTACTGTCAAAATGGACCTTTTCCATTTTATACCTGGAGTCACCATGTGTGCATCCTAAACACAACATGTGAGCAAGTGATTAGAAAATAGTCTCATCTTGAAAATGTATTGTAAGTAAAAGAATCCAGCCTTTCCACATCTTGATGGCTGTTAAAACTCATGATAGGTGTTAAAACTGAATGTGTGACTCCAACTTTATTTCCTAAAGAGTAAAGGCTATAGGAGATGACAAAACATGTAATTACTCAAGAAGGAAGTATGTTTACCCATTTAGGGGCTGTAACAAAAAAATACATTTAATTATTCCAGCTACTGTTAAAGTGCAAAAAGTAGAGATTACTTATTCTGCTGATTCCTAGAACTTGATTCTTCTGCTCAATAATGCAAAATAATTTTCTAAGAATCAAGTTCACCATGTCTTGAAACAGTGTTTGTCTTGAAAGTGCAGAATTTGAGAGCTTTATTTTCTAGCTAATTTGTAGTGTTTCCACAAGTTTTCCTCAAAGATGTTTTCCAGTTGTAGTGACCTAAATGTGTGTCTTGACTATATTTCTGTGAGTCGTTTACCAGCAGTTCTGGCAGATATGTATTCATGGTTTCATCTATAAGTTGAAACCAGCCTTGCAGTTCTTGGGGTGCTTGGATACCTCAGAGTTGTAGATTTTTCTGTGCCAAAGTTACAGGGCTCCTCCTCATAGTAATTTGCTCTGAGCCTAATTAACTAATCTTCAAAGGTTGGTTGTTAGGATGTTTGAGATGATCCCAGAGAAATTACCCAACACCAAGAATCCTTTGCAAGTTACTTAATGAACAATGTCCTGAGTAATAGAAGAATTAAAATGCAAATGGCCTTATTGGGTCTTTACAAGCCCAGAGTTTGTGTCAAGTATCCACCTGAAAAGGAAATAGGAATGAAAGAGCGAGAAAGTGGCTGTTACCTGTGCATTTTAGCATGGTAGTGCTAGATCAAATTAATCTACATTTTAGATTACTCTAAAATTTCGATCAGTTAATTTTGCACAGCTTTGATTTTAACTCTCAGTATATTTAGTGATTTCCCCACCATGACCAGTTTATTCATTTGTGGACTCCAAAAACTTCTAACAGAAGTGTGATTCCTTTGCTAGACACCTTGACCATAGACTTGGTTGGGGTACAGTTCAATAGGCCTCTCTCTTGGCAGTAGCTAGCTTAAAAATGGCCTGTTCCCATTTGCTTCTTCCTATAGCAGTGCAACCACTGGTGAATTCGGATATTTATGAAGCTTGGAAAAAAAAAAAAGGAGTGTGAATCTTCAGTTTGCTGTAAATTAGTTGGTAAAAGGTGATGGGATCTTGAAAATCACTTATGTCCACAAATAAGTAAGGGAAGACAAAGAAGAAATCTTGGGAGATCCTCTGCATAAAAGCCATTTGGAGGAATGCCATCTTCCTTCCTTCCAAGATGCATGAACAGTGAGGTGCTGCGAGTCTTCTGGTGAGTCAGTTTGCTCGGACAATACTGCTTGTCAGATACTGAATGACCTGAGCGGTGAATCTGCTCACCATTGAAGTATGTTGAAGGTTTCTACGTTCTGCAGCAGGTTTAAATAGCTGCACAGGTGTTTATCAGCAATTAGACTGATGCTGGTATGTCTTGGTTCTGCTCTCTCCTGCTAGGAGTTGTTCAAAAGATGTCTTTTTAATCCTTGATGGCTTTTGATACAGTAAACTTGCTGAACTGAGCCTCCTAATCCTTTTTTAACCCTGAGTCCACCTTTTGGTTTTTGTGTCCAAGAGATTTGGTGGTGAATATGGCACTTACCAAATCCTGTCCAACAGGCTATAGTGAAGCAGGAAGGGGATGGAGATTGATAGTGCTTTAAAAAGAATATTTCTGCTGCTACAGCTGCTTTTTAAAGAAAAATAAAAAACCACAAACCTCATTAACTGAGCAGGCTGAAGTAGGAATATGTCCCCCTAGCCCTCATACATCCGTATTTGAAGCTAGTTTCTGTGCAAATCATTCAACAATCTAATGTTTGGACGCTAGGCTGATTTTTTTTTTTTTAAATCCTTCTGTATAATGAAGTCCTAATTTCCCATAGTACAAAACACCTGAGGAAGAATCCACTTGGCTGTATGCAAGAGCTGGCTTGTAAAGAATGCATTTTTGTGGTGCTGCAGGAGGTCTGAGGAACCATGGGTGCAGATTTGGTGAGTGTTTTGCTTGTTTAAAATAAAAAAAATGCTCTTGTACAGGTATATAAGACTACTTTTGCTTAGGTATGAAGCAATGTTTGACTCTTGAGCTGAAAGATCATTAAGCAATCAAATGCTTCTGAATAGCTATGAGAGAAAGTAATCTGTGCTCTCAGCTGCTTTTTCCCAGGTCTAAAGTTCATTCACTGTACCAGATGTGGTAAGAGTGAAATCTGAAAATAAACCTGGTTCAAACTGCTTGTTTATGCTGCCTGGCAATGTAACCAACAATATCATTCCTGAACTTAAAGCTCCCATCTTAAAAAAAAAACCAAAACAAATCCACCTTGCTGGTCTGTATACAACAGAATGTTGCACCAGGAGTATGAAGAAATATTTTTCTTATAACAATAATATTATGTGGTCTAGGTGAAATATGTATTAATATTTGCTGTTTGCATTTCCCTCCTTCTGTGGCCTATTTCCAAACAAGACTGTTCGTTCTTACAATAAGTAGGGGACTGATTAAGGCTGGGTTGTTTTTTTTTTTCCTCTTCACTATAGTGGATCTTGAATCAAACTCATCTGTGGTTGCCTGGTAATCACTAACTATGAAAAGACCATTCTCAGTTAGAAAAATCAATGGCTGGCCCAACAGCAGGTAGAAATCTTTCATGTTGTCTTCCTTCCACACTAGCTTGTTTGCTTTTTCTTTTCAAAATTTTAGGCAATGCAAGGTAGGGATAACTTATAAAATAATGTAATCTTTTCTATAAGATTTTTATTCATCCCAAAGCGTGTCTTACTGAATCTATGTTATGATACCAACTTTTATCCATCAAGATAACATAATAAAGCAATCTAATTGCTGAAAACTTCAAGCATCTCTGAGCTGGAGTGTGTGCCATCTAGTGAATCACTTCTGTGCAGTGTCTGAGCAACATACTCCAACTATGAAAGGTAGTTTGAAGGCTTCTGTTTTATAATGTTGTTTGTATGCAGACAATAGCACCTTCAGGTAGTAGTAACTTACCTGGTATTGCTGAGCTACTGCCTCACTTATGCATCCTAAATCCCACAGAATCCCACTACTCTAAGGGTATAGCTGAGAAAACCGCATTTTGTTGCCTAAAAAAAAAAAGTTTAAACAATATTAGTAGGGTCAAAAGCCAAGTAAGAGTAGTACTTGCTACTACAAAGAGGAGCCGGTGCAGCGGGTTGCCCTGGCACCTCCGGCTGTGCAGACAGGCAGCCTTCACCTCTGGTGAAATGGGCCAGAGACCACCATGGCCAGCTCTCGCTGCTCCGGACCTGCTTTCCTACACAAAGGACATTACATAAATACATTTAACAACGAAGTACTTTTAAATTCTTCAGAACAAAGTCACATGATGGTCTATCAAAACCAGAACAAACTTCTGGGAGAGTATAGGCGAATACAGAAGTTAGGAATCTGGAAGCTGAAGCATTAACGTAAAAGGGAAGGAATCCAACTTTTGCAGTTACAGAGAGCGCTGGTCTGGTAACTTTACCGTGCATGGACAGTCTGATTTAAAAAAACAAACCAAAACAACCCCTAAATCTTCAAATGGCATCACTGCACTTTATTTCTATTGAATAAAATTCAATAGAGTAATATTTTAGATTACAGTGGTGATTTTAGAGGAGTATTTTTGAAGTAAAAGCAATAGAAAACATGTCATGAAATAATGCTAGTTCTATAATTTCTGTATTACATACTTTTTTCTAGTTATCAACACTTAGACATAAAAATCCATCCACGAAAAACAGGATTTGTGAACTCTAATTACTGTATTTATACATTTGGGAGAGTCTGAATGTTCTGGTGCTGCTTAGTAAGGGAATACTACAATTAACTATTGTGATGAGCTGGTGCAGTACTAAAAGGACATAAATAGAACTGATGTTTACTTTTCCGATGTCATTATTAGAAAGTTACTTATTTTCATTTCTTGTTCTGTGTCCTCATCAATGTCTCAATCTTCATACACTTTTTCTACCTTTGTGCCTCATCTGGCCTGCATAGGCAGTCACAGCTGTCTTGTATTCTAGCTGGCTGCTGGCATTGGTTAAGACTTAATTTTATGAGCTGGATGGATCACTGTTAAAGAACAGCAAGTATCCATTTTGATACAATCGTGTTAGAAGCTAGCGAAGTTTCACCCTCAGCTTTGGGATAGTTATTATATCGATTTGTTTGAAAATACCAACTACTTGGAGGAAAACACACTCCATTCCTCAGCATAAAGGAAAATAAAGGGAGGGCTGTATACTTGCTCTGTATTGTCTCTTGCCATCTAAATAATCTAATCTTCAAGAAGTCAGCTACTTCCTTAAGCTCAGTAAGTTAATATAAAAGGCTAGATGCTCAGGTAATATAAATAATTTTTATTCCAATGGCTTCAATATAATAGGGCTATGTTGATTTAACCAGGTGAAGTTTGTCCACACATTTTTAAAATTACCTTGTAACAGACTTTTTTTAGTAAATTCTAGTGGGTTCTCTAGGAACTTTCTGTTCTAGAATTTTATTCCGATTTACATAAAAGCATTTTTCCCTAATAATGTACATGGTCCATTTGTTCCTTACTGATTTTTCCAAAGTATTATTTTCTTTCCAATATGCCCTCCTAGCTACTAACACAAAGATATTGGAAGTACAAACTGAAAACAGTTAGCTAAATAGTTTAATCATTCACTGTGAAAATAAAACAATCTGTTCTTCTCTGTGTTCTTTAAATCAATAACATCTTCCATTTTGTTATAAACTCCACCTGCAGTGTTAGGGTATCTAACAGAGAAATGGCCTTCCTGTCACTTATTTTCTTCCCATGTGTAACTTGCCAATTAACGAAAAGAAGGAGTGACCCCTCAATAAGACCGTCTAACAGTTTTCTAGGAAGTCACAGACCAGGTCTTCTGTCACTCAGCATTGTTGAGAGTAATTCAATTTCTACAAGAAAATGTTCCATTTTAATACAGGTCAACTTGAGTATACAGAAGGATTTTAAAACAAATCTGATCTATAGCCCTTAGTGCAGTCCAAATCACACCCGCAGGTACAGGTAAAAGGCTTAAGCAATTAGCCAGGCACTAATTTTTCAAGGCACAATGCATGTTCTCGCTCTGGAGAAAGAACTTTAAGCATGAGCAGGAGAGGAGATGGAGATATTTTTCTGATTCTTAATCCAAGAAGTCAAACAAAACCTCCTAGCCCAGGCTCCGGAGCTGCAGGAAGTGGGACTTGAATTCCTAAGTCCTTCATTTCCTCTAGAAAACATCATATTAGCTCCTCAGTCACATACTTTTTTTGGACTGTTGGCACTTTTCCTAATTTATTCTATCATTTCACAGTGCTGTGAGTTTGCATTGGGCTTGAATTTTTCTTTGGAGAAATTGCTGTTGTAGAATTAAGTCCCACTGACTTTCACGAAATCTGGAATGCTAGAAAATATAATCATCGTTCCAAGTCAGTTAGACTCTCAGACAACTTTAAAAGAAATAACAGTTAGGACAAGATACCTGAATAGCTTTTAATTTCCCTAAAGAAACATGTATGGCATTTACTGCTTTATTTACAGAAAATCAGCAAATGATTCCCAAAAGTTTGTTCAATTGATCCGAGGACCTAGAAATGCAAACTATGTAACAGCAGTGAAACTCTACCTTCTCTTTAGCCTGGCTGATGCAGTAAGATACTTCTGCTTTTAATAGCATTAGCTTAATGGTCTTCAGCAATTGATTCTAATATTGTCCTGTAAATGAGGGTGATAGCAATGTAGCAGATCAAAATAATTTCTCTTTACATCCTTTCTAAGCATGTACTGCCTAGCACTTTGGGGTTGTTCTATTATTAGAGATCTTTGACCTCATAAATTTACAGGAAATAGCAAATAATTTACTTAAGTTATTTGTCTCATTCTCTAAACTGATCAGTGGCCACAGAGAGTATTGTGTGCATATGCACACTGGTAAATAGATGCTAAATCTCATCCAAAACAAAAGAAAATGTTCTAATAAATACTTCCTACTGTAGCGTTCATTAAAGACAACATTTTACTCCTGGCTTTCTGAATCAGAGTCATGAAACTAGTGAAGAAAAGCAGAAGTTAAGGTTGTCTTGGTCACTGTTGCTGGATATTTGAGGAACTGCAAAAAGGCAGCATGATAAAGCATGCTTTCCTAAATGCTATCTGCTGTGGTGTTGCAGGATGTCAAAGGAATATTTAAAAGGACTGAATATATTTAAAAGTCTACTTGCTAATTTTGAAAGTACTACTTAACATATTGTGCTACTGAAGATTACATTATGTCTAACCCATGAAATAGTCTATTGTATATTAATTTTCAAATTATTCCTAAGGATTTAAAAGAATATTTTCTGAGGTTATAACTATATTTCTGATTTGCTTTCATCACATATTTATTTGGTCAGCAACCATCCTCTGAGTCCTAGCTGACTCATTTATGGGAGCCACTGAAAATCTGAATGTTGAAACATTTTGCCAATAAAATGATTTAGAAGTAACTTGCTGGGACCAAGTGCTGTCATCCCCTTCACTACTGTGAATAGTACAAGCATGCATATGCTGAAGGCAGATTGAATGCACAATGACTTACCAAGAGGAAAATGTAACCCCCCACCTGAGAATTATACTTGAAGATTACTATGTTTTTCTGTTTCTGCTTCTTTAAAAAATAGTGATCTTTCCCTATTTCATAATGATTCATGGCACTGGGTACTATGGCAATTTACATTGAAGCACACATCTGAATTGTACAAAACAGACTTCTGTAATGCTCTATAACTCAGTTGGTAAATGACACTGCAAGTAGATTTGGTATAAACACCCTATCTGCAAATAATTTAAATAATAAAATTCAAACTATTTTTCAATTTTGTATATTAGATTTTATCAGTTAATGTGTTACATTTTATTTTAAATAAAAATCTAAAATTATTTATGATAGATTATAGTTATCCAGTTCAATCTTTGGAAAGATTAGATTTGTGCGTTTAATACTCTGGTTTTATATATTCAATATGTATGTATCATTATAGAGCTGCTGGACTTTTTTCTAAGCAAGAGCTTGAAAATAATAATGATTGCTTGTCTATGAAGAACGCTTTCACAGAAGCAAACAAAACCCTAGGGATTGCTTTATTCTAATTTGGACAACATCATTTCAGATGGACCTTCGATTAAGCGCTACATTTTCACAATATCAAACATTCACAGTTATCACATACACATAGGGAATTTATTTTAGATCAATCTGTAGGTGCAAAGAGATAAACCATTAAAATGACAGGTTAGGTGCTATCACTTTTTCTCACCCAGGACAGAACCTTACACTTGGGTAGTTGCATTGAGCAGGGCTCCCAGCAGTGTCAGGTGCTCTCCAGTAAGGGGTGGTGGCAGCATCTGTGTTGTGAAAATCAGCCCTGACTACTTCAGCTGCACGGCACTTGAGAGAAAAATTAGCAGCAGAAAAGAAAAGGGGAAGTCTATATGTAGCATACACAGCAGCTAATTAACTGGATATTAATTTCCATATGTTATTTTTTTCCTTTTACATCCATTTTGCTAGAAATGTGTTACATTAATTACCAATAGCTTAAGAATAATCTGCACAACAGTGTACATATAACACTTTACTTAGAGTGTTTTGGAACTGCTGCCATTAAAAAAAATTTACAATGTCGGTCACATTGAATCATGCAGGAATTTTAGATCTTACTCTGGGACAGCAAATATTTGTGGGTATGCAGAAATTATGTTAAGCAATCTGTGTACTCAGAAGGTCCACAAAATTTTGATGAAGTGGTAAATGGAGTCCATCTGTTCTGAAACGACTCCATTTATGATCTCAGCAGAACCATGTATTTTCCATTTCCTGCAGTTTTTAAATCTTGTTATCTAATCCAACTTTCAGTGAAGACAAGGGATTCTTTTTAACAATCGTTTTACTGGAAGATCCTTTTTCTCCTCTCCCCTAAAGAAATGGTCTAAATAGCCTATGCACTGCTTCCATCTGAATGCTCCAATAATTTCCTGGTGTTTTTAAGATACATGATGTCCAAAACAGGAATGGGAGGACCTAGGTAAGATTAAGTAACTTGCTCAAGACTGCGCATAAAAGTGTTGCAGGGCAGGGAACAGAGGAGCAGAGTCCAGCTCACTTGCTGCCCAGTCCTGTGCCTCAGGTATGTAACCACTTCTTCTGTGGCTATATTCCTCGTATACTTGTCCCAAGTTGCTGAAACTGGATTTAAATTCCTTTCCAAGATTCCCAGTCCTAGCAGCCCAAAAGCATCCTAATGGCTGGGCAGTCTCAGAAAATACGTTTCCTATTTGCCCACCAACATTCAAGCAGGAGCTTAGAGAGTCAAAGGAAGTTGTCATGCGTGTGGTGTGTCTGAACAGCTGCTCCCTCCAAGATGGTCAGTTCAAGTACATAGCTCGGGCCTACAGAGTGTAGAAAATACCACCTGGCTAGCAGTACACAAATAAAAATTGTTGTATTTAGTTACTAATGTATTATCACAGTAATGGTTTGACCGTGGATGACTAATGTGTGGTTGTAGCTGCAGGTAGCCGGGGCACACGCCTGCCTACCACGGGCTGCGTGCGGTCACCTGTGACTAACACCTCCCCAGACAAACTTAATCCAAAAATCCACGGAAATCAGCATTTCTTTGTATTGCCTGCAATGAGCTTTGGATCGGACTTATGTGTTGTAGAGCCAGGCTTGGTCAGAATTAGCAGCCAGATGTTCCAGGCTCGATATGCTGAGGAATCATTGCCAACCCAGTGAAACTCGCTCAAAACACACCGAGAGAACTAAAGCAGTAAGTAAATGGAGGAATGGGAAACTGATGCTGCAGGATGGCCTCAGTGATGGCCTGTGAGGATCAGGTTGCCGTCCCTGGGTGCAGCATGGCTGCCAGGACTTTTGGAGTCCTGCCAAAAGCACCACAACAGTGGCCAGCTTTTAAAAAGCTGGCTGTAAACCTTCGTATTTTCTAGAGTCCTGGGCAGAAGTTTGTTTCCACACCTCTACAGCGTGGATGCCAATGGCTATTCACTCTCCCTTGCGTGAATTTGGCTGGGGGGACACGGACACCTCCCAAGCCCTCATGAACTGTGAGGGACAGGGTGCTGCAGACCCTGCCCGCAGCCCCTCCGGCTTGAGGAGGATAGCTGAGGGGCTCCCCCTCCTGCGGGGGTGTTAAAGGCCAGTGACCGAGGCGAGGCTGAGGCGATCCCGCCCGGGCGCCTGACGAGCGGCGACCGTTAGGTGCGCGGCGGGCTCCCGCGTCCCTCACAGCGGCCTCCGAGGGGCCAGTGGCGGCGCCGCCACCCGCCAGGGGGCAGGCAGGGCGCTGCCGCCGCGCGCGTCCCGCCCTCACCGCGCCAGGGAGGCTCCCCGGGCCCCAGAGACACCTCAGGCGGCGGCGGCGGCGGAGGAAGAGGTGGCAGCGGAGGAAGAGGTGGAGGCGGAGCGCCCGGCACCAGCCCTGAGCCGCTGCCCCGCCGCTGCCTGCTCCTCTTCCGCCGGCCGCAGGTGAGAGACCTCTACGGGAGGGGAGCTGCCCCGGGAGGGTGAGGGTCGGGGGGTCGCAGCCCGCTTTCGTGGAGTGGCGGGGGCCCACGGCCACCCGCGGGCCCCCGCCGCCCCACTCTGCGGAGCACGAAATTAAAAGCGTCGAAGACTTAGTAAGTTTCTTAGATAATGGTTATTTACTGCCCCTTAGTACACCACTTGATACACTTGGGAACACCGGACAAATTTTCAGGCCCATAAACTTTTCCTCAAGTTTATTTTGCTTAGAAAAGGCAGATTTGGTAAGCTGTGAGGCCTGATAATTTACGTGTGTTTCTGCACACGGATGAATGGAGAAGTTGTTTGCTGGGTTTGTCTTTTGCATAGTAATGCCCCTGAAAGCCAAAAGCTGACTCTTCTGTTACAGAGTATTTTGGATCCTTTTTTGCTTGTACTTTTTTTAGCATAATAGGGCTTTAAATTGCTGAAAGAGGTACTTAAATATCCAGGGAAAACTTGAAATACCTGTAGGAGGTTGGTTTGTGTCTTTTTTTACTGCTGAATAGGTAAGTCGCTTCTAATCTCGGTAGGGTGTGTTGTGGCATTTTTATAACAAGTGAGTGCTCTGTGTTATAAAGGGATTAAAATGTTTTAGTACATATAGTACAGCTTTTGATCATTATTGCTAGGCTCTTATGTTTGTGGGTGGCAGATAAAGTATATGGTTTAGCAGGGACATATCGTCACTGACAACCCAGGACCATACTAAAGTCTCTTGAACCTGAGACTTCTTTTATGACCAGTAGGGATGTGGTCAGCAGAAGTGCTGAAGGCTGGCAAAGACACTTTGAAAGCATTTTTGGACACACAAAGTAAATCTGTAGTGTAATGTTTGAATTTGGTTCAGCATAGAAGTCTGCTTTTCTCCTGTTAGATGTGTTGTATTTTATTTGTATTGCTATGTGGCTGACACACTTGGTCGTGGACCAAGACCACACTGTGCTAAGTGCTGTGCAAATATAAGGTGGGGAAAATCCACTCAAATGCATCTGAAAACTGTGTTTTTTATTGTGAGGTGGTTGTGATTTATTATAGGAAATAAAGTGTCCCGTGCTGGACACTGCAATATGAAAATTTTTTTCATTGTGGGAAATAGGATGTAACTGTAATGCTTTGTGCTAAGATTCATGATGCGGGGGTCTTTTAAAAAAAAAAAAAAAAAAGGAAAGGACCTAGGAACTTTAAAAGGAACTCTCCTTTAAAAAAAAAAAAAAAGATATATGAACTTGTTTACTTTATGTCTAAAAAGGAAAAGTACCACAAAGAAATTCTATAGCTATTATATATTTTGAGGATAAATAAGAATAATGTGGTGTTGTCATTTTTTTAAATATTATTTTTAAGCAAACAGGATTCCAGGAAAGAAAAAGAAAGTTTCTAGGAGGGTTTAATGATTGTGTCTGGATCAGAAATAAATAAATAAACAGTGTGGCAGTGTGATTGTGTGCGTGTTGGGGGGTTTTGGTTGTTTGTTTAGGTATCCTGACCTTTCAAATATTGAAGTCCTGATCTGGAAGTTTTTACATGATCCCCTATAGGTGGAAGATGAAGGTGTTGCAGGTCTATGTTAAGACCTGTGATACAGTGTACTCATGATATGTTTGTGTGTATAGTGAACTAAGACCTTTTGAAAAAATCTTCATTGCAGTGGTTGACATTAAAACCAGTATTTGCCAAAGTCACCGAACATCGACAGTTTCCCCCATCTAGAAATGTAGAATGGAAGATGAGGTGTATGTGGAATACCATTCTGAAAACAGTAAGCCAATACTGATTTCTAATGGCCATTATAGCATGTTATTTATGCTTCCAGAAGCCATTACTAACAGCAGTTAGGGTCATTGGGGGTTCTTGTAAAGCAGCCATTAAACTTCTTAATTTTTTTCTTAATGAAGCTAATGTCAACACCATTAAGAGTAAACAAGGAAGATACTTCATTCCCTAGTGTATGTGGATATTTATGTTCTCATGGTTTGTGCTAAGTGAAAGAGCAGGTGCTTGTTGAGAGCTAATTAGTTTAGGTGTTAGCCTAGAGACAGATAATCATTGTCTTCTCTTAATGTGGGTGTTTGTGTAATTGCCAGTTGCTCTTAGATTAAAAAAAGAAAAAGACAATATCCCCCACGGAATTACAAAAAAATCTCTAAATTGAATTCTTAGACTTATTCTTGGGTTACATCGTTGACTTAGGTTTAGCATTACAGAATTTATCAACATGATGCATTCTGAATTATTACGAAGGCTGTAAAACATAGTCTGAAATACTTCACCCAGAGATTCCTCCCTCAGTCTCATGGTTTGTGTTGAAACTACATTTTATCTTTCTGGAAAAGGATCCAGTCTACATGGATTTGTTTGGTGTTTTGGATTAGTAAAATGTAATAGTCAAACTGTACTAAGCATCTGCAGGGCTTTTGTATTGAAAGTCTCATTTGGGACTTTTTCTATATAGAATTTTTTTTTGTGTAAATCAAAGATTGTTTTATTATCATAAGAAATCAACCTGGGAATTGAGGTGTGTAACAGCAGATAGCCAATGGAATTGGTGTTGTCCTCTAGGTTGCAAAGAGTTGTCTGCTTCAACTTACCAAGGTGTGAGGATCTGTATTTACTAGCAGTGAGTGTGTGTTGGCTGCTGTCTGCGCTACTCACTTGTTTCTGCTGTTCTTTTGGGCTGAATTTGGTGCTCTGTGTGAGAAGCATCTGTGTTCACAAGCAGTTCCAAAGATTTAGGCATACCGTTAAAGTGGAGTTACAGACCTTACTTAAACCAGAAAGGTTTTTCAGATGAAAACTGGGACCTGGCTGAGCCAAAGATCACTCTTTTCTTCTCTAATTAGAGCCCAGTCAGTATTCAAATTTTTAAATGCAGTCTCTCTAAAGCACTGTTTGAGGAGCTAACCCATTCTTTCAAAGACTGAATACTGCATAAATAGGGAGATAATCTATTAAACTAGCATCTGCAGAGTTTCAAGATGATTATTTGCTAAGCTGACAGGATGTTACAGTGTGAAATAGTTTGTAACCACTGTGCAGTTAGATCATCTTGTATTAAAATAAGGAAGTGCAACTTCTTCCTTAGATCATTATGGTATACTTCATGAATAGTCAATGTCTTGTGTTTGCTCAAAAACATATTTTATATCTTACATTTTGAAAACAGTAAAGACATTGATCTGGGATTTCCTTATACTCCTTTTTTAAAAAAACACAACATTTTCACCTGGAAAAAATTCTGCCTTTAAAAAAATAGGAGCTTTATAACACTTTTATCTCCTAATAAAAATCATTATTATCTCCAAAGACTTGCAAATCACTTCAAATAACTATTGCTGTTGCTTGCCTTTTGCCTCTTATACCATCCTATCTTCCTGAGTCACCTCAAGCAGGATCCAGGCTCCGTCTTGCGGTGCCAAGCAGCAGGGTAGTCCATATATGCAGGCAGAGGAGCAAGCAATACGTTTTATCTTTCCTTTGGAACTGTTTTTCTTTGCTTAATAAGCATAACATACAATAGTGTAAACATGCTGTAATAATATTTCCTGCACATCATATGCAGGTTGCTACTGCTGTGTGTTATCTCTTCAGAGTTAGTAAAATTAAGGTGTAAAAGGTGAAATAATTTTGTCTAGGTTACTCGAAGATAGATGGCAAAATTTAAGTAGAACATGGGGCTGCTGTTCCTTTTCTCATCAAGGCATTGCTTCACCTCAGGAGCTTGGAATTACGTCATGAGTTTGTGTCAAAATGTATCCTTCAAACTTACTCGTTTTGTGTAGCCTGTTTCCAGTAGCATTTTTATAAAAATCAAATAAACCTTCTCTTCTGTGGCAACCAAGCTGTTGTTTTGATTTTTACAGCACAGGCCCTGCAGTTCAGAGGCTTCATGTCTGTTGGTGCTTTAAAGACAAAACAAAGTCAAAGCTGGCTCTCATGTGATGCAGGGCCACACATACCACTTTTCCTAAGAGCTTCCTTCACAGCTAATGGTCAAAATGTTCCTCTCTAACAGCTGTTCTGCAATCCTCATTTCAGCTTTAAAAGTAGCTTCTGCTCTGTAATTAGAGAGAAGGAACAAACAGGGTGTGTTTAACTTCTGTTTCTGGGCATAAAACTAAGTGAATAAGTAACGCATTCTAGTTAAAAACAGAAATAACAAAGATTACCAAGGCTGTAACAGTGTAAGTCAGAGAAAGGTGACAAGTGTCTTTGAATATGGCTGGCTGTTTCTGGCAACTTCCCTCTGAAGTGCCCCAGTGCTATGCATGTGTCTGTGTTCCCTGTAGTATATGTATGTTTGCTCTGCTTGGGTAGCTTGCAGGGCCTTCTGGTAAAGGTAATTGAAGAAGACAATTTTCAGACTCATTCTCCTGTGTCCTGCATCACAGTTTGCTTATGAGTAGTGATAGGGCTTTGTATCATCTTCTGTTCTGTGTGATGCAGAAACAAGTACTGTTTGACATGCGAGTTGTCATTCAGCCCACACCAAAAGAATGTGTTTTTCTGAGGTGCTCAGCAAGTACAGCAATAAATTCTTTTTTTATAATGCTGCCTTGTAAATGGCTGGTTATAAAACCACAAGCATACTCTTGTAATACAATCAATATGAAAATATTTTAAAAGGACTTTAAGTTGTAAGGTCTTAAGAGTGCATGCTTTATTTCGAGGAAGGAGACAATATAGTAAGTGTTTTATGGGTAGATAAAAGTAGAAATACTTTACATGTGACTGTATAACTTTGTTTTTAATTTATTACTTGTCACTGTATGAAGATTTGTTATGACTAATAATGGTGAGTTAGCATTTTGATAAATTAAATAAAATATTTCAGTAAGATGCTCTTCACTTGTAATATAGCCTGGGTTTTAGTTGTTATTTACTTAATGTCCAATCTGTGATGTTAAGTTTTCTGATTTATTTATTTATATAAAAATTATAATATATTTATGCTAGGGAGTTCTTTTAAAGAACTAGTTGATGATCAAGCCACCTAGCAGTGACTAATTCTTACTCAGATACCATTTTCCATCCAAGTAACCAAAATGGTGAGGAAACAAGGGTGCCAATAGAATGACAAAGCACATGGAAGGGCTGAGCATGAGTGCAGCTGGGAAGGACCCGTCAAAGGTGGATTCAAGCAGGCTGAGTTCACTGACGTTTATTCAAAGTCAGCTAAAATTAATGGAAATGGGCAATAAAACTCTGATCATTTAAATGCCAGATATTCTTAGCACCTGGCTCATGTCAGCCTGAGTCCATCTGTTACGATATTTCAGGCAGGGCCTGCTTGCTGAAAGAAGCTCAAACTTAGTCAGACTGAGGGGAAAAAACCAGATTGGGTCAAGTTGAGGGAGGATGAACTTTGTACTGGGGCTTTTCTGTGTGTCTACATCTTTTTCTCTGTTATTGCTACTGAGTTTATGTGGGACTAAATAAAAAAAAAAATTCCAGTAGCAGAACAGAATTTCAGTTTCAATTTCCTCATTTGAAAGGAAGCTGGGGTATGGCTATCAAAACTTGCTCACTTCCTGACACTTTTTGCCTGATCTTCTGCTCCTCCTTTGCTGGCGACTTCAGCCTGCTGCCGTGAAGGTGGCTGTTGTTTCAATACCAGGGAAACAAACATTTATATATTTGTGAGGTACACATTTATTGGAATAAACTAAAATAAATGACAGGAGACGTGAGAAATGTATGTAGTCATTACTAGTACATCTTAATCAGGAACTGGGTTTTGAGGTGAAAATGCTTTAAAAATTCTCATCACAGATAAAGCCAATGAATCAATTCTGATACTTTAATTGTGCAAGTTCTTACAGTCCTACTTACTCTGTGTAGTACATATACTAGTGTATGTAGGCCCTGTGCATTTTATTAGAAGACAGGAGAAAAATAGAGGCAAAGACTATTTCTGTGGATTTATAACTTGCAGGTTATTGGACTGATTTATTTCAGTCCGCCATCAGAAGGGAGGGTAGGTGTTGCAGGGTGTGTGAGCCTTTTCCCTCATACTGGGTCAGAGGAGCATCTGCAATTCTGCTCGCGAGGGAGGAAAAGGAGCAGGCACATCTCGTAGGCTAAAGCTGTGATCCTGAGGTGCACCGTATCTCTGTGCTTGGCAGTGATCAGCAACAAGCAGGCGGGGAGGAGTGTGCCCCCTTGGTTTGACTGTCCAGACAGTTGTAAGGCTGGAGCTCTGATGGAGTCTGGCTGGGTGTGAGAAGAGCCTGGAAGGTCTCTCCTCCCTCGTGAGCCCTCTGGCCATGGACTTTTAACTGGAAAAATCTTTTTTCTTCCTCTAGAATTGACATAATCTGGCAGTTGCTTCACAATCTTGTGAGCTGGTTGAGATTTGGGTTTTTGGGGCCCGATTTTTGCTCTGCTGTGAAGTATTCATGTAGTTCATTAATGATTTTTTTTCAGCAAGGGCTTGTGTATTATGTACAGGAGGGCACAGCTGCTTTTGGGAATGTCCTGGGAACTTTAATTCCTTTCTGCTCACTAGTTATGTAAAAATGACTAATGATGGCTGTGTAAAATATTATTTTTTCTAGAAATATTCTTATATTACTTTGAATATAAATGCATGAGTAAATGCAAAGAAGGGTGTGATTTTTATGGTGTAGCTAAGCTGTCTCAATGAGCAGCCGTCACTAAAAGTGGGCAGTGCTGCTCGCTTCCTGCCCCTGTGCTCCCACCCCTCCCTGAAGTCAGCACTGGTGCTCATCTGACTTGCTGGTGAGCTGATTCATGGAACTAAATGGGCAAAAAGATTTTTTTTTTTTAATAAGATAAGCATTTTTTAAGTCTGATTTTTATTTATATTTTTTTTCTCCTCCCCTCTGTAGGAACAGAACAGCCAGGCTAGGGGAAATGGCAAGAACGCATTGCTGAACTTCGGGAGAGACAGGTGGGAACGGTTCCCTCCTTCAGCGGTGGCTGTACTGTAAAACTGTGCTCCTAATTATCCCAGTAGTAAGCTATACTTCTGCAGACATGCCGGAAAAGTGACCTGGACTGTGTTTGGATTTCAGGTATTGCCAATTGAATTGTTAGCCCAATTTCAGTACTTAAGAAAGAGCTGTGCTCCTCTGCTTTACTTGTACGGCAGGAAATGAATGTGAAAATATTTCACTGTAGTACTTTTAAAAAATGACCTATAGCTTTTTGCAGGTTCCTGAGGAGTATCCTGTTTTGGATTTAGTAGTTTTTACTTTTTATTTTCAGTCTGCTAACTGTAATACAATAACAGTTACAAGCCCCTCACTCCCTTTTTCCTCAGGATGCTGCACTTTTAAAATAAGGCAGAAGATACATTGCAACACTATAGTGACAGCTGTGTTGGCATATGTTGTGATTCACTTAAAGTGCAGTGTTATTGCATGTAACATAATAATACAAAATTCATAGCTGTTGGAAGGTAGTTAAAGCTAGGAGTTGCCATGAGAAAGGGAAAATTTAATTTGATAACAATACAAACACCATGTTCAGTTTTCAAAGAAACAGGAAAAAACTCAGCATAGTTACTTTGTAAAAACAATTTGATGCAGTTCTTACAGTGCCACAATAGGCAAAATTCCACACAGGCAGTTTTATTTTCCCCGGCAAGCTGATGTGTTGATTACTTGCATGTTCAGAGCTCACTTGCAGAGTTGTAGAACATGATTTAGTGACACAGGTTGTCAGTGTGAGCAGAACTGCATGTGGGTGTTAATTGTTTCTGGTCAAGTGCAGACCAATAAATTAACAGTGTTGCTAGATAAAGGAGATTAAATTGGAATTCATGAATAATATATTGGAAGAATAAAGGGGGAAATTTTGTTTTTTTCAAGATTCTGGGCAGATTTAGGCAAGAATTAGAGTTGTTCTTTCTTATATTGGCTGTGTGTTCCATAACTGTTTATCAAGCATGTTTACAGAGGGAATTTGGATGTAGTTGTAGCTAAGCTTGTTTACCAGAGAAGTGTTAAACACTTGTTTTGCATGTTGAATTACTTTTTTTCCTACATTTATGCAGGCTGTTGTATTTAGAAATGCATTCTGCTGCACTTGTTTTGAACTGCATTGAAATATGGATCCTTAATCAGTGATGGTTAGGCTTTTCTTGGAGTTGTCTCTGCTACCAATAAAAATATGTATATGTATATATAATGATATATATACATGTATAAAAAAAACTAACTAAAGTGTCATTTCTGGAGGCTATAGAATCTTAAAAGATACTTGTGCTTGTTTGGTTTTTTTTTATCTTTCTGGATGGCTTCTCATCATGTTCTGTGTATCAGTATCCTAGGCATCATTCTTTGGGCTTGTGCATTTACAAATGGATAACCAATGTTTTAAGAAGCACTTGCCAAAAAAAAAAAAAGGAGTGTTGGCTGTAGAAAGTATGGGAAATCTGGGAATCAGAAAGCTGGAAATCAGTTAATTTGCTTTCTCATTTAAACCAAGGCAAGGAGTGAGGCAGTACTTCTCCAGTGCAATGTATTCAGTGTGCTGAAAGCTATGCTGAATAACATAGTGTTTAGTTGGAGTAGTTGGAAAGAGGGTGAGGTGTTGCAGTTATTACATGCTATTAAAACATTCTCACTAGAAATAGAGGGGCTTTCCCAAGGGGAAAAAAGCAGGGAGAGGGGGAGAAAGGATATCTTTAACTGTGGCACTGCACTCACAGAAATGGGATAACTGTAGGTTGCAGGCAGAGGAGACCTAATTATATTGTATAATAATACTATAGTGGACCTGGGAAAAACTTGCCCCGATCCAGAGTCAGGCTAGGTTAGTGATAACACTGAGATGGGGACTCTGGAGATACCAAAAGGGGGAAGGCAGTGTACATCTTCTGGAAGCCCGGTGTGTTTTAAAAGCACTTTTGCATGTAGCTACCTAATGTGTTTAAGATCAAATTGTCCAGAAATATTTTTATGAGTTGCTGCGACCTGAGCTCTGCTCTCAGAGCAGTGGCCTAGCAGTGGGCAGGGGAAGCATGTACATTCCAAATGGGGAACAGCTCCATCCCTCTTTTCAGTGTCATGGTTGAATTTTAATAAGTTCTCTTCTTGTATGCTAATTAGTGGTGTTGTCACCATGATTTGTGCCTTTTCTACAAGACACAAGCTAGCTGTATTTGTGTCCACCCCATATGTTACTGCTTTAAGCACCTTGGGGTTCTGGGTGCTGCCTCTCTGGGCTCACTCACTGAGCCTCGACGTTGGGAACAACTGCCCTGGGCCTTAAAATCAGTGCTGACTCTCTGCATCTGTTAAAGTAACATCCTCTGGAGCCCCATCTGCTAGGAACACTTAACTCTTGGAGGCATGAGATAGCTGACAGTCACAAAGACACATAGCTAGTTGTGGTGATGCTGGAGATTGCTGGTCAGTACAAAATAAACTATACTGCATGCCGTTCCCTGAATCTCCCTTCTTTGGAGTGTTCTTTGGGATTTGGTTGATGCTCTCCAGGGTTCCCATGTCCCTGTTCCTGTACTTGACACCCCCAGCACAGGCTTTTCTTTGCTCTGTGGGAAGGATCTAAGCAGACTTCGATTCTCTTGCCATTCCCTCTGCTGCTGTGTGACCCTCTGGTCAGTCGCAAACCCTTGGGTGGTCTGTTGCGTGGTTTACCACACAATTTGAGTTCAGACCTGAAAAACTGGTTTTTACAGGCACTAACCACCTGTTCTGCTAGGGAACAGCCCAGGTAATTGTGGATGGTCTTTAATGATGTCTTGTTCAGCAGTGGAGGCTGAGGGCCACTCCTCCCTCTGTGCAATGCCATACAACCAGCCCTTCCTAACTGTGTTCCATGTCTTGAACAAAAAAAGTTACGTTTCAAGAGCTTTAGTAATGTCCAGCTGAACTTCAGAATATGTCCGGTGATAGTCATAAGGAATTTGTGATTACAGAGCAGAGCTGCTTATGGTAGCATTGTTTCCTCACCCACTCCAGAAGTGTACGCAGTCAGGCTGTGTGTATATCTTCTAACATAAGCATATATTCTTCCATCAGGGGAGCAACTTGGTAATTACAGCCACACTAGTTTTTAGACAATAATTGGGCAGGTAACAGGTCTGCATTCTAACCTAAGAGGATGACTGCATAAAATGTTGCCAGGGAACAAGCTAAAATGCCTTAGTTATTACCTGTGTATAATGTTATCCTACATAAGGTAAATGTGAGACAGGTTGTTCTACTTTCCTTTACAAGAGGCTATGAGTTTGTACATTGACAGTTACTGTGGGAAATTTTGCATGCTATTAATCCTCACATTTTAATTGATCTAATAATTTATTTGTGTAACTAGGCAGTTTTCTTTACCGTGATAGCCTTTAAAAAAAAAATCTTTAAAATCTGGATAATTTGATAATTTGGACAGACCTTTTGTAGAACAGAAACTGCGTTGTATGCCTTTTGATTGGAAATAATACCTGTGTCAGAATGATCCCAAGATGTAGTTTTATGTAGTTCTAAGGTGCATGGGATGTTTGCCTGTATTCCCATAAACTATTCATTATTGTTAATGCTTTTCTATCAATTTTTGCCCACCTGCCCTTTTCTCTGTTGTAAAAAAAGGCTTGGTCTTTTTTTACAAGGTAGTAACCTGGGGGGGAGCACCTTCCTTGCAATATTGCCAGATATAGCTTTTGGTTATGAGTCGTTCAAAAAAAAAAAAAAAAGAGGCATTTCGAAACTGTAAGGCTCATCTTTCACTTGCCTTATGAATTTTGATCTATTTTTGGCCTAAGTTGAGTTTTTCTGTGGTCAAGTGCTAAAAGCTTTGTTTAACACACAATTTTGTGATTTAGTGTCCGCTAAAAATGTCTGCTATCATTAGTATTCTGATAAAGCACTAACCTTGTGAGCCAGCAGGCTAAATCATTCTTATAACTTCCTTCCTGTCTTAATGGAGAAGTCAGCAAACATTTAAGCACTTTCCTTGGGCCTACGGCTTACATTTTTACATATATTTCCCTGTAATCAAATACGAATTTTAGATTTCGGGCATACTAAATGAAGGAGTATATGGCTAAGATTATATGCTATGCTTCTGGAATATGCCATATGGTTTTGTATTGGTGCAGCTACCTTGGTTTTGTACTTTACTATAGCTTGTTTGTGCAAGAGGCTAATTTCTGAACAAGAGCTAGAGGTACAGCCTTTTCAAAGTAGGAGTACTGACACAAACATCTACTTTTATTGATGAGCTTCCTGGCTTTTCTTTTGTTTGACTTCTGCCAGAATGAGAATATACCGTTTCTTATTTGGAATTTCTTGAGCTGGATTTACCGTGCAGTCTGAGTTCCTTGATGCGTCATTCATTGAGTTGTCCCTATTCCTTAGACTGACCTCCTGTTAATCGTTTCTGTAGGGTCATAAAAGAAGGGCAAACTGGGAAAGTCACTCAAGTGCTTGGAGGAGGAGCAGTCATCAGGCCAAGTTGCTGCTCCCTGTATGTAAGGTGGGAGGATCAGACCTGTGGTCTAGTCTGTATCGACTCTGGGGAGATCACACATGGCTGTGATCAGAGTTCCTTGGGAGTGGGGAGGGCTCCACTCCAGTGCCACAATCTGCCTTCACAGTATGAACTGCAGGAAGAAACATTAGAATTACACACACATGTAGCGGTACTTAATTCAGCATTTTTTGGTCACAGTTATGACTTTTATGTATTGCTTTTTGTTTAAATGATAGGTTTCTAAACACATTTTTGTGCTAGCTTCCAGGCTTCATCTCAGCCAAGGGAGGATATTTTAGGGCAAATTTATAATCAAACAACACTTAAAAGAATTGATGTATTAATTATTATATTTGTTCTCATGAATATAATTTTCTGTAAATCTTAATATTTATTTATCGTGGGTGACTTGAATCCTTGCTTTATGTTCACAGGACAGATTTATTTTTCGCCGTGATATTGATAAAGCAGACATCTAGTATTCATAGTACATGGAAAATATCCCTTGTACTTGGGATGTTTGATTGCAGCTTTGGTTTTACTTTATTTTACTACTTTTGTGCGTCATCCTGTCTAAGAATTCAGGATTTCATAAATCAGTGTTTTGGGTGGAGAGTTCAGTGAATGTTAGTTTCTATGTTCATTGTCTCTAGCTATTGTCTAAATAGAAAAAACTTTTCCTAATGCTTTCTTAATTTGTGCTTGATATCTGCTACCAACAGTGTACAGTTTGTTTCCCAATGGGATGCTTTTTCCTTTTACCCCACTGATTTTTTTGGAACATCACTTGACCTTTCTTGCAAATCTGCTGTCTCACACACACACACACTTTGTTTAAACTCCATCAAAAGCTGAGTTTGTGTGAAAGACAGTCTTTTTCTGTGCTTGTCACTGAACATATTCAAGCCGTTGTGTCTTTTTGTAAAAACACTGTGGAGCAGCTATAATGTTTTGAAACTTAAATTTTGACTGTTTGCTTGTATTTAAACTTTTCTTATCTGCTTTTTGTGCTTGAATATGCTTATATGTATACTTAACAGAGACAGTGATTAAATTATTGGTATAGTCCAACATGTATGTGCCTGAATACATGTATCATCAAACGGGTTACTACTTACAGTCATTTTAAGGAGCTGATTAGATTTTTTTTTTTTTTAACAAAAATACATACAGACATTTTCACTTACATTTTGTCCTTTCCCTTCCTCATTTCTGACTTGTTGTAGTGTCTGTATGCCTAGGCTTAATGTGGTGATGAAGTAGTAGAAGTCTAGCTGTAAACCAATGTTTTATGATTTAAATAAATGTTACAGCATTTTTATGTCTGTGTTAATATATAGAGTAGCTAAAAATGTAGATGTGCCTGTTTTATGCATGGTTTAGGTCACTGAAGGGTGGCATATGGCTTATGTTTTTCCTTACCCTGAAACACTTGGCTGTTAGCTCCTGGATGAAGTGTGCTGACTCAGAGATAGATATGAATACAGGATTTGTCATATTGTGCATTATATTGTATTTCAGTGGTTTAATTTGTTAAATTTTTGCCTTTAAGATACTTTCTCTTTCAAGCATCACAGTATTTCATAGCAAAACTTTGTGAAAGTCAGTTAAATGACTTAATTTAAAACCAGCATAAATGTCTGAGGGAAGTGTTAGTGTAAAAGTGGTTTTTGGATTTGTAAATTTTTGGGGAGTGTGTTACTTCAGAAACATTCTACACACACATAAATGTTTGTGGCTTTTTCTTTCTCATTGGGAACTTGTGTGTCTTTCTAGACTGGTAATCAAAAGCAAAAATACTTGGTTTTGACATTTGCCTAGGGAAGGTGTGTAAGATACATAAAATATGTATTATGAACTGCAAAATGGTCGCAAAATGATTAATTTTTTTTTTCAGTTTGTGTTCTTAACTCCCTTTTGACTAAAAGCATGAGCTAAGCCTTTTAAATGGTTCTTTTTATCTTGAAACTCCTTCGATTAATCCTCCCCCTTTCCTGCACTTGAATACAGAGACTTTTGGTGTACATCTTGCCATGCAACAGTTGTAAGTTGGAAGTAAAGAGCACTGTTTTTTTCCCCTCATGAAATTACTGGTTTTTTAGGCAGCAAACTTGAAGTGTGATTTAGTGGTGGAAGTGTAAACCTGGCAGTCAAAAGATGTGAATAGTGTTTGTAGGGTGATTCTAGCAAGTGAGACTTTTCTGGCTTTTTCTTTCTGCAAAATGTTGGTAGAAATAAGAATACATGAGGTTTTATTTACTCATCTTGGAGGCCCCTGGACAAAAGTGGAAAGCATTCTGGACATTAACAGTAATTTGGCTGCTGGAAGTTGCCCAAAGTACTGGCAGTATGTTCTTGCTCTTACTGAAAAATAAAGTAGCAGTTCTCTTTTTTTTAATAAGCATAAGTCAGCTTGGATCCTGCTTGGCAGCCTGTTGTGAAAGTCATCACTTCTAATAGCATGGTGCCCCAGGGACCGCTGCAGGGCATTGACTGGCTCAGTACTGACTCAGAGCCTAAATTGTTGACACTGCTCATCTAGAAAATGATGCAATTATGACTCTCCTCCCTAGTCTGGGAGAGCATCTTGGATCTCCTCATTCACAGCTCCAGTTTTCAGGGATGGCCTGAGCCAGTCTGACTGGGGTGAGTCTTCCCTGCTTGCATATATTTATCGGTCCCTGTTCTTTAAATTCTTGAATATTTCCTGGAGATTATGGACTGGGTATAAGTAAACTGTTAATGGCTTTTGTCAGGTGTTAAAATAGAGAATTACAGACTGCTCTGGCTACTTGTTTAGCAAAGGCATTGAGAAGTCTATTTTCCCCTGAGAAGTTGATCTTTTCTGTTGCTGGCTCTTGGCTAGTATCTCTCCGGGCTGTCCCTCATCTTGGGGCACACGTGGGAGCACAGTTTCTTCCCATGATGGCTGCAGCAGCATTTTCAGGTTAAGGAGCTCATTCCTGCCCTTGCCTCCTTGTTCTGCCTCTGCTCCACAGCCGGCTGCTCTCAGCTGTGCCACCTGTGCGGCCCACAATCACTGACCCTGTCTGCCTCTTAGGCAAAAAGAAACAAAAAGTAGGAGACACAAATGGTTATTTTTGAGCTGATCTGGCTCCGTGTGGGCCTAGAAACAGCGACATGCACATAATGAAAGAATGGTGTGGTGTGGTGACAAGATAGGAGCGAGTGGTGGTGAGGGAGAGGGAAAGAGGAGGAGAAACTCGTTGAGCAAATATTACTGGAGAAGCCCCTGTTGCAGAGCCATAGCCAAGACCTGTGGGTTTAGTTGTTTAAAATGAGCAGCAAAAGTTTCCTCTCTAGATCTCTGTTCATTAAACTAATTTACACTCTGTGTGTAGGGAGGGGGAGGGTGGTGACTTATGAATAAACATGCATTTGCTGTAGTAGATATCTGTATTTGAATACATCTGTGGTAGTGACACCTCTCACTTCACTCATAGGCCCTTCCCCCGTTATATTGGGGTTTGTTGGCTTGAGTAGTGAGTTGTACTTTAGAAATAAGGAAGTGATGGTAATGATGCATGTGTCAGCTTGAACCATATGTAAAAAAGTAGTGGTTGTGTTACAACTGTGTGAAAGGAACGTCATGATTTCATCCACTGCTCTGTCTTGCCATTGCTCAGAGATACTGATTTCATTTGCTACTGAAAAAGCTGGCATTATTTCTCAGATCATCAAAACATAAATGAAAGATTCCTCCTCCTTTCTGTAACCTAATTTACAGCACTCATTCACTCTGGTGTTTTTGTAACTGTCATGTCTGTCAGTGGGAGTTGAAAGACTGACATTCTGCTATCCATAACATCATGCATTCTTATTTAATTATATATTTATTTTTTAAATATAATAATATTACACAATAACTTGATTATTATTTTATGTGATATTTAAAGCACATCATAGTGCTTCCTGCCACAGCTGAACAGACATTGTCCTCCAGGGATTGTATCAGTTTCTGGAAGTATGAGATTAAAGTCCAACAAGAGATTTAAGTGCCAGTGAAGATGTTTACTGTAATGCATTGTTATAGTCCAAAATTATTTGTCTTATAAGCTTAGGACTACTGTATTCCTAAAATGTTTTGTGAGTATTCATTTATTTTGCTGGCACCTTTTGTGGGTGGATGATGGTATTAGGTCAGTTTCTTTGGGAGAGAAAAAGGGATACCACACATTCGGAGCCAGCCAGCCAGCAGGAAATCCTGTGGGAGAGCCAAAAGTTAGAAAATGGGTTTTGAGTTCTTTGCTTTAACCACAGTTGTCATCCTTCTCGTACAATGGCTAAGGGCTTCAGAAGGTTTTGAGAATTTGTTATGTGCACAGGATGGAAAGATGGGATTACAGGCAAGAAAAATACCTCTGGAATTTATTATGCTTTAACCAGAGGATGTGGCTGTTGAAACAACTTTCTTGGGTTTTTGGCAATATTTGGATTTCAGGCCTGCTCTTAAACTGTGCTGAACAACTCCAGTGAAAGTTAAAAGTAATCAGAATTTTGAAAAGCAGGGAAATGGCTGTGACACTAATTAAATGTGTGATCTGTGCTTCCACAGGAGCTCCCTCATCTACCAGATAAGATTTGACCAGTGACATACTGAGTCTCGGTTCTCTTCCCAGATCTGCTCTTGAGGTGCTTCATGCCATGGGTTTTGGTAGGGCACTTTGCCTATGTGTAACTGTGTTTCTATGAAGAATGTGAAGTCTTTGAATCATGAATTGTCTTTTATGATTTTACTTTCCTAAAGTACCCACAGGTCAGATCTTAGGGCTATGGCTTAAGTCCATTATTATTTGGAATTTTGTTGGTGTATAGTGTTCATAAAAACTTATTATTTCCTCCCCCAACATTAAAACATAAACTCAGGGATCATATGGAATTTAGTTGTATATTTTAATTACATTTTCATTAAAGGATATTGCTTTTTCTCAGTTTTGAATGGTTACTTCCTAGATTGTAACTTCTGAATTTCTGTCACTTTTAATTTTTTTATCTCATTATGCCATTTGATCTGCTTATGGGTGAATAGTTGAAGCCCACTGTTGTATTATTAGTTTGCAACATTTTCACTCACCTTTGGTTGATCCTATAGGGTTTCAACTCTGTCGTGCTTTTCACTCAGGATTGTTTTTGGTGTAAATCCCTGTTACTACCAACCGTATCAAGGTACATTTGTAAACCAGACGGTAGTATGAATGCGCTGAGAGAAAGAGAGCTTCAGATAGACCCACACTGAGTTTTGGCAAACAGCTTCCACTGAGGCTGGAGAGCTGCTGCTGCAAGAGCAGAAACCATGTATTCTTTGAAACAGCCTTGTAGTAATGATGTTTCTGTTGTTGCATTTGCTTCTTAAAAAAAGTTGCAATTTTAGATGTGAAATAGTTTAAATATGAACTACTTTTTCCTAAGTTCTTAATTAACTTCTTGTACCCTAGAAAAACCCTAATTACTGAAACTGAAAACCACTCCAGCGGTGCTACATAACCTTTAGACCTGTCAGAGCAAGAAAGATTGTACCAGAACCTCTTGGAGACCTTCTTAGCAGTACTTTTAAGATTGGCTCTGTATGTGTGTATTCTTACTTCAGACTTCCCATGTTCAGGAAGTAGTTCCTGCATTAATTACATATTACTCCTAAGAGACTGGAAACCAGTCTTTGTGTAGAAATCCAGTTTTCTAGGTGTATCCAGAGGAGGATATAATGTCCTGTGAGTTTATAAGACAGTGGTAGCCAAGTTCAAATTCAGGAAGAGGTAAAATGAAGAAGGGAACTGAAGGCTGTTCAGTGAGTTGTAACAGGTACAGTCAGCATGGTCCTTCATGTTGTAGTTTAGGAATTTTAAAATCCCTTTTATGGGAGAAATCGATACACCCTCAACTCTTCTTGTGTTTTTCAGTGTAATTTTTAAGGTGGCATGGGAGAGGAAGTAGTGCCAGTTTTATCTAATATTGTTTGCTTTGTTCTGACTTTCTTCTTTGTTCCTGAGCTTTTATATTGTTTTTACAACAGTCTTGGACACTTCTGAGTAAAGTAAACTTTAAGCTAAGCATCAGTTCAATTTATATTTCCTTATACTATCATTTAGGATAACATGGAAGTGATTTTTAGAAGATCTGTGTTAGCCAGGCAGTAAAGTAGAAAGAACCATCTTAGTATTTGTAGTAGTTTTAGTTTGATTTATAAATGATTGTTTATTTAAAAACAAGATAATATGAAATATATTTCAAACATTTCTGAAAAATATTGAGAGTTCTTAAGTATGGACTATATGTAGCTGAGGGAGAAATAACTTTAGCAGCGTTATAAAATGGTGTCTGAAGGATCTGCCTGTTAAGATACAGTTGAAGTATAGCATGGTATTTTAATAATACAAATTACATTTTTATTTTAAAATACTTTTGTTCAGTTAAAATTATTGTAATGATATGTGTATTTTACAGATTTGATATAAAATACTTCCAAACCTGTACTGGGTACACATGATGCCACTATATTTTGCCTAAAAAGATTTCAAGTGAATGTCCATATTTCAGTTCAGAATATTTATTAGTGAAGTCGTTCAAAAATGACACAAGAGATTTCCTGTAAAATATTTCACTTCTCAGTGTAAATGTGATTAATCTGAACTGAGTTATGATAGTTCTGCAATTGTGGATATTCAGGATGAGCATTCAAGTTAGACTTCCAGCAGTATATGCTTGCTAGCAGGGTAAACTCTTGAGACTCGTGGCAACTTTATAGTTTTAATACTTTAGTTAATAAGTAAACTAAGTAGATAACCAGAAACCCTTGGTGCATTGGAGTGTTTCTTTACAGAGTTTTGTGGAGGTGTCCACTGTCAGAAAGTCCACAGTCTACAGTCGGAAAGTCTGAGTAAGGATAGTGTGAACAATTTTGAAAATAGTAGTCAAAGCTGTTATCATTAATATTTTCTACTGATGTTTAAAAAATGAAGCTACTGGTCAGAATACAAAGTATATCTCATAACTGGATCAAAAGAAAAAAGTGAAGGGGGCTGCTTTTTGAAAAAGAAAAAAAGAGTCAAACGCAAGTGATGTTTTGCTAACTGCTCTATAATTTCCATAACCGCAGTGAAATCTGGATTTCCACAGTTTAATACGCTGGTGAATGGTCAGTGAACAGATGTCTTGAATAAAACTGGGAAGAATCAAACAATTTTGGAAGTCTTTACTCTAAACAAGTGTTAACATTTGGTGAAGTATAATAAATCTGGGATTTCATAATACAAAAATAATCCATCCTTCCGTTCTGGAGTTTCTGTTATGTGAAATTTGTTGCTTCTTGAAGCTAATGAAGTCTCCCTAAAATTAATCAAGAACTATTGTCATGTCCTTCTTTTCTTTATGCTCTAATACTCCAAACCTAAAACAAAGGAAAAATCTTGAAAATAGTAGTAGACAGAGGTGTTACTAAAGAGCAAAAAGACGACCTTTTTTTAATACCGTAGGGGTTTTTTTTCCACCTTTTAACAGTTTTAGCTTGATAAAGTTTAGATACTTTTTAGAAAATCCACAATAAAGCAGACCTGTGCTGCAGGTGCAGTATTGATCCACCAGCTCAATACTACGCAAATAACAATTTGGTAGGTGTGAAAAGCAACTGCTGTTATAGCAGCAAGGTGCAGTGCTCATAAAGTAACTGGTTAAATGTTCTTCAGTCAAAATGAAAATGGTCTGCAAGCTGTTGCTAGGGAAATAGGCGCCTGTGGTTAGTGTTGAATGCAGAGAGGTTTGTCTTGCAGATCAAAAAATGGCTCAAAGTACTTAGTCTGCGTATCACTTTATTTCCGGAAACTTGCTGCTTATCAGCAGACTGGTCTCTGTGCCTCTGAGGGGCTTCAGTTACCAATATAGACAGAATCTTCCCCCCCCCCCCCCCCTTTTGATGTAAAGTATTTATCTCACTTGTTATCTTTGTTTATAAAGTCTGTATATGATAGCAAGTATACTATCCTCAGGACCTGATCTTGAGAACACTTCTGGGAGAGCAGCAGCTTGATCCCTCTGCAACTAAAGTGAATCTTGCATATAACTGTTTATCAGGGGCTCTGGTGAAAATTATGTTTTGAGGCACATCTTTACAAAATAAAATAATTTTTAAAAAATCAGTGAAACTTTGTGAATTTGGCATAGTCCTTAATTTAATCCTCTAAAAGCTAACTAGATACATTGCACATATGAATTACTACAGTTAACCCCTTTCATAAACAGTGAAAACAACAATTCTAGGTCCTTTAGCTCCTTTTCTAAAATCTCTGAAGAATGTTGTTTCTGCGATGATTTTAAAAACTGTCATGGTATATTTTTCTAAAAGGCATTATGAAATTTCTGGGACACCCTAACTACTTGGGCATCCTCCTCATTTTCCCAACTGAATACCAGTAAACTGCTGCCCAGTATTGCTCTCCAGACAGCACTGGTCCATTTCAAAGGAACATGAGGCATCTCTCTGCTGATTACCAGGGACTCATCCTTAATATTGGATACATAATAAGGTGAAAGTAAAGAAGCATCTGATTTGGGCATTCCATATTGAACATGTAACAGAGGTTAAACAGAGTCATTTTGGTTTTTTTTTTTTCTGCTTTTATACATGCATAGACACAGCAGATTTGTATCTGCCTTTTCAGATTAACACTGTGAGATGTCTTATTGTTTTTTCCTCTCTCTCATCTATCTCTAAGGCTGCCAGAAGGCTTTGTCAGGATCTTGACCTTTTTCTTAAGAATCATCTCTGTTTTCCACCTAACTTTTATAAACACTGATGCCCATTGGCCATGGCTAGGTGGGGCTAAATCCTGGCCAAAAGGTAACGGGATTTGATCACAAGTGTCTCAGGGCTTAGGTATGAACAGGACATTTAACCCCCTGTGACAGAATGGAGTGCCTGTTTTGAGTGGTGATTAAAGTAGTTTGTATATCCTAGCAAAAATTTAACAGAAAATTACAATAGGTTTATTTGAATTCTTTTTGCAATAAAGTAATTTGCATCCACTCTGATTTTGTGCCAGATTATTTGGCAGTTTCACTTGCCTTTCAGTTTCAAAAGTGGGTCTCTAGTAACAGAGCTTTGGGGTGAACAACAAAGTAAGTGTTGATTTGTTCCCTTCCCAGCAGAGCTATTTAACTTGTATCAGGTTTCCCACTGACATCTTAATTCCAATTTCCTGCTCTGGGCCTCTTCTTCTCTGGGTCATTGTTTCAACACTGCTGTATAACCATTTACTCCCCTTCTTGGTTCCTGTTCCTGGTGAGTGTGTAGTGGATTCCAGAAATGAATAGTGAACAACCATGCCTCCTACCGGTGCCTGGCACTTCGCTGAGGTATTGAGGTATTCTTTGGTATCTTGTCACATCTAAACAGTTGTTCCCATAATGCATGTGAAGATGATAAAGTAGGAAGAGAGGAAGACAAAGCCAAGAGCTGTTATGTATGATATGGATTCCCCTACCAGAGAACGGGTGCGCTAAATTCAAGGATGATAACCTGACCATGTCTTCTGATCATCTGCCTACCTGGAGATAAAATTTTCTGTTCACGACATCCTAGGAATGTGCCTTTCTGCCCTTCTCATGCTCTGAAACAAGCAAACCTAGTGGGCAGAACCTCTTCATTTCCACACCAGCAGTAGATAAGCCTTTATCCAAAGCTGCAAGGTGCAGGGAGGGAAGGGTTTTTTTTTTTTAGCTGATTTTCCTGCCATATTGTCATATTCGCTGATCTGTGATCCAAAATACCAAACAATCTTTTACGCTGTTTTGAATTGTACATTGCTTTATTCAAGTTTTTCTTCTTGGGGTGTTTTTTTTAATTGCTGATATTTGATCTTGTGTGTAATAAAACTTACTGGAAAACTGAGGGCTTTCATTATCAAGAATGCTGTAAAAGTTAGTAAAACATTCTTCTCCTGTTTTTAGCAGAGTATCCTTTGCTGTCACACAGGCCTTGCTTGAAAAGCATTGGGATCAGTTAGCATAAAGATGATACCTCTCATCAGTCTTCAGCCTTCTTCTCAGATAGTTCCATCTATCATTAAGTATTTCAATCAAGTTACATTCATGTTGCAGCTTGCCACAGTATAGTTAAGTTTTTTTTCTGCTATTGATTGTCTGGGTAAAAGGTTCATAATATGTGGAGATGGAGATTAAGTAGTATTTTCTTCCTTGAACTATGAGGGGAAGAAATAGAAGCATTGTTAATGCTTACAGTGGTCCTTGGAGTAAAGTTTCCCTGTCTTGTTGCAGGTTGGTGCGTGTGATACGTCAAAAGATTTAGTGTCAAGGATCATACCTGAGTGGGCTGCACTCACTCTACTGCAGGAATTTCAAAATGATCGAACAGACCATAGTGGAGTGGAGAAATACGACTTTTGCCAATGAATCCTGTGGCCTGTAATGGTAAGCAAACAACAAGCATGTGTTTTTTTAATCACTAGTCTCAGTAAGATTTAGGACCGTAAAACCCCAGAGTAATCTGTTATGCACAGCTCAGCATTACAGTCCAGGTAAAAAGTGCTTTCTCAATGACTGCACACAGCCCTGGAGATTGCTTAGATACTGATCAGCGATAACCACTGGGGTAGTGGCTGCATACTTTGCTATTTTGGCAAGTTCTTCTGTGCACTTCATGTTGCTCTGAGGCAGTAACTGCATAGCTTTTTAGAAAAGTGACTTTTCCCATATCATGAAGGTTTGCTGTGACTATCATTATTTCAGGTTTTTGGTATTAACTAGTTCTGTTTTAATACTAGTTAGCTGAACTTAGTATCAGCAAATCCAAAGGATAAAGCTGCTTAAGGAGAATTTAGTTTAAAAGTGTCCGTTTCATTTTGGCTGTTGCCAGGTGAGATACCCATGTTTCCCATGGTGAGACAGTGCTTTACATGGTGCAGGTTTCCAGTTGCCTGTTGGTGTTGGGAGCAGTAGGGCTGGCTGTCAAGCAAAGCTTTGAAAATGGTAAGATGAAAGATAAGATGAAATGAGAAGAATGATAGTGATTAGATCTGTGTTCAGACATTGCATTATCTTAATAGACAATCAAAACTTAGGGTGGAAAAAAAAAATCCTATGAGGCATGTTGGTTGTCTCTGGAAAGCTCTCACTGCTTCTGCATGGCTCGGCTCTTTCTGTGACCCAAGAGAGCTTACCCAGGCACTCATGAATGCTTGGCTCATGTGGCATGTCGTCTGGATCAATGAAAAATATGTATACAACTCCTTACAATTTTGAAGTGTGTGTTGCTATCAAGTGGGACTGAAAATACAATGTTTCAGAGGTTTGCATCCCATTATCATTGTTTTATTTCAGAAGGAGTCCGCAAAGGACCTTTCCTAAACCCAATGTTACATTTTGGAAAACTTTTTAAAAATAATTGTGTGTGTTTGACTGCTGTTGTGTCCTGAGGTAGGGTATGACTGTAGAAGCAACACTTCTATTAGAAATGTAGGTATGTCTCCTTGGTGGTGTTTTTAATACTTAACCTCCAAGGGAGGGAACTTCTTTATTGCAAGTGTTAGTTTTAGTTTTCGGTTTTTTGGCTGTGAAGTACAGATGTGGTGGTGTAACAAATGTTGCATGGTTGACATGTGAAGAAGTTTGAGGAACATTAAAATTCCCTTATAATAAATAGTATATAGAAACAAGATTTTTAAAACATGTACTTGATAGGACTTACTCTTGAAATACTAGTCATTAAGTAAAGGTGGGATTGGATTTAATCTGTAGCCTTCCCTTCCCCCTTGATTCATAAATAGTATGAAGGCTTTGCTTTCTTAAACTTAAAGGGCATTTTATACCTTAGCAAAAATATTTGTACTGTAATATCACCCTGCAGTACACTGCTCCAGGTACTGATGCACAATCGTGTTCTTTCCATTGTCAATCTCTCGGCCTTGGGCTGAGGTTTATTTCCAAAGTGAGATTGCCAGTGGGTCTGATTGCTTTGGGAGAAATACTAATCTGAAGAATGATACAGATGATACTGTTGAGTAAGCAGAAATTCAGATAGAAACAACCATTTTGGCCTTTGGCAGCAGACACAAGTGATGTTGTTCTTACATTATGGTTTACTCTTGCATTTTGGTTACGATGTTTGGTAAAATTGCTTTAAAAAAATACTTGGTTCTGTAATAGAACTCTGTACTGATAACAGAGTACAGTAGGAATATAGTGCTTATTTATGCTTTGAGCAGCTTTAAAGGTCCATTACTTACTATTCAGTGACACATTTTCAGTGTACATGTCAATATTAGTTCATCTGAAAAATTAGAGACTGGGGAAAAAAAAAAAGCCAAAGAAATCAAAGTTGTTGTTGATGTCAGGGCATTAGTTGAATTTCAGCTGCCCGTATGTATTTCTACTCACTTCAGTAGTGTGGAAGTATTGTAGATAGGAGAGAGAGTTTTTTATCTTTGAACCTTCTTCTCTGTTTTACTGAGTTTAGTTGGACTGAACCTAAATAGCAAGTGATTTCTTATCTTGCTCAGGACAGGTTTTATCTTCTTCCCGCCCACAGCGTGGCCCTTATCCCTTGCCATATTATGATTGCACCTGTTCTGTGCAAATACACTATTTACCCTAGAGGTGGGAAAGATGCATTTCTATGTTGAACTGTAACACTCCCCCTAAGTAACTAAGTGAGACAGGGAAAAAATAAGAGTAATGTGTGATGCCCATTACACTCCTGTTCACAGTGACTTTTCTGAATTTTTTTTTTTTTTAACATCTGTTGGCATATCTAGCCATAGTTAGAAGGGTCAAGTTACGTCCTTGTACTCTGGCTCTGTCACATCAGCAGTCTCTGCTTCTTGATTGCTTTAGGGAGATAGAAAAGTTGAGGCATATTTGAAATATTGCTATACAAATGAGAGAAATTTAATTCTAGATGTAATTAAGTAATGATATTGAGCTTAGGAAGTTTGCCAGTCTGAGAACTTTTGTTTGCCATATGCTTATAATTCTGTATGCCAAATGATAATGTCTGAAAAAAGCTTGTGACAGTTTAAAGAGGTCTTTCTTGAAGTGATTTTTTTCTTATCAGTAATTTCAATATAGGCTCAGTATTACCTAGTGTAATACATATTTCTCCTTAAAAAAAAAAATCTTCTGAAAATATCAGGGATTTTAATTTCTGCAAAAATCAGGGGTATTCTAGTAGAAATTATTGGGGCTTACACACACACTCCATCCCTATTCCTGTCTCAGTTGAAAACTCTATTTTTCCCCATAGTGTTCAAGGTAAATATTCTGTGCTTCAGGGTTTTTTTTTCTGCAGTTTATATAGCTTAATATTGCAGGTTTTATTGCTATAAATAACTGCACAAGCATTCTGCTTTTGATATAATTAAACTGAAATTACACAATGAAAAGCTGTCCTGATTTCTGAGGCTGCTGTGTTCGAAGACATGAATTTTAAATAGGTCACTGAAAACTTAGTGCAAGTGGAATATTGACTTTTGTAGCGGTAAGTTCAATTTTAAACCATCTAAAGTCAGAAAAATCTATCTGTAAGATGTGACAAGGAGTCTGAAAATCATGAAATAATCATGCACCTTGGACTTTGAAAGATGCAAAGCACAGTCCAGTTCCCTTCTGGTGTGATATATCTTTTTACACCCTGGAGTTTGCTGCTTATGAAAGCAGTATTATAGAAGGCACGGGGTTTTTTGTTTCTTTTTTCCCTGCTGAGCCAGACCCAGCAGTTAATTATAAGGCTTAATAGATTTGTTGGTTGAACCATCATGTGTTTGCACAATAAACTACCTTAGAACAGTAGTAAACCCTCCCATGTAATTCAGTAGCACCAATCTGATTATATGGATTCTCCTTTCTTTTTTACTAACTTAGTTTTCAAGCTAGTCTTAAATTACAAATCTTCAGTTTTCTGAGCCATCTTCTGTCACCATTTCTCTGTCCTACCTGGATCTGTAGGGTAGAGATTTCTTTCTGTGATTGTAATCTCTTTCCTCAAAGCACATCCTGTAATAATAGTGGTCTTTAAAAATAAGCAACAAACTCCCCAACTCTATAAGTTATATTCTTGGTATTCTTTTTCTTAGGCTGTGGACCCGTGAGAAGTGATGAGTCAATTTAACAACTCACTGCTGCCCTTGCTTTCCTACTTGTGGTTTGCCTTTCCTTTCCAAACGCTGGGCCAGCTCTGGAGCTCATTTATGCCTCTGCTACACTCCACCACCCTGACAGAGAAGTGACCTGCCAAAAATAGCTTTCCGCTGTTGTATTTGGTGAATAGGCTCCAAAGAGAGCCTGGTGGGTGCAGGAGCTGGGTGCCCGGGCAGGCAGGCCATGCAGCTGGCACAGGACAGGGGGTCTGAGTGTGTGAGACCTCCTTCTTTGGGTGGTGTGAGCCAGCTGTTGGGCTCAGGTATTTGTGAAAGCACAGCATCTGTTATTTCACATCTTCCATTTCTACTAGTGACTGAAAAACTGTTTTCAAATTACACAGCTTGTTATTCCTATTTTAAAGGCTATCGTGGAACAAATGTCACAAGAAGAAGCAATCTACTGAAATAAGAATGTGAATAAAAAAAGTTCAGTTTCAACGCTTTCTTTGCAGTATATTTATCACCATCATTGCCATGGCTCTCAATGTTCAAGGGCACAGCCTAGGTGATGTAGTGTCGTATTTTACCCTGATTGTTCTGACACATGGTGGGATTTCTTCTGCCTCCTGATTTTTTTCCAAATGACAGACTACTTTTTGTATTGGTTTAGCTTTTTTATGTAAATACAGTTTTGAGTGATGATGTGTTGAAGTGGTTATGCTCACTTTTTGTAAGAAAATAGAAGGTAAACATAAGTAAGATTTTTCTGTATTGCAGAAATTTCAGAAATTAAACGTCATTAAGGAAGGTGAAATTTCACATGTAAACCTTCAAAATATAAAATAAAGGTTTAGCTTTGTAAAGAAACTTAACTGTGCAAGTAATATTCACCACTGCTAGCCGACAGATCATTAAAAACACATCTGTTCTCCATTTAATATTTTTGTATGAGCAGAAAAAGCTAAGGTGACTGCAGGCTATCATTTGAAAGCAAATTCTAAAAGGAAGAAGTGTTGTCTTTAACGTGAGTGGTATTTCCTGTGGTGACTGCAATGAAGTACGTTTGGATCGCTAACATTCATTTCCTAGACTGAATTAGTTGCGGAGTCCACTAGACTGGAGATTGTTTTTGCCTGAGATTCATAATTCATCTACTAATCTACTTCAATTATTCTGCTGGATGTTTATAGATTCCTGATTCCCTTTTAATATCTGCTAATGGGTTATTACGGTCAGCAATCATTCTTGTCATGGAAATTGCTAAAGTAATTTCAGAAACACTGTTGTCATTTGTGTGAAACAGAAGATGGAATGGAAATCAAAACTGTACCCTCTGTCTTTGGTGCTGTAGTAGTTAAAGATGGAAAAGCTGGTTCTGCTTGCTTTTGTGCAGCAGTTATTGAGAGGAATAAGGCAGTGTATATCACTTCACTTGGTTCTTGCTATTAGGGTTTGTTTTAATATTTCATGGGTGTGACTGCTTTTTAGTAAACAGACAGCTTTAGGTGAGCAAGACTTGAGTCCTTGGCAAATTAACAGCTAAGTGAAAAAATACTTTAAAAATTGTCCATGTGGTTACTGTGGATGTGTTTATGAACACATCAGAGTTTTGGAATGAAGAACAGAACTGCAATGTACTCTGATCCCATTAGGAAAGGCATTAACTTGGTCAGTAGCTGCTGTGAATAATTCGCCCAAGAGAGGGGAGAAAGGATGTGATCACTGCCCATCTGTGCATCCTGTTGTGTGAGTGAGAGTGGGCAGGAGGGTGCAGGTTTACCAGATCCACTCCCCAGCCTGTGACTGAGCTAGCACCTGAAACCTGTTCATGCTCTGCAAATACAGAGAATAAAGGAGGGCCATACCAAGAACTGTTTTGTTGTTATCAGTCTGAGTTTTGTATCGGGTAGCAAATAATTCCTTCTGTTGCTCCACCTTGCATTGCCGGGGGGAGAATGCTCTTTGTGGCAGAGTTCAAGAGAAGTCACAGTGATGAGTGGCTTTCTGCTCTGCTCTCTCAATGCCTTCAATGTTCTCCCATTTCTCCCTCCTCCATCTGCTGTCGCATTGCTCCTTGCAGACAATTGCTGGGGAGGAAGGTGCTGAAGTTACCCCAGGCATCAACACCCTTGGGCTGATGTGTGACCTGCAGTGCTTTAAAAAAAGAAAAATAAAAAAACCAAAAGGCCCCAATGCAGTGTGCCTGAAACAAATGCACCTGCATGTTGTGGGGAAAAACTGATGCGTCTCTGCTACTTACTTGACCTCTAGATGGAAAGTGGGTGACAAAGAGATAATTGGGACGGATGTGCGTAGAAAAGCAGCTCTTACCTTTGGCTCTAAGCAAGCAGTGGGGACTAGGGACTTTCTGGAAGTGAGACAGTTGTCCAGACAGCAGGACAGGTCAATGGAACTGAAACAAAGAGCTGCTGGATAGTGATCGCTAACAACTGGTGGTTGAAAGAGCTGGGGCACAGGAGCAAGACCATTTAGTTATTACCAGGATAAAGACTCAAGCCAAACTTTTAATTTCAATATATTTTGAGAGGCATCTTGAGAAGCCTGGAGCTTCATGGCATTTGCCCGTTCAGTATTGTTTCAGAGAAATAAAACCTTTGCAGCCAGAAGCTTCAACAGGCTTACAAAATGCAAGAATTTGATGTAATTCTATTTCAAGTTGATAGAAAAATCAACTTGATTTTTCCTGGCTCTTCAGTGCTTGCTTCATCTATGCTGGTTGGAGTATGCACAGGTAGGGCTGAATGAATTGCTGGGAGGCAAAAACCACCTCCATCTCACAAACAAACATTTACATTATTTTACAGATGGTCACCTGACCAGAGAATGAAATTTGAGGTGCTAACAAAATTATTTGGGTGACAGTTTGCTATTAGAATGGAAAATACAGTGCTGATGCGCCTTGGACAGTAGTAGTAGAAAGGAGTAAGAATGCTCTGTTTAGTAACTAGCCATATTATGAAAATATATTATGAAAATATGCCTACAAGGCAAATGTGTGGGGGTAAGGCTGTTACCTAGTGACACATTGCATATTGTTTATGACAAGGCTGGAGATGGGAAATGAAGGAAGTCCTTGCTGCTTTGGAGGCACAAGGAGTTGTGTTCTCACCCCATCAGCTGATTTGCCTCATCTGCCCTGAACTTTCTGCATTACTTCAGTGAAGGGTTGGTCTGTGTGATGCATATTCCCAGATTAGTTTTCCTTGTGAAGAGACTTGCTTTTGTAGCTACTTATCTTGAGCAAACTGCAAAAGAAAGAGGCTTCTCTGACTTTTGTAATATGACTTGTTAGTGTAGCCCATGATACCGTGTTTCAATTAGTTTTCTTTAAAACACTTGGTCTCTGTAGTATGGTCATGTCTATTCTGCAACTGTTGAGTCCAGGCCAATTCTTAAGAAAACATTGTGTATTGACACAAAGCACTGTGGACAGTTTTAACTAGCCTGGGAGAACAAAAGAGCTTCAGTGCAAGTCTAGTAGCCTAACGAAATGTTTGCTTTATTATTTTTTTTGGAACAAAATCCTATGGCTTTGTCAGTAAGAGACCGGAGAGGTTAGCAGTACTTGAAAATTCTTATCTATGGGAAGGAAAGCATAGAGCAGTCAGAAATACCCCGATTTGTGGAAGATAGAAATGTTGTCTTTTTTGCTTGCAAGTGAAAGGTGGCCGTGTGTGTGCACCGGGTCTTGCCCAGTACTTAACTAGGTAAGTTTCTATTGCTGAATCTGATGAACACAACCTTGTTCCCAGTGGCTTGAAACAGAGTAGATTTGGAAGGCTGTAGCTGTTCTGATTCATGTTCTGGAAGGAATCCTATTGTCCAATTTTTTATGCCCATCACATGTCCAGTGTTTGTTCTTACATATTCATTAGGCAAATTTCTTTATCTGACCAAATGTTTTTCACATTAATTGGCATGCAGGTGGCTGTGGAGCTCACCCAGATCTGACTAAATTGCATTTGTTTGTTTGGTAGACATTTCTGTAGATTCTCAGTGCAGTTTCCAACCCATACTGCTGGGGTTGTTTCTTATATATACTAATCTGGTTGACAAATTATTCCTTCTCCTTTCTAATTCTTCAGAACACAGTGAAGGCTTCTAAAGAAATGAGGCTTTTTCTTGATAAACTGATGATCAGAGCTCCATGGTTTTATGGCAGCAGCCCAGATCCAGTCCCCATTTGGCTTGCTGTGTTTGCCACTGGTGCTTCTGGGAGTGCTGTTTGGTTTTTGTGGCCTGTTGCCGTTTCAGGGTTACACCTCTCTTGTGGTGTCAGAACAGCAAATCTTCAAGAAACAATGACCAAAAAAAGCAAAAGTGATGCTGTGGTGCACAGTGCTCATGTGTTCCTTCAATATATAAACAGGAGTGTGTTAAATTGATGATTTTACTACTGTGTGATGCCATCAGTGAGATGGAACCTTTTTCTCTCTCTCAAGTCTGTCCTCTACATTTTCATAAGGTTGCTGGAAAAAATTCAGAGAAAGGGGAAGGGCACAAAAAGTGGTGGCTTTCAGCTAAGTTTATTAAAGTTTCTTAAACAAAAGAAATGTTCTCGTGTATGTTAATGGAAAGAGGTAATGTTAAACAGCTTTTTGCCTTTTTTTTTTAAGTGTTTGTAGTGGTTTTGGAGCTGAAATACAGTTGCTGTAGTGATATGTGTGTGTGTGTGGTGTGTATTTCTGTTTTCAATTGTAAGATGATGATTGGCAAGTCATTACATTTGTCACATGTAAAAATGTGTTTATTCAACTAATGCATAATTTCATGATTCTCAAATAGCTAATTTTGTGTGTTGCAAGTAATTTGCAATTTTAAAAATATTTAACTTGTACTGAAGGAGCACAAGGTACTCTGTGGTACTTTTTAAAAAAAGGGGAGTGGTAGTGGCAGTGGGACATGGGATGCAAACTGAGAGTAGTTCAGAGTTGAATTATTCATCTCAAAGTAGCATTTATGCAGTGTATTATAGATTCTTGGTAAACCAATAAAGTATTGTTTGGGGCTTTCTATCTAATAGAGTTTTGAGAAGAAAATGCTATGACCCAGGAGTCATTTACAATTACTTGTAATGTATATCTATGAATATCAGCAGAGGAATAAATAAATTGATGTGGTAGCAATCTCTTTTTTTATTAAAATTGATTAAACCATTGAAGAGTCATGTCTCTTCAACTTGGTGTCCTGTTAAACTCCTAAATAATATTCAGAGATAGTTCCAAGCTGACATCTGACATCTTTTTCATGTTTTGAACATTAGATAACTGAACCAGAGCCACACAGTATAGTTCTGTAGAATAGCGATTGTCCCTGTTACTGTTTTTTCACTGATGTAGTCAGAAAAATATATTACAGAAAGCAAGCTGTGAAGTCATTTTTCTTGGATTTCAATATTAAGTAGCCCAAGACAGGATTACTTATCTATCATAATTGCGAATGTGTTACTGCTTAGCAATTAATAGTTATTTTTAGAAAATGGATTTGGTTCTGCTAACTGGAAAAATAAAGCTGCCTCTCAAAATACCTATTATCATAAAAATTACCCTCAAAATCATATTTCTGCAAGTATATTAAAGAACTTTTTCATTGTTTATATTCTGAAAATACACTTTTAGAGGGAACTGGGACAGCAAGCCTGTCGTCTCTTCTGTATAGTGGACCACATCACGCGGTGCATTCCTGCACCCCCACCCTCATGGTAAAGGAATTCTTTAGTCTGTTTAGTGAGTTGTCTGCCTCTCTGGTGCATCACAGTTGTAACCTTCCCGCTGTCTATAGCGAGTTGTTTTTGTTACTAAAACACGAATTCAGATTAAAATACTTGCCCATGTGCATGCTTCCTGATAGTTTCCTCTTCAGAAAAAACTGCCCTACATTCAAATGAAGTAATTCTGCAGTCACCTATATGACTTGGAAAATGCATTAGAGCATGATTTGGATGTTTCAGTTTCTTCTTGGCATCTCTTTTAAGTATCAGTGATTTATAAGATGCATTCACACACCTTTGCAAGAACACTATTATGCACATGCAGATGGTATGAATACCAGCAGAATTTTTTCAAGTGAAAAATGGGAGGCCTTTTATGAAGAAAAGCTCGGTAATAAGCAGTACAGGTGAGATATTAGGCGTACCATTAACTATACATGGGAAAGAGGTATTGAAAGATGTCTTCAATTTTATTTCAGTTTTTAATAAATATGTGAGTTTATTCTGGGTGTTACTGAATAAAAGTGATGCAATGTGGTCTTTCCTCTTTTTGTGATTAATCCAAGTTTGTGATATACTCTGGGCAAGAAGTTGTAGTTACTAATTTTGCTGCAAAAGTTCACGTATTTTGTCCAGTCTCAGTATTGGTATATCTGGTTTTGCCTGCATGGTCATTAATAATTGGGTAGTATGCTAGTGTTTGGCTTTATTTACTTAGGCTAAATCACTCAGTATGGTTTCTGAAACTTTTTCCTAAACACCACTTCTGGTTGTAGTGTGAATGCAGTCTAAACACATGTGTGTGGTTAAGCATTTCGCCTTTTGAGAGTAACTGGCTAGGATTTGGCTTTTTTACAACTCTTTTAGTGGGTTCTTTCTCCCCAGAGAAATGGCCTTGGGCACCATGGTGACAGCAATCAAGTGGCAAAGAAGCTGTTGTCCTGTTATCAAGTTTTAATATGACTTCTTCTGAAATCCTGTTTTTCATGCTTCCCTCCATCCCATCCCCCTGCTTTTTTTGTTTTACATCTCTTGGCATTGAGTGAACTATATTCATTAATCTATTTGAAAAACATTGGTCATTAGTAATTAACAATACAGTTCATTCTTTAATGTTCATTGTTAACAGAACACACCTATTGCCTTGGAAACACTATTAATTAGCGTTGAATTAAATATATAGGACTAGATGTTATGTATCTTTTTTGGAAAAAAAAGTAATGAATTTTGGCTTGGACAGCTGTATTCTTTTCTAATTTTCTATGCCTTTTAATTAAAGTGTGAAAGGAATAAAAAAAGGATTTCTTAAAAAATAAGATGCGTGTTTTGAAAAATAATACAATGTGTATTGTGATTAAAGATTTTATATAGATACATATACACACACAGGCACGCACATGACTTCAAAAGAGTTGTTAGTATTCAGTTACACAACATGCTTGTGGACACTATGTCATTTGCTCAAAAGGAAACAAAATAAATTTAGTACATTTTTCATATGAAAATGTTTCAGTTGCTAGAGAAGGGTGCAGTGGTGTGCGCAGAGCAGCCATTGGCGAGAAGTGCCCGAGCCCTGCCTCTGCGGCTGCTGGGCAGCATTGCCCATGCATGAGGCTGTTGGGCTTCCACCCTGCCAGCAAGAAACAGCTTTTGCTCGCTGGTTAGAGCATGCAGATAGGACGTTTAAGGAACGTACTTTTTTTTGTTGTTTTTTCCCTCTCCTTGGGGAACACTGCGTACACTTAACTGAATACATTGATTTAATAATACTGTCTCTCTGCAGAGTTCATCCCAGGAAGTGAGATTCAAGCTTATGGAAAGGAGTTAGAGACTTGCAAAATAATAATTAAAAAAACTCCACGCCAAAAACTCCTATCTGCACAAATACAAGCTGATCTAGAGATTCATGGGTAGAGCTGATGATGAATTGCCCATGGTTTTGGGGAGGCTAACTCTTTTGCTTTTGATTGCATTCGAAATCTGAAGTTAATGCTCATGAGAAGTAAAATAGGAGAATGCGGGTTACTTGGTGTGCCTGAAGATCGCAGAGGCAGCAGCGAAAAGACAAAACTCTTTGAAGCAGTAGCTTCAGCTGTGTCTTATTGTGTGCACTGGGAACTGAGAGAAATAGCAGCCAACCTGGGAGAAAATGCCAGCAAAAGGTAAATACTTCTTCAACGAAAATGATGACTGCAGGATATCAGACCCGCTCTATGAGAAATACCGCTATACAAGCCAGCAGCATCCACTGCTGCTATTGCTGCTCTTCATTGCAATCATCTTCTGGACTACTCTAATTATAATCTTTTTTGTCACTGATGTGAGTATACTTTTTTCTTTGTGTTCAATGTTTTCAAAGATGATGAGGAGTCACTTTAACAGCACACAAAACATTTCTGGCTAAATAATTTTTTGAGCCACATGGTATCAAAGTTGTAGTGTTGAAAGAAATCAAGTAATTGTGTATATAATGCTGTGTATGTTTTTGAAGGGACAGGGAAGAGAGGAGACTGTTGTCAGGCACATGCACAGTTACTATAAGTATTGTTCTTTCCTTCCTATATGTTATGTACAAATCATAATCTATGCTAAATGGTAGCTACGATAGTGGTTAAGTAATAAAGGGGCCAAGGAAGGAACAAGTACATAAGTTAAAATGTCCTGCATTTCTCATATTTTCTTTTTAGAGTAATCTAAGAAATGTAAAATAATATAGTGATATATTGGTTATGAATTCCTGAGGTAATTTTTTTTTAAAGGATTTGTAGATATTAATTCCTATTCCTTTTTTTTAATTTTTTCTGGTAATAAAAACACAACAGGAATCTCCCAGTACAACAGGTGATCAGTTGAATCCATAGTTAGCAAAGAGCAGGGATCCTATAGGCATAGGAAAGATGCAGCTTAAAGAATTTTTTGTTGTGTAGCTAATACGATTTTCTGTAAAGACATTAGGTGTTCTTCAACTAGTCCAGTTGACAGCTGGTAAAAAGGGGAGCTGATTTAAAGATAATGTTGCTAAAAGGTAATAAGGAAGCTGTTATAATCCTTCATTGCCTTCTAACACTGCTTTCCAAATACTGTGCTTCGTGATAAAGTGTCTTAAGTCCCTCTTTAGCAACAAATCTAATCTTACCAATTGCACTTGTATCCTTTTTAGCTTTTATTTCTTAAAAAAGGAAAGAAGTAGCAACACTATTTATATGTTAGAAGTCATCTGTAGGATGAACTTAGGAAACTTAGGAAAAGAGCTGTTACACTCCTTTTTAGCAACGCTTGAATTCCTTAAATGCATTTCTTTAGGTACATCTGCATTGTACAATACAGTATAGTTAGAACTTAGCTTAAAAGACAAAACCAAAACCACTAATTTGGGAAATAATAATGGTGAAACTGGGGTAGACTGGGTATCTGTAATAGTATTTATTATATTATCTCTGTATGTGTGAATATCAGAAAGTGTTAATGCTGCCACAGGTAGGCTACTTAGCTTTAAAATATGCTAACCTGAGTTCCTATCTAAGCTGTTTCCAGGACAGTATAGATGCATTTTCCATTTTTTCTAAAGGGGACATTTAGACCAAATATAACACTTTGTTTTGCTTTTGCAGGAAGCACATTATCATCCTGCCTTCATTATTGCAGTATGCGCTGCTTTTGTCATATTTGCAGTCATGTACTTACTTTTATGTATTGAATCCCTATTTCGGAGATGGCTAACGTTATTTGGAGTTATGATTTGGATTTGCTTCTTAATCGTAGGATATGTATCTCTTTTTCAAAAGGAAAATGATTATCAACTGTGGGAACAGGTATGTATATCTTGTTCATTCAGGTACTTACATAGAACTGGTAGTCAGTATATGTGAATGTGTGTGTTTTATTTTTTTCTGAATGTTATAACTGCATAATAATTTTTTCTTGAGATTTAGGTTCACTTTCCTAAATTGGTTTTATTGGTTTATTACAGTCAATTTATTTTGTATTCTTTATTATAGTGAAAATATAGTTCAGCTCAGAAAATTGGATAACTGCGTAAATCTATGCGGGAATTACATCTTTAAGTTGTAATTGAATTGTATTTTTATTTAAGCTTTTTACTAAATCTTAATTACTATGAATTCATCTTTGAGATAATTTTTCCTTAATAATACTTGTTTTCGTAATTTATATGGGTCAAAGTGGTGTTCAAGAAATGTATAAAGGACTCTAGAGCTGGGTGTGCCCTAGGGAGCATGTTTTCAAATCACTGGGAGAGGTGAAGTGAACAATAAGAATTAATGACACATCCTGGCATAGCTGGGTGTGGCTAAAGTTCATTGCTTAGTATCTCTGATCAGAAGACGGGCGATTTCATGATGCCAAAAATATCATAATCTGTAGGAAACTCCTCCTAAGCTCTCATATGTAAACAGAAGAGTTTTTAATGAAATAAAAATTACTTTTTGTCTTGTTTTACTGACTCTTCCCCTTCCCCTCTTTATTTCAAATAAAGATAGATATAAATTATCAGTTAAACCACCAAAATCTGATTTGTATTATGGCCTGGATCCAGCACTGTGTATTTACAGTTGCTATTCAGTATTTTTTTAACTTACGGAAGAAGCTATTACCTTAGGAAAAAACAAAATTTACTGTTCTTAACTATAAGTACAAACATGAAATGAAGCAAGATTTGGTTTTGCTGCTTCCAGTGCTGCAGGCTAATGTTGTGTGGTGTTCTCACGTGGTAATAACTCATTAATGTTGATTTAAAGCCTAAAATATAAGAAGACCCTAGATTAGAAAGTAGAACTGAATAGGTTAATTTCAGACTTTTATCTCAAGTTATTAATTTATCACTAATTATAGCTACTATTTAAACGCAGGTATGACCTTTACTTGTCCATGCTTATAAAACTATTACACAGCATTCAGAACATTGTGTGATAGGGGTTGTATGTATGGCAGAAAAATACGGTTTTTTAGTCCAGCTAAAATAGTAAAGATGAACATGAAAAAGATTACTTTTGCTGAATGAAAACTTTTATTTGCTTGCTTGTTTGTTTATTGTTGTCCCAACCAAGCTATCTATTTTGGCAAAACATTTAAGTACAATCTGGGCCTTAAGACTTCCTTGAAGGAAGCTCACGTCTGGAATGGCACAAGTTCAGTTGCAATGATGAGATGGAGCTGAGCAAGAAACACTGCAATATTTTCCTCTGATTGGGGTTGTTAGTTTCCATGTATATGAGCTAAACACTATAACAAATCTATAAATATGGATTTAAGTTTTACGGACCTTCCTTCTGTTCCCTAGTGGGGACCATTGTGCATTTTGTAAAATCTGTGCAGCTAAATAAGTAGTTAGTGGCAATAATGATTATTCTCTTGTGTCAGCACCAGGAAGTATTGGTTGGATTTTTGGTTTTTATCAAATATAGAGTAAACACACACATGTGATCTGGTGATGTTAAAATTAGAATAATAACTTGGAGAAGGTGAGAAATCTGATTCTATTCGATATCGCTATCCTTGCAACACACTGTTCCTGATACATGGTGTACAAAATGCATCTTCAGCTGTAATGGATAAATTAAGGATGAAGGGCAAGGACAACTGAAAAACTTAAAGGTGATATATCATGTTAAACTGTCTTTTCTGTGAATCTATAGCTGCTAATTCCCTCAAAGCTTTTAGGACTACCACTGTCCTTATGTTTTTAATTGTGCTTTTGAAAAGTCAATATTTAATTGTCCAGCCTGAAAATGAGCAAGAATCCTGCTACTTTCTTCCTTGTTTTGTAGTGATTTTTGGCAGGTACCTAATAACGTGTATGTGTAATTCTTTTTTTTTCTTTCTTTCTTTTTCTCTTTCTTTCCAAAGGTGCCATTCTTTCTATTCATAATCTTCACTGTTTATACCATGCTACCCTTTGGGATGAGAGGTGCTGTCATAATCAGCGTTCTTTCTGCTCTCTCCCATATTATTGTTCTAAGCATTGTGGTAAGCATGACTTCTCAGGAAAATAAGGAATCCATTCTATTTCAGGTAAGGAGATACTACTTGGTTAAGTAATTAAATACCCTAGTTGTATTACCATTTGACACTGGCATAACTATTCTGTTTAGATAAGTTCCAAACTTCCTCATGGATGTTCCAAATCCATGGATTTGGAGCTGGGGCCCAATGTGTTTTGCATGCTTTTAATAAAATTGCAATTATTTTAATCTATAATGTATTTTGGTTTTCTGACCTAAGTGGAAGAAGCAGAATTATTATTTTAATTTTTTAACTAAGTTACTCAAAAGATGACAAAGTTTGTCATAATCATTCTTCCCAATCTGTGCTGTTTCAGATGGGTCTGTCTAACTTAATCTGGCACTGCCTACAGGGTGGATCAAAAGGGCTGTTGCTGCCCTGGGGAGTCAGCAGGGCCTGGGAGTGCTAATGGGTACTTTCAGGGTTCCCAACACCTACTAATAGGGTGTGTTCAAAGGAGCACCCCAGCTCTTTTGATGCAGGTGTGTGTCAGACTTCACACAGCACGCTGATGCATGAGTTTGTAGGCTGGTTTCTCCCTAAATCAAACACTGGTGTCTGCAAATAAATGTTAAATGATATTGTAGAATTTTCTGTTTCTTTATACTACTATGTGTTCGTACAGGAATGCCCGTGACTGTGAAAGTTAGCTTATATTTCCCAGGTACATCCTGGCTAATTGCAACACTATGATTTGGTGTGTGACAGGGTAAGAGAAAAATTGAACATGGCCTGGGATTGGTTGTTTTCAAGGGACTAGTATGTGTATTGGTGAAGTATCCATGACTGTTCTGCAGTAGGTAAATATTTTTCTTCTTGTGCAGCTACTTGCCAATGCTGTCATTTTTCTTTGTGGTAACTTGATGGGTGCATTTCACAAACGCCAAATGCAGGTTGCTTCATGGGATTTGTATAGATACACATTAAAGTGCATCCAGGTCCGAATGAAATTGAAGATTGAAAAGAGGCAACAAGTGAGTGAACTAATTCATGTTACGAATTGCTTGTTTTCATTTCTAAAGTCTGTATAATTTTATAAGGTTGGTGACTAATGCATGTTGAAAGGCTTGGTCCAATCTTTGTGATACCCACCTAGTGTCAAAAATAAAAGTTGTGCCATTTGTAACAAAAGAAGGAAGTTAAAGGGAGGAAGCTGTTCTCTGTGGCTTGTCTATATGAAAATCACAGTATTTGTAGCAGGAATGTAATTGCCAGTTATTTTAGTTACGTTTTTCCTAGTATAAAATGTTACTGGGACTGGCCCAAGGTAATTTAAAAGGACATGCCTTTAATGCCCTGAAAAATACTTGTAAGGTAATTTCAGCAGTTAGTTTCATATTTCCCTTGGTCACATTTTTTTGTTTTGAATTCTAAAGTATTTTTTGTTCTTGTATTTTCTTGTCTCACAAACTATTTTTCTTTTGCTAGAAGGAGAAAATTGGAGCCTAAGGGAGAAAAAAAATCTTATTACTAGGTTACAGTATTAGAGTATGACATCGTTTATTTCCATAAACTGCAGTCGTATTTAAACAATAAGCAAGGAACATGAATTTCTTACTGAGGAAGGACTGTAAAGAAGTATCAAACCTGAAACTGGGGTGCCTTTCCTCTTTTATTCTGGTATAAATAGGGTTAAGAACAGCTCTAGAAGGCTGATGTGTACCGAGTTCTCTGCCCACCAGTTATTAGATAAAAGGAAGGGGCTGAAAAGTGACTGACTTGATCAAATTGAAAAGAAAATGCCACACTGCTAGTGTGATCTGTCCTCTGATGCTAATCTTGTGAGATGAGATGACAAATCTGCATGAAAATCCTGGCAGAATTTCCCCACGCAGCAGCCAGGGAAGCATCTGATCAACTTACACAGGCAGTGTGCTCTCTATTCTTTGGGCCTTTTTGCCTTTTTTTTGCCTTTTTTTGCCTTGCCTTTTTTTTTTTTTTTAATGGTTGCTTGTTTGAAGTGTAGATGTGCTTAAGTCTATGGACAGCTTTCTTTTCATCTGTGTTGTAATTTGTCACACAATTTTGAGTCTCCTTTTTGCCACTCACTTTCTCTCTGTGAAAATGATGTGAGAAATGCAGTTCAGGGTTCATCATCACTTCCTTGAAAACCGTGTAATGTGTCAGCCTCAAATGGCCCCTTTACATTCACTGGGGCTCTGCTGCCAGTTTAAATTGTTCCCCAACTTTGACTCTCCTAGTGTTAGAATGCTAGAGGAGGGGAAGGAAGTGTTTCTATTTCTGGGGGCAGTCTCAAACTAAACTGCTGTCTATACCTAGTGGAGGCCAGTACTTGATGCTCAAGGACTCCCTCTTCCCACTGTGATCCCAAGGCATTTCTTTTTGGTGGCAGGTACTGGTTAAGTAACCCTGGCAGCTTACTGCCATCTGTATACTGCTGCATCGGATATTCAGGAAAAGTGGACAAAGATTTGGTCCAAAGGGACAGCATTTTACTCAGTTACACAATGTGTTGACCTTGCTGGCGATGTCATCTGAAAAAGTTCCAGCTTGTAGCTGTTCCATGCAACATTTCCTCTTCTGTGGTGACTCTGTCTCTGGGGCGCTAGAGCCCTTCCTGGGTTAAAAGTACTCTCTTTTTGTCTTCCTCTTCTGCCCAACAATTTAGCAGGGTCTTCTTTGAAGAACAGGCTTTTAAGTCAAAGCCAGTGTAAAACAGTGCACTGAATAGTCAAACAATGTAAGTGGTTTTTGAAGAGTCTGTATTCTCACTCAGTTCAAAAGACTTTATTTCAGTGTCATCAGTTCCTGGTTCATTTAAGCTATAGCAGCATGTTGTCGACACTTTTGTATCTGCTGCTGCTTTTCCAGCATTTGAGAATTCACACAGATTTTGAATACTGCACAGATTGTTTGTTATAGAATATAAGCTTTTACCGGAAGCTTTATCAGATGATGCTAACATAACACTGAGATTGGTGGACAAAATAAGTTTTCATTTATCCAGAAATCGTAGGACTGAATACTGAATTTTTGTGTTACAGAGAGATGTCACATCTAGGTCACAAGGAACAAAAGAAAAAATATACAACACTCTTACTTAACTGTAAAATTGGTGATTTTGAGAACAGAAATGTAAAAGTCCTTTCTGGAAAACCTGACATGCATTATTCAAAAGCTATTTGAATAAAGGTGTTTGTTTTTTTTAATTCCTTCTTGCAGTCACTAAAATCCTGCAGTTTCAAATTTACTGTGTTAAGAATTTTGCATCATTAATTTTTTTCCCCTCTCCTTTTAGGAAAATTTGCTTTTATCCATACTGCCAGCTCACATCTCTATGGAAATGAAGCTAGCAATCATAGAGAGACTAAAGGAAACTAATGATAATAGGCAAATGCATGACAACAACTTCCACAGTCTATATGTAAAAAGGCACCAAAATGTTAGGTAAGTGGAAACTCTAGAAGTAATTGTATTAATATAGGCTGCTGATTCTTAGCAATGTATATGGTCCAGTGAAATTAAAATTTGGAGGTAGGCTTTCAGGGTGAAGTGAGCTTCTTTCCTGTTGTGGGAAGATAACGTGTCTTGAACTGATGTGCTGTCTTCTAAATCAGTTGAGTTACTTGAACCCTTTTTTCTGGAGTTGCTTTCCAAAGAGAGAGATGCTTTCTGTTTAAATGCATTTTAATATTTAAGCTGACTGTGGAATATACATATCTTCATATTTCAGTTATGTTGGTTTTTCCTTTTGTTCTCGTCTAGCATTCTTTATGCAGACATTGTAGGATTTACTCGCCTTGCCAGTGACTGCTCTCCTAAGGAACTAGTAGTGATGCTGAATGAACTTTTTGGAAAGTTTGATCAGATTGCAAAGGTACGTGTTGAAGTTTGTTGTGTAGCAGGGATAAAGGCCACCGTTGGAAAAAGAAGTCTTTTCTGCAAGACAGAAGGCAGTTGGTGTTAGTGCTTCTGAAGTCAGGATGGGAAGACTGCTTTGGCTTTAAAGCTAACTAGCAAAATTGCATTAAAACAAAATTTAAAACAAAAATGGGAAATTTAGCAAGTTGTTACCATAATTCCAGTTCTTGAGTCTGGAGGTTTATCTGTATTGTTCAGGGAATTGTCTGATGGCAATAAATGATTGTAATAGGGCTATAAGAGGTACTCTGTATGAGCTCTATTGAGAAGCTTTGCTGTGTTCAGTTAGAAGGATTGTTTGTTGGCTCTACAAATGGAGAACTCTCAGGCACACATTTAAATTCATAAATTCAGTCATACTGCATCAGAGCAAGGAGTTCTTTAGCTCAGGAGTAATAATTAGTAACGGATACTTTCAGAAAAGTGTAAGAATGGGAAGTAGATTAAAATGGTCCCTATTAAGACATACCCTCACTACTGACCCTTCAGGCTGGCCGTAGTTCTTACCACTTCCAAGTGCTGCTTGAGGTTAATTTCTTTGCAACTGTAATCACAAACTCAGTTTTTGAGTTCTCAGATTACAGGGACTGTATCATATACATGTTTGCATGATTGACTCTGTGTGATGATTTCTGTTATCCTCTAAAACTGACCCTAATCTTGGATATATGTTCTGTCATATCCATTCATTCTTCTGTTAGTATTACGAGGCAAATACGGCTTTAGGCAAATAAATGCTGCATTTTGTTGCATCCTATGTGACATCAAAAAAACAAATACCAACCCAAATTCTGGTTCTAGAAATTTAGCATTGGTAAAGCGTAAGTCAAGACTGGTGACTACCTATTAAAACTTTCCATGGTTTAAAGATGTTGGTTTGATTTCATAATCGACTATATTTGGATATACTGAATGCAAATTAGAAAACTAATGGACTTGGAAAATCTCGTTTTTGTGAAATTCTAAAAATTCTTCAGAAAAAGTGGGAAAACTCTAAAATTATTAGTATGGCAGAGGAGTGAAATTGCTTTAATTAAACCTTTGTGGATGTCATTGAATAAATTCTTAAATATATCACTGATTAAAACTTGGCTAAAATCCTAGTTAACCTTTTTGACTAAATGATATTGCTAATCTTTGTATTTATATTAATTCAGTTGCTGTTAAAACTTCAAGTACTGGCAAATAAAGAGTCATACGAACTGTATTGTAACTGTATTGTTGTGAAGCAGCTATTAAGAACACACAGAATAAGTCATGCCATCTTAGTGGCCATGAGCTTTTTATGCCAAAGTAGAAGCTGAGGTTAAAGACATTTGGCCATTTTTGCAATTGTTCCTCAGACGCAAAAAAATAAAAGATTCCAGGTTTTGCGTGATAGGTTTCTTACTCCTGTCTGCAAATTGCACTGTTTAAAAAAGTCTGGATTTACTGTTAAGGTCTTTTGCAACTCTGTGGTTGAGCTGCAAGAAGAGATTCCTGCTTTCTGTGCTATTTTTGTTCTGCCAGGGAGTATTCTCAGTCATCTTTTCCATAATGTAGAAATGTTGTAGGCTCCAATTTACGTAATAATAGCCAATTGCTAACCTGGACACTCAGCCAGATGCTGAAGTCCAACAGCTCTAATCTAGGGCTAGGTTCCTCTGCTGATCTCTGAAACTGAAGCACAGGGCTATCTAAGCTTGTCACTTGCTGCAATGCTCAGAACCTACTGGATGGCTTAAGATGGTGGAGAATGGATGTTCTCTTAAGGCTTTGACTGATGAGGGAGAGCAGCTTAGTTTGGTAAATTGCCACTCACTTGGGCTGATTTGGGAGTTGATTGAAGAACTGCTGGGCTGTTCCCACAGCAGGGAGGGTTGGGCAGCTGAAGGTGTCAGCTGGCCTGAATTAAGGCATCTCTACTCATCAGTCAAACACTGTACAGCCTCGCAGAATTAGCCCTGGCTTGCTTGCAACCTTTGTAGTTAAAATTCTTCAGTAATGTTTTAACAAAAGACGGTATGAGGACCTCTTTGCTCTTCCCCTTTCCTCTCTCCAGCCAGTCACGGGCAGCAGTATCCTGTGTTGCACAGTTAGGAAAAAGTTTTCTGCTGCCAGATAGTATTGCCTTTTTTTTTTTAATTAGCGATAGCAAACTGTAGTGTGTGCTGGCTTCCTCTTCAGTCATACTTGAAATAAAAAAAACATTTTGCTTCTGCAAAGCTTCCAGGTTGGGCATCTTAATTCCTAACCTCTCCCTAAATTCTGTGCAGGTTTTACAACACTGCACGATGTTACTTATGAGGCTGCCATGCAAAAATTGAGGAAAAGGTGAACAAACTGCCTGTAATTCAGGTGTTAATAAAGATGAAGATTAAAAGATAGATAAGTAGATTTCATCCTTTAGATGGTAAATTCTGTGACAGTTTTTACTTATAGTTTCTCAATTGCACAGAGTTCCAAGAATGAAGTCAGAAACTAGTAAGATGATTTTATTTCAGAAATGCTTGAAGTGGTCATTTCTGTTACCCTCCAGTGAGCAATGTCCATGCATTTGGATGTGGGAGAAGTAAGCTTTGCTTCAACAAGGATTGAATGAAGCCTGGCTTTCTCAAAATGATACAGACAAATCCTAGTTTTGATGTCATTACCCTACTTGCAGTTCACTTTTTCCTGTTAAATATGTTTACCGTAATTTCACAGGAGAACGAATGCATGAGAATAAAAATCCTGGGAGACTGTTACTACTGTGTCTCAGGCCTACCTGTGTCCTTACCGGTTCATGCCAGGAACTGTGTTAAAATGGGACTCGACATGTGTGAAGCAATAAAGTAAGTATAGCACAGAAGACTTTTTAATGTATTGAGGCTGTGAAGATATTGAAAAAAGAAATTCTTAGTTTTCTTGTCAACATTCAAAGCGTATTTATTAGCTGTAGTTGGATAGTTATGCATTAGGTCATAAGTTTGTTTCTTGTCTTTGCACCAAGTGTATAATGAGACTAAACCTTAACAGATCTCCAGGAAGTGGAGAGAAAATCGAAAGTGTAACTTATGCTCCAATACCCTCCTCCCTCCATAGGCAAGTGAGAGAAGCCACAGGAGTGGATATCAACATGAGGGTTGGTATTCATTCTGGGAACGTGCTGTGCGGTGTGATCGGCCTCCGGAAGTGGCAGTATGACGTCTGGTCGCATGACGTGTCCTTAGCGAACCGCATGGAGTCCGCAGGTGTACCTGGGTGAGGATCTTCCCTGTCAGTGGTGATTCACTCTGTCATCATGGTTTTCATAATCCTGGTTTATGAGTCTGACATTTGTAACTGTGCTGTGACACAAATCCTCATAATGGGATGATGAAAATAGGACAAATGTGTACTTACCAGAGCTGTAAAATGTTAATATTTTCTGATTCTGTTTTCAGTGAACTATAAAACTCTATTCTTAGGCAAGTGACTGCTTCTTGACCTTCCCTTCATTGGAGAAACTTGTGCGTCTTCAGCAGTGCATTATGTTTTCTTAGTTAATTCATGTTGTGCACAGGGATAATACTACATTTGTAAGTTTAGCTAAAGAATAGATATGCTACTTATGTCGACAAGGCAAAGCGGCATATTTAACTAGTGTTTCTGTTAATATATTGATCAGTCCCACTTGATTTATATTAGCTCTATATTCACACCCCCCAAAAAAAAACCCCAAAAAACCAAACAAACCCACCAAACAAACAACCAAACCCAGAAACAACTCAGAAATTAAAATGCAGCCTGATGAGGAGTATCCAAGCAAGGAGAGTTTGGAGCTGTTGGTTGTTGCATATTCCCTCTGTGTAGCATTTGTCATGGGCAGAATGGGAAGGAAAGTGAGTGGTCCTGAGTGGAATAGCTGAGGCAAAGCAGTAATACAACTTGCCATGTACTGCTCAGCAGGATTGGGTCTGAGGTTGATATTTATGCTGCCTTTTTTAAGATGCTCATTGAAAAGGACAAATATAAATGTTTTTTTAAAAACAGCATTTTGTATTTTCCTCATTTAGGAAAGTATACTTTTTTTTCTATTTTCTAAGTTGAACTTGGTGATTAGAATTCAGCTAAGAAACACTTTTTTTTTTTTTTGGTAGTCTGCACCAAAAAAGACCATATTAAGAGTTTATCTTTTTCCATTCCCAAATGAGACCATGATTTTGTAGGTTCTTGGTAGTCTGTGCAAATTGGTACTTCTTAATTGAATGGCATTCATGTGGGTATATGTTTAAGCATTAAAGTATTGGTTTCTCTTGGAAAGTGATTCTAACCAGTGACATTATAGGGTTTCTTATTATTTCTATTCCTCAGACAGCTTTTAGGTATATGCCTGTAACTTAAAAAATTAATTTCTGCGAAGTGATAAGGGGATGATAATATCAAATTATTTTCTTACATTGGTGACCGAAACACAAAGAAGACTAACTGGACCTTGGTTAACAGTTGCAACACCATCCAGGTTGAGTGTTTTAATGTGTTGACTCCGCATAATTAAACAGGAATACAGAGTTGTAAAGTTTCTTTTGTTGGTAAAGCAAACAACATGACTCTGAATATGGCACAAAAACATACTTTTCTTAGTCACTTTCAGGACCATTGCCTAATCTTGAAAACTTTGATTGTTCCATTACATTCTTTGTGCTTATGTTTGATAATCTGTTAAAGAATAAAGCTGGTTTAGGTTGGCATGCTGATTCTTAAACATTACAATTAATACTTCCTATATCTGTACATGTCTAGCACTCGCTTATCATGTGTTTCAAAACTAGCCAGAGGAAACCTTCCACTTGTGGAAGACTGGGCCTCACAGGGAGGAAGAGTTTCTATTTGTTATGCAAATGTTATGTTATATTTGTTTCCCGCTCTGCGGAAAAATGATGTGTCTGGGATTCCCCATGCCAATGTTAGCTAGTCCTGCTCCTTTGAAAGCAGAAGTTTCGTCATTAGGAGCAGTTTGAGGTTTTTATTTAAAATAGGAAGTATATATATTTTGGGTTTCTGTAAATGAAGGCATTCTAAAGACTTTTGAAAGGATGCAGCAAAACTTCTAGCTTTATAAATATTTTATTTCCATTGACAGAGTATCCTTGTTCATCTTTCCGATTTTAAAAATTATTTGCATTCATAGCAATGTAATACACTAGCAAAGCAGAAAGGACTAGCGTAAAACCAAAATTAAAAATGCTTTTATGACCAACTTGCTCGAATATGTATATGCCTGAAAGATCAGAGTATGTTATTCTCAGGCGTGTTAGCATAGGCAATTGAGTGCAGTATGTTAGGTATTCTGTACTAGCATGGTAAGTGCAATAGTGCATGTTACAGCTTGCCTTTGGGAGGCAGCTTTAGTGGTAGCAGCTTTTGGTTATATGCTGATCCTGGAATCCAGTAAGCATTGGTAACTGCTGAGAAATCATCGGCATAGTAATTTAAATGGAAAGAAGTTTGCAGTAAGATCTGAAATGTACTACGGCAGTGTGTGATTTTGGGAAGAGGGTAGACAAAGCTTGGTAAAATGGAAAATGGTGGATAGCGAACAAAGGTACTGCCTTTTGAGATAAGTGGAAAACCACAGAAAACTTGCTGCAGTACATGACTGTGTTTTAAGGCTCAGTTAATACAGACATCACCCAGTATGCCTCAGTCTCTATGGGAGAAAATTATGCTTTAGAGCAAGCTTTAAAATTTCAGATTTGAAGGTTCACCTCGATTTGCAAAACTGCATAATCAAGGTAACAATTAAAAAAACAGGTTTTTGAGGCAATTACCAGTAAACTAAAACATGCATCCGCTATATCCCAAAACTCTTACCTTTTGGCTCCAAAAGTATTGAGGAATTTTTTGTTCTTCCTTGTGGGAAGCCACAGCTAGTCGTCTCCAGGTCTTGGCTAAATTATCTTCAGGCAAACCTACATGCAGCATAAGGACATAGAGGCAGATGGGACAGTGATCCCCTTGCTCTCTGTAGTTAGGCAGGAGTGCTGCACACTGTCAGCTTCCATTCTGGAAATATTCTATTCCCAGCTCTGTGCTGATGGACTGTAGGACCGACAGCACAGTGTTTAACCCCTCCGTGCCAAAGAAAAGTGAGAAAAGCTGTGGGAAGATGAACAATGGGAAAGTAGAATATAAGAAAAGAAATGCTATTTTATGAACACACTCAAGTCTCTTGTTGAGAAATTCTATGGAAAGCTATTACTTGTAATTTATATGGAAATAGGTGATTCAGGATACTGAACTAAATAACGTTTAAGGGAAAGTGTGAATGGGTACAGAAAAACACTAGCTGCTCTCCTTAGAAGTGTGTTGCTGCTGTTGCTGTGTTATGCTCTCCTCTCATGGTTTCAGTCAGAAAAGACAGACTTTGAGAATTATCCTCCTAGTTGACAAACAACCTTTTCCAGACTTTGTAACCATGTCCTCCCCTCCTCCTGCATTTCTAGCATGAGACAGTCCTCGCTTGTGTTGTTTGTGAGCTTTCCCTGCAGCTCTTGCCATCTGAAACAACTTGCCTGTGTGTCTCTGTCTTGTCAGTCATCAGATCTCCTTTGATCACATTTCTTCTTGTTTCTTACATGTCTCTGCTTATTTCAATTTCATTTTATACTGATACTATCTAATTCTGGGAAATGTTTATTAGCATACTTGCTATGAAAGATGTGCGACAAAGAACTGCAGTAAAGGATTGCAAATATGGTTTTAAGCACTGGCAGGATTTTGCAGTTGGCTGCCAAAGCACAAGATGGCTGAAAAGCAGAAATGTCAGCAGTGGCCATTGAAATGTAAATGAAATGCTTAATGTGACCTTTCTGTAAGTGTTTGGGTCTCTTGTTCTTTCTCCCCTTCTCAGCCGTGTACACATCACTGAAGCAACATTAAATCACCTAGGCAAAGCTTATGAAGTAGAAGAAGGGAATGGACACCTGAGGGATCCTTACCTTGAATCCATGAATATCAAAACCTACTTAGTGGTTGATCCAAGGGTATGTGTATGTTTTTAAACATGTATATTTATTCAAATATGTACATACATTTTAAGTACATAGATGTCTGTGCTGCGTACACCTTTTTAATTCAGGAGCAGAATTAAAGCATTGTATGAGTCATCTGAGTAGCTTGGATTTGGGACTTCAGACCTGAAAGCACATCCTACTGTTTTATGACATGTCTATTATCTTGAAAGGTAATAAGTGTTATCCTGAAACCTCCTATGTGGTTCACTTAGAGTAAAAATACATATTTGACTATGTATTTGCATGAAGTGTGTCTCTCACAAATCCAGGTCAAAAGGTGGGATGAAGTCATGAAAGAATACCTGTACTGTGTGGCCACTTTCAGATAAAATATTACCTGTAAAATAGCTTCTGACATCTTATTCCTCACTATCTTAGATGTGAGATTCACCTTCTTTTAAAGATGTAAAGTTAGCAACTGTTGGTTGCCCCTTTAGAGCCTGGTAACTGCAAACACCTGGAGTATTGCTATTTTGAATCAGCTTGTGGTTGATGAGTAAAATATTTCAAAAGAAAAAAGAATGAAAATGACAAACTTCTTTCCTTCAGGATCTTTACAGGAAGCAACAGTATAGGGCCACTTTTAATTAGCAAGAACTCAATCTTATCTTTTGTTGCGTTTTTTATGTACTCAACACAGCAACCCCCCCTACATGTACACAGCACATATTCTCAGAATGAGGATCTAAGTCTATTGAAATGGTCCCTGCTCACTTGAAGATACCTGTGAAATATTAGAGAATAATCAGTCATTGATGTATTGGTTTACTCTGTAGTTTTAGCTTCCTTGTAGACCGACAAGGGTATTGCTGTATACCCTGTATATACTGCCTGACTCTTCACCTGTGATGTAGTCATATAATCTTATGTTGAGTCTGTAATTTGTGGGATCTTCTCCTAACCACTGTTTTGATACGCCCTAGCTCAGGAATTGGGAATCTTTTTCCCCTGCAGTTGTGCTGACTGCAAACTGTGCTGACTGTATCTATTCATAAGATCCTGCGATCTCTTGCATCATCGTAAATAAACCAGGAAGTTTGAATTTTGCAGTGTTACAAGTGAAGGCTTGTAAAGGCAGCTGAAGGAAATTAATTATGTCATGATTTGCTTCAGCTCACATTAATTAAACGAGATAAAGGAATCGAGGTTGGCTGACACATTGCTGATACGTGTTTAGAGTCCTACTAAATAGCTAGATTGTATAGTCCTAAACTACTCAAGTACACAGAGCTTCGTTTCTTTGTAATTTGTATAATTTTCTGTTTTCTAAATGAGTGTGTTTTTTCCGTTAGTCCAAACAATGTGTATCAAATAATCATCTCCCTAAAACAAGAGTTAATGATGGGTTGAAGATGCGAGCATCTGTTCGGATGACACGTTATTTAGAGTCCTGGGGAGCAGCCAGGCCCTTTGCCCACCTGAACCACAGAGAAAGTGTGAGCAGTGACTCTTCAAGTTCACAAGGAAGGCGAAGAAAGGTGAGGTTTTAAGCGGTGATTGTCATCCTACAATTACAAACTGCTCCTCATGTCTATGGTGTGAAACTTGAAATCTGTCATTGTGTTTGTGGCTGAATTTCTGCTATTACTCTTGATATTAAATGTGTACACAGAACTAAGAAGGTATCTGTGCAACAACTATTTCTGTCAGAACTTAACAGTATTCAAACTCTGCCAATCTCTAGCATGCTATAGTCATAGTAAATCTTCAAAGTAAAACTTTGAAACAATCTCTTTTTTTCCTGCCATTTTTCCATCTTGGCGATCTGCTCACTACATGTGGTTTCGGAAAAAAGATAATTTATCCCAGACTCCAGATGCACTCAACATTTACTTAAAATGTATAGAAAATAAACAGTCTCTCCACATGCTCTGCCTGCAACAGGATTTTATCAGTAAAGAATTTTTAATATTAAGAATTCTTAAGATTTTTAAGATTTTTAAATTTAAGAAAACTAATTTTTCCTTCCATCTGCCCTTCCTGAAAGCTGGAAGGAGGAGATGTGCATGCTTTTAGGTTTGCTCCTGGAGGTGCAGCAAGGCTGTAGTACTCTCTGTGGACAGATAGCTGTAGTAAATTTTAAATTAAGTATCCATCCATTCAGGTTTGTGGAAGTGATTTCCAGTCTCCTCGCATCTGCTGATGGTCGTTATTTCAGTGTGTGGAGAAAAATAAGAGGGAAGATCTGTTCAATTATTTTCTAACTTTTTTTTTTTTGTCAGAAAATGCTTACTTGTTAAAGCAGAAAACATTGCTGGAAAGGGTTGATTTTGATAAGCTTTTCTATTTGAGAATGCTTCTTGATTTTTATTTGTGAATAAAAATGTTTTTGGCAGCTTCCTTAAGTTTATTTTCAATAGTTGTTTGCCATTTACTGAGTGTGTAACTTATTCTTAATTCCTTGTTTTATTTAGGAAATACCTTTGTGTTCCACTGGGCGCCAGAGAACTTCCGATAGGTTTGTCAAGTACTTTCTTTTTTTAAAATACGTGATCCTGTGCTCCTCTTGCAGTTCAGTGTACTGTAAGCATGTGATCTTTTGGTTGATTAATCACTGTGTGAATGGTATTCCTGCATTAGAAAGGTTAAGCTAAATTTTTGGCCTTTAAAAACTTCTCAATTCATGTTTGTTATTGTTAGCAGACTCTGAAAGGAGCTTCCCCCGTCCCCTTTGTCTTGCTGTCCCCTCAGTCATTCAGGCTGCATTTTGCTTTATGGGCTGTAGCAGGATGGAAGGGAGTAGGGAAGTAAGAGAACTAAAGAGCAGTGGAAAACAAATCCAAACACCTCATATACTGTATACATGTATATACTGTAAGTGCTTGTGGTACCTCAGCTTTTAGTTTTCTTGCTCATAGATGCTAGATTTGTTTGTAAATATTATAGCACAAAATAAATACAGTTTAACGTAATATTATAAGCAAATATATATTATATTTTACAAGCTATGTCTTTGGTTAGTAGTATTAATGTATGCCGTTGTAGTGTAATAAAAAGGTGGCGCTATATGTAGAAATGCTTACAATGGTACCTGTACCACCGAGTTAACTAGGTAGATGATTTTCACTTGTGAAACATTCTCTTAGTTTATCAAAACATTGTTTTGAAAAATGCATGATTTGAGTAACTAGAGAAATGCTTATTAGTAAAGTGCTTATTGATGTATATGTTTATAAGTTTGGAGCATTCTTGTTTAACTTTTCCCTGGTAGCTTACCCCACTTGTGTGCTGAGAAAGTATGGTCCTCTGTGGCCATTAATTGTTTCTGAATAGCATTTGAGACATGGACTTCATTTTGTTCTCAGAAATTCATCTCAGAAGGGAAGGATAGAGGAAGATATTTATGATGAAATGATGTCAACCATTGAGGGCCTCAGTTCAACTAAGTATGCAGTATTTTATTTTTTTCTTCATCTTTGAGAATAATCTGCATTCTCAGTTAAGTCCAGATATAAAATTTACTTCTCAAAAATGAAAAGTTACCAGGATTTTTGTCTTGCCTTTTTTTGGTCTTTGTATTTTATTTATTTTAGTTCCTTTTTGGTTTTAATTTTACTATAATGAGAGTATTACTGCAAGAAGAATATTACTATAATGAGAGTATTGCAGCAAGAAGCCAATGGTTAGTCTAGCTGTTCAATGTGGTATAGTGCTGTGAAATAGCAAAATTATTGCTTTGTTTCTTATGACTGTCTGAAGTAATGAGCCGAACTGCAGTGTAGGATGGGATAGGAAGTTAATGTCTGTGTTCTGTTTATTACAATAAGAAGTGTCAGGAAATGGGGTGCAGTCCTGAACAAAACCTATGTATAAAGTCAAAACACAGTTCTGGGGGTAATAATAAAATTGCTTTAGTGCCTGGTTCACTGAAGGTAAATGGTCTATCGGTAGCAGGTGGTGCATTCGGCACCATATTTGCATTTAAAAGCAAACACAGGCAATGTTGTTTGTTTGTTTGTTTTAATTTAAAATACAGTATTCAAATTCCTATCAAATGTAAAACAGTGAATTTGAGAAGAAAAACTCTTTCTTTCATCTAAATTATAGCAAGGCTGTTATCACTGTACCTCAGCTATTCTTAATAGGGGCCTGATAGTATTTAGGGGAAGTCTTTGGAGGCCGTGAGCCATCTCTAACATCTGCTATTGTACTTTCCTATTTGTAAACCTTAGGGAAGGTCTGGGGTTACATTTTGCATGTAACTTGCAGACACTGCTGTCTGTGAGAGTGTTCTGGATCTGCCTGTCAGCTACATAAAAACATAACTGCTTACATGTTATGCTATGAAACATAAAGACCTTACAGAACTGTCAAATGTGTGTAAAACAGTGGCACTCTCACCCTGTATACTCTGGAGTCTCATCTACAACGATGCTTTTGCATACTCTCCTTGGCCTGTTGCATACATTTTGTAATGTGTGTGTCTCTGAATGCAGTCCGTGGTGTGGCAAATCGGATGACTTCTGTGGATTTTCACTGATTTTTGCAGAACCCGGTCTTGAAAAAGAGGTTGGTAAGAACAAAATAATCCTTTTTGGTCTTTGATTTGCACTTCAGAGCAGAGTAAGAATATATTTGAAACTGTCTGTTTTCATTCTGAAACTGGATTCTGGAGGTGACTGCACATCTAAAGAGGTTTTTGGTAACTAATGGAAAGCAGATCTCATGATTCGTTTGAGTTGGTCATTCTTCCTTGAGAAAGCTAATTCTGTAGTTTGAAGGAGATTGTCTCTAATCTGTGGTTAAATTCTTGCCATAAGGGAGTTAGTAGGAGTTTGGCAACTTTACTATACAAATAACTTCTCTCAAAAGTAATGAGATTTAAAAATAAAAAAAGAAGATTGTCTGCATCCATAATGAAAATACTTTACTTTCTGTGGTTGTTTCATTGCAAGTATAATACTGTTATTTGTTAGGTACAGTGTACTTTTTCGGTTTGAGTAACTGTTCTTTAATTTACTGTGCTGTGGTGTACTGTATGTAGTTACTGGGGTGTGTCTGTTTATATACACTTTAGGTTTACTTCTGTGTATATCCTTTTTTTTATAAGGATTTTGACTACGTGCATCTATGAAGTGCTGATATACATACTTGGTGGATTTCCCTCTAGGTTTGAAGTTATCCTTTGGACTGGGCTGTTTTGACAGATGTTCAAGTGAATTTTATTTGGTGGTTTTCTTTTGTTCTCTTTTAGTTCTATGTATATTTTTAATAGTACAGTATAAGTTTGCATATATGTGTTATCACAAAAATGTAATAGAATCTAAAAAAAACCCTGGAATTATCCTTAAGATTTATTATAATCTGTGTTTCAGTATCGCACCATTCCTATTCTAAAACTGAAGAGTTACTTCGCATGTGCCAGTTTTGTGTTCCTCTGTATATTTCTGATACAGATGTTTATAATGCCAAAGTAAGTGTCAGTATTTTAATAATTTATAATTCAAATTAATAAATAGCTAAAGTGAAACTCATGTGCATGAAACTTTAAGTCTTTTGGAGTTCCTGAGTGTTTACATTTAAGAAATATACACTTCTTAGGACTAATTTACCCCTTAATAAAGGAGTGCATTCATGTTGTTGGCATAAGAGTCTAGATATCAGTATGAAAAAAAAATAAAAATATTTCTTTAATATTGTGTTTCCTTAGTACACACAGGGAGATTATCAGTTAAGTGAGAAATACTATTTTATAAGAATAGTTGGCTGTAAGCACAATGAGTGAGCAATAGAAAAACGGGATTAGCTGGTTACACTGTGTTCAGTAATCCTTTTGTCTGTAGAGATACAAGGAGGGAACTTTGAGCTTCTTCTCGTACCTCCAAGAAAGCAGATGTTTGATAATTCTGAAGTTTATGGCATATTTGTTTTTCATGGCTGTTGCAGTGCAGTTTCCATGTGGTTTATGCAAGGGGTAGTGGTTCAGGCTGTCAGTGAGGAGTAGAATATCTTAAAGTAGTATTTGTGGAACAGAGCAACAATAACCTGTGCAACGTTATGGTCATCCAGTGCTATTAGAAGAAAAATTCTTTTTAAATTTAGAGAAACACTGTTATCAAACATTAGTCTGAATTGTAGTTTGAAAGTTTTTTTCATTTAACACTGGTTTGTTTAATGCTTTCTCTTCTGTTTAGAACTGCAAAACTAGGAATTTCCTTTGGCATAGTTGCAGTCATCATTGTACTTATTTTGTTTGTGTGCTTTGCTGAGAAATGTATGGTAAGTTTATGTAAAAAAAAAAAAAAGTTTCCTGTTTTCAAAAGTGGATGAATGTAATTCAGCAACTTGGTCTACCTTTTAGGATGATGAATTAAGATGTTAATTTCAATAGGATTTACAGGAGCCTTGAACCTCAGGTTACCAGAAGATTTCTTTGCCTGCAACAGGTTTTCATGTCTGAAAATTCTCACTGTAATTCAGAATTATTTGGGTGCCAGAATAGATGGGTAGGAGGGAGGAGGAAGATATTAACACTTGCTGAGTGGGGTTGGGTTTTTTAAATTTATTTTTATATTTGTCCTTAATAGTAACTTTGGTTGTAAATCCTGATATTTTCTATACTGGAAACAATATAAAAATAAAAATAAGTTTGAATGCAAGATTAGTATTCATAATCATTTATAAAGCCCCCTGAAAATTACAACCATATGAATAACTTATTGGCAACAATTTCATAGCTGTTAGAATTCCAAACTCACCATTACATCAATTAGGACACTTCATTTGTAGTTCCTTTTTCTTTGCGTTATTAAATGTATGCAATTACTGTTTAAAAATATATAGTGACATAGAGACAGCCTGTAGTGACATAGAGTTCAACGATACAAAATTAAAAAAAATCCTTCTCCAGTCCAAGAACTATCTGGAGGCAGGGGTGGGAGAAGGAAGGGATTTTAGAGAGTTCCTTACACTTATCAAATCTATGTTGTGCTAGACCAAGGGTGAGAGGGAATTCTGAAGTTCTGTTAAGAACATGCCGCAGTCATTCTATTGCAGAGTGGTGATGGTGGTCTCCCAGGAAAACTGCCACAGAAAGAAATGGTCTCTTAGAGAGCCAGGTTCAAGATGTGTAAAAGGGAAAGAAAGAAAAAAAAATTGCACTCTGTACATGTGATAAAGTTTTATGATTAATTAAAAAGAACAGTTAGATAGCATGTATGGATTTTATGTATGTATGGTGTTTTTATATATATGAGCGGATGGATTTTTTTATATATGTATGTGTGTATATATGTCTGTGTAGAGAGAGAGAGGGAGGTGTGTGTATATGTATACACATATGGTTTCTACATATGGAAAAACACATGGAGAAAAGAAAAAGAAAATTCCAAGACTGCAACTGCATCAGACTTGAGTTTTACACTGGGAGTGTTTTGGTGTAGCGTCCTTGAATAATGCTTGAAATCGTTAAAGTGTATGCTTTACTAGATATTCTTCTCTGTAGCAACAAATGCAGGATATAAGGATGGCAAGAAAGGGGTCTGTCTATGATTGGTTTTGATTTAGTCATCTGAAAATTAAGTTCCAAATATAACATTATAGCTCTTTAACTAAAAAATACAACATAGGTTGTCACTGTATCTTTAGTAACATTTCTCTAGAACTTTCAATCAGATCATAATTTTGTATTTTAAAGCAGAAATTCAGAAAATTTTAGCACCCAGCCTCTTTGAAACGAGGAAGCATGATCTCTCTTTTCAGTTGCGGAAAGGCATTTAATCTGAACAACTAGATTCAGAGTTCTAAATTAGGATTCAGTGAAGACTCTTGACAATCTCCTGCAGAGAAAAAGTATTTTATATTTAGAAATATTTCTTCCCATGTGTTATTCATGTTACTGAAACAAACTAATTTCATTTACAGAAGTGCTGCTCAGAACAGTGGCCTTTCCTGCGCCATCTTTGTGCTATCTCAGAAAAGGTGGAAACAATGCCTTTACTTAGGCTTCCTTTAGCAGTCATCACTATAGGTGCCTTGCTGATTATAGCCATTTTTAATGTGGTAAGTAATCACATTATCTTTATTCTGTGAACTTATTGTAACATCCACAGTTTAAGTAACTTCCTATATTCTTTTCATTAAGTACCATGCTTTTTGTTGTTTTTTCTAATGTCTGATTCGCAACATGAGTTGATTTACACAAGGACAATGCACAATGTCATGTAAAAGCATTGAAAGTAAAAACTCCCAGTTTGCAGAACTAAAAGTACATGTGGTAGAGTTGAGCTCTAGTTTACACCACCTTTTCTTGCTTTCAAGATGGCATTTATAATTACTGTTGATTGTAACTCTCATCACTAAGATGGTCTTCCTTTTTTTTTTTTTTTTTTAATGGGGGTTTAAATGTTTGGCTGTAGCAGGTTGAAGTTTTAAGCAGTTTACTGTGCTGCTTGCACTAGCTAGTAATAATGCAGATGAGGGAGGGAAGAATATAGCTTGGCGCTCTTTTAAAACCAAAGACATTGTGGGTTGTAACTGCTAGACAAAGATACAATGGTGTCTGTCTTTTAACTTTGAGTATTGTGTTGCACTTGGGGTACGTACATTTGAAAACCCACCCTTTGGAGTAACCTCATGCTTAAGACCACTCTGCTGTGCTTTTTTTTTAAACAAGCTTTATGTGACACATCATGTTAAGTTAAACCTATCTCATAGCTAGCTACTAAAAGTGATGTCCTTCCAATCCCACGTGCTTGGTCTGCCGTCCATTCTTCTGATGCCATGGGGAGTTTATTCTAAAAGCTATACTGCAGAAAATGCTTAATTTTATTTTGTAGCCTTGTTTTTCTGCTAGCTTAGGTCCTTGAATTGACTCACAGTGGTGTCATGTGACCACCACCAGAGACAGCCTAAAAGAAAACAGGAACAGCAGCTGTGAAACTGGGGGGGTGAGACAGAACCACGTGTTTGTGCCAGTTAGTTGTTAGATTAGCATAGCCATAATGTGAAACTTTACCCCCAATTAAAAAATAAGTAAGTAAATACTTGGCAATTTTAACCTTCTTGCACCTTGTGTGTGCATATATGTTTAATACAACTATCATCGTATTTCAGCATTTATGCTGCAGTAGCACTGAAGGGACAACCAGATCAGTACTCATTGTATAATACATGGAGAAAAATCTTAAAATTAGTGACTATCTGCTAACAAGTTTGTGTGGTGGTTTTGTTGTCTTTTTTTTCCCAACAAATCAAGACTACTGAAAAGAGCAAACCTGCAAACTTTACTGGATCAAATGACCTGTGTGCTACCACCTATGTGAGTACAGTACCGTCTTCATTTCTAAGATTAAAATGAAATGAGTCTTCGATGGTGTGTATAATATAGATGGATGGCAGTATTTTGATATCTTTTCATCTTTGTATAAAGACAGAATTTTTAAATCATTGAACACAAAGACTTACTCGTGCCACAAGGCAGTTCTAGGGATATTTTCTATCATTAGCTATGGTTTTACTGTGCATCTTTTAGGGATTTTCAAAAGCCTGGAGTACTCATGGATAAAACTGAAGTTTTGGCTTATTTTGGGTTACTCCAGCACCTTTGAAAGGTGTCCTGTAGCATTTCTGTAAGGAGAGAACCAGCACTTAATAATGACACAAAAGGATTATTTCTGAGGGTTTCATTTTTTATCTAATTCCAAAATAGCATTCCATTTTGGGATCATCCAAATGTTTGGGATGCTCCTTTGTCACCTGGCCGCCCCTTTAGATGATGGACATGTTTTTGAACAATGCACAGCAGGTTGTGTGGGGACCCTTTCATTCAACTCATTATGACAAATGATAAGTTACACATATATAATGCACATTGTACTTATCTGGTAATTTTCTGTTCTTGCATGTCTGTAAATCAGCCTTTTGGAAACGCAACTCAATCCTGCATTGAGGAAACTGTAAGTAGTGAATACATGTTACTTTAAAACCCAGATCTTTGAATATTGTATATATTACTGACAACTGGCAGGTTCTGTTGCTGTATAAAACACAGCTTTTTTAGGTATCTGACAGCACAAAAGTTCTTCATGAAATCAAGATGTTTCAGCTGCTGTGCTGAATAAAGTATGGCTTTGCAACTTTTTGAAAGTTCAGACTTAAAAGTTGATCTTAAACTTGAGGAAGAAGCAGTAGAACAGGATGATGATTATGTTCGAGTCTGAGAGATGAGAGCTGTACTTGCAACTATCCTAGTAAAGGATCTTTAGATAGAGTGAAGGGGCTTAAATGGCCAACAGACCTGTGTCAGTGTTCTCTACATAGTGGTTTCTTTTTCAGAGGTTTGGCTTCAGGGTTATAACTGTGAGTGTTCATTACCTTTTGGAGGTTAGACTCAATGCCTTTAGGATGACAGAGTTGGTGTAATACATTACTATACGGGCTCTCATCCTGAGTTGCCCCATAAATTGTTCTGGTTTCATTCACTTCAGCAGAAATGTTAACTGTTTATCTAAGGATCTCCCAGATCTGTGGTAGGTCTGTGCTGTTATGGGTGAAAAACTGTGCTTTGTACGTGAAGAGAAATAAACTCTTGAGGAGCAGAAGCTGAGGTAATTTTGGAGTTGTTTGTAGACTAAAGTATGCTAGCTCAGCATCTTACACTTGTGCCTGCAGCTGTGGGGAGCAATCCTGTCCGCGCAACGCACTTTGTACCCCCTGACAGTTTTAATGCTCCCAGCTGCATGCTCACCTTGGACACCATGCCTGAACTGTGATTCCTCTGGGAGATTTTTCAGTAATTCCATTGGATAATGGCCCTAGCTTGGTAATGCTTATTAGCATGAGTTCTTATGAAGGAGCTGTGTCTAAGGTTGGAGAATAGGTCATGGTCTTCACATGTTACAGGTAGGGGAGATGGGAATGTGGTATCTGCTTAAGGTTGCAAAGGGGGAGCACTGTCAGAAATAGGACCAGAATGCTGGAGTTCCTGGTTCAGACCCTGTTCAGTGGACTGTGAACCTACTTTACGTTAGACTTGAACTTTAAATAATTTCTTAAATTAATAGACTTCAGAAGATAAATTCGCAACGCTCTTCAGTTTTTATCTGACACTGCTTATATTGGTGTGATGCTTTTTGTTTAAATCTTTGTCTTTAACAAAAAAAGTAAACTAAAAAAAATATTAAGTTCGGCCTTTTAGTGCCATTAAAAATAAAGCTTTAAGTGTATTTAGCAAGTGACTGTAATTTCTTCTATTTAAATAACAACGATCACAAACTTAGAGCATTTGCTATGGTTTGAAAGTCTCTTATGCATAAAGCCTGAATAATGCAACTGCTCTTTAAATTCTTCTTTTACAGTATTACGCTTACTGCTGCATATTGGGGTTCATTGCTTGCTCAGTATTTCTTCAAATGAGCTTCGAACTCAAAGTTCTCCTCCTGTCTATTGCTGTGACTGTATACCTCATCATTTTTAATACCCTTCAGCATAGAAACTTGAGCTTCTATGGCAACAGTACCAGGTGCAGTGTAAAGTTTCTTATAATTGACAATAATGTTTTGTTAAAGGAGGTGTTAGATTTTTGTACACTTACTGGAATATTGAAATACCAAAATCATGTAAGTCAGACATTACAAACCTTTCTGTAAAGTTAATGACATGGAAATCATATTAGACCATATAACTCTTTTTTTTTTTTTTTTTTTTTTTTTAAGAAAGTGTGTGTGTTCTGAAGAATTCTGTAATATGGCTTCTGAGATCTCTGGAAGCTTAGCTTATATTAAATACTAGGGGGTAGAATGAATATTAATCTCATAAGAAGGTTGATCTTCTGTTAAACTATGAAGAAAAGCCTTCTTATAAGTCTGATGCTCAAGCTGTGCTTGCAAGACCTTGCTAGTCAATAGGATATAGTGAACTCTTCATTTACTTACCTCACTAAGTGCACATATTTTTTAACTTTTTATTTTTAACTTTTTAAATTTTATTTACTTAACTGTATGTATTTACATAAAAGTAACAGCAATTTGCCAGATCTAATTGAAGACACTATTAAAATACTTAAGAGAAATTATATGTGGAAGGGTTTTACTGTTCATTTGTAAGTCTGTTTCTCAGATTCTCAGCATAGTCTCATAGCTGAAGATTAGGATAAATTTATTTTGCAGAGGCTAACTGAGCTGTCAGCACAGCTTAAAAAAGTGTAAATGAGATCTTAATTTAGGCTTTTAATCCCAGGCTATTCATATAATGAGAATTTAGTTTGATGCATTTGTGAAAATTAATAGATGTGGTAAGACAGGCTGAACTTACTATGAAATATGAGTGATGTCTCAGATTTGTATGGAACTATACAGGTGTGATCTAATGGCTGTCTTTGTTTTAGCAATTCAAGTTTTTATTTGTTATCACCTTTCCTTCCACAAATATGAAAGTTTCTTTTCCTACCTCAAGGTTTTGTTGGCTGTGTTTTTGTGGGGCAGTGCGGGGAGGAAAGCTGCAACTCAGTGCACTGGAAATTAAGATGGCTCCACTAAGATAAAGCCATGTTTACTTGAACATCTCTCTACAATAGCTACTTAACAAGGTTTCAGCACCCATTTTGTCATTACTTGAAATGCAGTTCATGTACTGAACTGAACGATAATCCTTTCTCGTTGTTAGGATAGGACCTATAACCAGACAGCCACTGGCACAAATGAACAATGGCATTGGGGGTATATGTCTGAACAAAGACACCCTCTTCTGCTATGCTCTTCTTCCCCTCTGCTCCTGCCACCCAACCCTTAATCATGTGGATTTTCTTAAAGGATACAGATGACTCTCTATTGCTTTCTTGTTTTCAGGCTTTTCATCAAAGAGCCAAGGATAATGACTAATTTGTATCTGGTTCTGTTTTACATAACCCTAATTTTACTTGCAAAACAGGTACGTATTTAAAAAGCAATAGGTCAGTGCTTTCACTTCCAGCGAGTTGATTTAAATAAAATGCGAAAGTATTGTTCCTTGAAATTTTGCATTAAATTAGTATATATATATATTTTTTTTAATATTCTTGTACTTAGTTGTAAATAATGTAATTACTTGTACTTAGTTACAGATAATGCAAAAATTTTTACTGTGAAAGGGTGGGAACATTTTTATATTTTTCAATAGTGTTTGCACTACAGAATTCAGAACTTTCAAATTCTTCCAGTTTGGATCTGTCTGTATTTATATGTCAATATTCATCCTAAATCAAGGCAGTAATTCAAGATAAAAATAATAACCATATTATTAAAATGTCATTTTGGTAAATACACCTGATGGTACCCAAATGACATTCATTCATACTGACTGCTTCATATTTTTCTGACCTTCATTCTCAAAGCACATTTTTCATAACTATATAGGTTCAAAAGGCCTTGAAGAAACTTTATTGCTACTACACTTTTTGAATAAATTGACTAATATTTTTCAGCAAGATATTATATGGATTTAATTTATCATATTTGGTCTCTTTGCAGATTGACTATTACTGTCGATTGGATTGTCTGTGGAAGAATAAGTTTAAAAAAGAACATGAACAGTTTGAAACGATGGAGAATGTTAACAGGCTTTTGCTGGAAAATGTACTTCCAGCACATGTTGCTGCCTATTTCATTGGTGAAAAACGAAACGAGGTATGTTTAATCTCTACTGTGTGAAGGACAGTAAATTGGACTTCTGTGACATAGAACGTCATGCTAACAAGCACACAGAAGACTATAAGGTTCTGCACTCTTTGCCTGTTGTTTGTATCCCAAGACCTTTGAAACCCAAGAATCTGCTATTCAGATGGCCCCAAAAAATTGTGAACTTTTAGTGTCAGTTTCTGAAATCTGTTTTCAGAATTGGTAGTTCAGCTTCAGGACATAGTTTGAGTTTGGCAAATATTTAAAAAGGATTTACTGCTTTCCAAAGACTGTATTTTATCAGAGAAGATAGGCCTTCTTTTTAAGAAGTTAGTTGACAAACAGATAGTATCTCCTTGGTAACAACCCCAGTGAGAAGTTCATTGATAATGATTTATTTTAAGACATCCATCTTATGCTGCCAGCATGCCATCAGAATAAAACATTGCTGATTTCACAGCCATGGTAAGTGTCATAAGACTGGCGCTTTCTAGAATAGATAAGAATCTTTAAGATACATAGATATCTCAGCTTTCCCTTAGGCAAATCAACTTTGTTAATGTTTCCGATAAAATAAGAGATGCCCACCGTAAAGTACTGTAGTTGACTTCATAGGAAAACTGTAATTTGATTACAGGTTACAAACAATAATCATAGTTTTGAATACCTGTGGTGGAAGGTGACTGCTGACAATGTGTGAATATATTGTTTTCCTGTAGGACTGGTACCATCAATCTTATGACTGTGTCTGTGTCATGTTTGCATCGGTACCAGATTTTAAGGTGTTTTATACTGAATGTGATGTCAATAAAGAAGGCCTGGAATGCTTGCGGCTGTTAAATGAAATCATTGCTGATTTTGATGAGGTAATTAAGCTTCTGCCAAAAATGGACTGGATTACATATTTACTGCAAAATGAAATGTCACTAGATCTGTGAGCATTAGAGGGGGAAAAAAGGCTGTTATGCTGAACTAGTATTCTGAGTTCAGCCTTGCAATCTTGAAAGATATATTCCCATCTGATGGGGTTTTTCAGTTACGTCATCTAATGCATTAGTGGTATGGTTTGAAAGTCCTGAATTTCAGGACTTTATTTCAGTACTTCAGTGCTTTTATTTCTTCTATGAGCAGGTAGAGCAAAACTGTGAAGCTAATCCTCAGTACTTTCTTATCTAACCTTCATGTGATTGATAGTATTCCTAGAAATGTTTAATGCTTATTGTAGACAGTATAAGATTTCTGGTTAAATCCCACACTGAAATATGGTATTAAAGTCTCAAGTTTCTATTTTCCTTCTCTTCAAACAGCTCTTGTTAAAGCCTAAATTTAGTGGTGTTGAAAAAATAAAAACCATTGGAAGCACTTACATGGCAGCAGCTGGTCTCAGTGTTACGCCAGGCCAGGAGAACAACCAGGTACGTTGTCTCTGAAATCTGCCTTCGGTATTCTGTGTGTACATAGGTGCGTTTCAAAGTAACAAAATGTAATGTGATATAAAAGAGAAAGTAAATCACCAAGAGTGACTTTCTGAAATGTGGAAAAAGATTATAAAAGTGTATTGTCTCCTGTTTAATTCACTATTTATCTCCTAGTTCCATTTTTTTCCTAAGCAGGTATTAAGTCTGTAACCCCAGCATACTTTTTACATCTTTAATCTTTGATTCCAGTAGCTTAACATTTCTAGATGCATACCAGAATAGCTCTAATAATAGGGCCAAAGAAAAGGCCATCTCAGAATTGGACAGTAAGCTTTTTGTAATACCTGAGGACTGGCACAAAAAGAGAACCCTGAAGTGCCATGTTAGGTTTGAGTCTGAAACTGTTTGTCACACAGAAGAATTAAAACCAATTTCTGTACTCACACTCACTTTCACTATAGCAGGTTCGTGTATGACATTAGGATGCACATATGTAATATATACAAAATGTGTAAAATTAAGTCTGGAATCCTAAAGGACTGGAATAAATTCATTATAAAATTTAATCATATCATGCTTGTTGCCTCCCAGCCATTCCAATTTAATTTAATGTAGTTTTTAAAATCCATTTTGAATGTTTGTTGAACTGTGCAATTCTCCACAGTTACAAGGATGAGTGGTCTCATCCTCATAAATATATACTTTATTCAATAACAGTACTGGTTGGGAATAGTAGCCTGACACAACCTTCTGTATTGTAATTTGGTCATTAATATGTGTTATGAATTGCGTAGGATAAGGAAAGACAGCATGCTCACATTGGGATTATGGTGGAATATGGAATTGCCTTGATGAGTAAACTGGATGGCATCAACCGACATTCCTTCAACAATTTCCGCTTACGTATTGGTAAGTTCAGCTTGTGAAGAACGTGAACTCTGCAGCTCTGTAAAAATTAAAAATGAGGTAGGATGACTTAGGTAAATTGCTGAGTGCTGTGGAGCCCTTCTTAACACTGAACACAGTATTTGGATTATTATAAAATGCTACATAGCTGAAGGAAGTATTGTCTAGTCTAGCTCTTTACGTATGCCAAGCTCCTTCACAGATGGGCTTTTCTAATCGCTGGAGGGAGCAATACAAAGACTGCGGCTGGATGAGTTTGGAGAAAATTATAGGTGCGGATGAAGAGGGAGGTAGCTTGTTATTAACTGTTGACTAAAGACCGTATTGTCATTATACAAATGTTTATTTCTATATATTAAAAGGAGAAAAGGAAGAATTTTGCTTTGGCATGAACTTTGCCCTAGCTCTTCCTCAGATTTCCCATTTTACAATGAATGAGTCACTTCACACCTCCTGAGCCCCAGTACTAATACTTATAGAACAGTGGTAATACTGATTGCTAGAAACATGTTGCAGGGTCAAGTTTTGGGTTTTTTTCCCCTGAAGCACGTGACTTATGGCTAATAATGAAGCTAGATATCATATAACTTTCTACTTCAGTAATGACACCTGCTTTTGTTTATACAGGGATAAATCATGGCCCTGTGATTGCTGGTGTGATTGGTGCCCGGAAACCTCAGTATGATATTTGGGGCAACACTGTTAATGTTGCTAGTCGAATGGAGAGTACAGGGGAACTTGGGAAAATCCAGGTAAACATATGAGCCTTGGAATGTCTAAGAAGTTATTTCTAATTGGTTATGGATTTTTTTTTAAATGTGAATAATCAGAAGAATTTCACAAGAGTTTCTAATTCTTTTCACACAAAGGTCACAGAAGAAACGAGTAAAATACTACAGGAGTTGGGATATTCATGTGAATGTAGGGGACTCATTAATGTAAAAGGCAAGGGAGAACTGAGGACTTACTTTGTTTGCACCGAGACTGCCAAATTCCAAGGTATGGGACTGAACTGAGGCTACGATGAAGTTAATCAAAATAGACTTAGAACTGCCTTCCTTCTGTGAAGACTTAGAATTTCCCTCCTTATGTGAAGGACTTTATTCTAAATATATATATATACTATTCCTATTTCTTCTACGTCTCAAGACAAGAGAATGATTTTTATTTTTTTTTTTTTTTTGAAGAGAAGTTCTGAAAAGTTCCTAGAAGACATGCAACCACCAGTCTGAAAAAGACTACCTTTTCGTGAAATAATTTGAGGATTTACCTGGACTTGCCATGAAGCATTTTCAGTTAGTTCCTTTCCTTACCTGCACTGTGGGAGTCTTAACAGCTCCAGTAACAACATATGTGGATGCACTGTAGAACTCATTACCACGTTAAAACATTCCACTGCTTCATTCTTTGACATAAACCTACTTACAGTATTGCATTTGTCACAGACATGTGAGGTGATACTCTGGGCACTGCATATCCTGCTTTTAATGCTAAACAGACTTCACAGCAGAAGATGTCTGACTAATGGAAAGAGGAACGCAAGTAAACTCAAATATACCATATGATGATTGTGCTGAGCTCCTTTGGGAGAAAAAATTAATTGCACAGTATTGAATCACTTTTTTATTATCTTTGCCTCCTGCATAGTAGTACCTTGTATTACGCAAATATTTTCATGACCAACAGCTGTTCAGAAATACCTTGCATCTAGTTCAGAGTGTTTACATTATATTACATGTTCTCCTTTGTATTTCTGTGTCTCTATTTAGTATCTGCATGCACATTTTATACAGTCACATAAGAGAATGTCTTTAAAATTCTGGCTTTAAATTTCAAAACATATACCCAGTCTTGAGGAGCACTGAGCACCTGCAGTTTATCCTGCATGCTTGGTTAGACAGGCTCTGATAACAGCTTGTATCGCTGACACCCAGCAGGAATTCTGCATGCTGACTGCATTCTTGAGGGCACTTGTGGAAGAAAAACTAATCTGTTTTGAATTGTCTGGAAACTGAAGAACAGAACTAATAAGATAGTATTAGAAACAGTAGCAGATAATGTATAAACAGAACCGCATCTGAGGTGGGTTTTGGGTCTTTTTCTGTTCTTGTTTCTTCAATTTGACTAGCCACTGGCTGGTTTATATACCTTTTAAAGGCAATGCAGTTTATGAAACAAGTTGGTTGTGAAGGTTACAAAAGGATGTATGGGAAATGTAATCATAATGGAAATGTTTCAGCAGAGCCTCAATACTGAAAGTATGCGTAGAACATCAGTAAGAAGATCACGGAAACTGACTTGCTGTAAGTTAGTTTAGTTTGTAAAGTTTTTAAGCTGTTAATGGCTTTTGCTAATTTCTAAATTAGCATTTTTCTACTTATTGCAATCACTTAATCTGTTTTCTGTTGGTGGAGATGATAGTGTTTTGTAAGGCTAACATCTTGTGCCCAATTATATGTGTTAACTAAGGATGGATTCCCCCCTCCCCCTGACATACCACATGTAGTAGGACTAAACAGCACAGTGATTAATGAGTTCAACATCTGTTTTGCTAAGCCTTTACTCTTCTACAAACAAAGCAGCATTTACTAATATTTCTGGGTTTAGTACTAAACTGTACTAGAAAAGTGTTTAACAAGCAGTCCTATGCATCACTGCTGCTTTCTAATTACTGTGTAATTTCTTTAGAAGATGGAGTGACTATGTTTCAAGACAGGAACAAATCTAAATACTGTCCAGCTGTGCATTAAAAATTGCCTTTGTCAATTTGGTAGGTCAAAACTCTGTTTGTAGTAAGTCTCCAACAGAAAATAGCACATTAGAAAAGCTTAGTTTGAGGTTGTCCTGTTTATGTATGGACTCTGCTGAAGAAGGAAGTTTCATACTTGGTGTCTTGTCAGTGTCAGGTCAGTGTTGTAGTTGAATAAACTTTCAAACAGCTTTTGCTACTCGTGTATGTTGTATATTTGTAGTAACAGATGCTCAGCAAGCGTTTGTTTTGAGATATTTATTTATTGTTTTATAAGGACCATGCATGTGTCAAAGGCTCCTTTCAGCAGTCTTTGATGTCACGTGTTAGGTAAAGTGACTATTTGCCTCATGAATGTATTTTGAAAAGTGCATTGTGCCTATAGATAGAGCTGGCTCTGAAGTATTTCTGTTCACAGACCTAGTAGAATGTAGATGTAAGTTATCACTGAAAGAAAATTTGCTGTCTGTAACAGCATTTTGAAATGCTTTTGTTTACATTACATTGCCTGTCAGGCTGGTAACTTGCTTGGGCATAACTTCAACTTAACCTCATTTACGGAAGTGGTATAAAGAGCTGTAGCTTTCAAACTGGAAGAAGTAGGATTTTGTTGCCGTTTTAAAAGGACATTACACACTTGGAGTGCTCACTCAGTGTTAGTGTCCTGTGCAAGGCAGATGTGGAGAAGTTAGAAACTGTGTAATGAAAAAGGGGTTGTATCTGAGGATGACTTTCTAATTTCTCATCAGAACTGGAGCTGTAGAATGAGAGCGCTATATTCAACCACAGAAAAAGTTCAATTTAAGAAGCAACTGTATATAAGTAATTGTTTTCAGCAGTCTTTTTGAGAGTGAACTGTGAAATTTAGGATTGAGGAAATAACCTTGTTAGAAAAACCTTCCTTACAGCATTATTGTTTTCTTAAACTGAAAAAATGGCACTGTATCTAATTTGAAGAGCTAATAATGCCTTGAATTAGCAATCTATTTTAAAGAACAAACTTTTGTTTTACCATTAAATAAAAAACTTCCCGAAACTTGTTTGTGTGCTGGTTTTGGCTGGGATAGAATTAATTTTCTTTATAGTAGCTGGTGTGGGGCTATGTTTTGGATTTGTGCTGAAAACAGTGTTGATAACACAGGGATGTTTTCGTTCCTGCTGAGCAGTGCTTGCACAGAGTCAAGGCCTCTTCTGCTCCTCACCCCACCCCACCAGCGAGTGGGCTGGGGGTGCACACGAAGCTGGGAGGGGACATGGCTGGGACAGCTGACCCCAACTGCCCAAAGGGCTATTCCAGACCATACGGCGTCATGCTCAGCGTAGAAAGCTGGGGGAAGAAGAAGGAAGGGGGGGGACATTTGGAGTGCTGGCGTTTGTCTTCCCAAGTAACCATTACATGTGATGGAGCCCTGCTTTCCTGGAGATGGCTGAACTCCTGCCTGCCGATGGGAAGGAGTGAATGAATTCCTTGCTTTGCTTGCGTGTGTGGCTTTTGCTTTCCCTATTAAACTGTCTTTATCTCAACCCTCAAGTTTTCTCACTTTTACTCTTCTGATTCTCTCCCCCATCCCAGTGAGGGGGGAGTGAGCGAGCAGCTGTGTGGGACTTAGTTGCTGGCTGGGGTTAAACCATGATGGTCTGGTTTTGCAATTATTTTGATGAAGATTCCCATGAAAAGGAGGCATATTTCTTATACCCCTATAGAGTTAATGAGATTGTTTTTACTCATAAACTCGATATTTTTAAAAAAAATTTGTCTACTTGTGTTCAACAGGTAAAGAATAATTTCAGTACTCAGTTTTCTGTCATCTGTGGCCTTCTACTGCACTGTATGAAAGGTAAGTGATGGGAAAAGAGATGCTATAGAGGGAGCCAATAATGATTTGGCTGCATGGTTGTTGTGCAGCTTGTCTTCACATGTAGCATGAAAATGACTTAAATATTAATGGAAAAATTCATTCCCTGGAGTAATATTTCAGCTGCAATTACCTAGAACTGTGAAAAAATTCTAGTGGTGACTTTATTAAGACCTATTCTGGAATAGCTACTGGAGAAAAATCCAGGTTGACAGTTCAACCTTTTTGGAATGAATTTTAAGATTGTGAAAGTTTAAAAACAATTAAATAAACACTTCTGCAGCCATTTTTAGAGAGGAGGAAGGAAGGGAGTACAAGGATGACATTTGCTGTAAGACTGGGGGTAGGGGGTGGAATTCACAATTATGCTTTGTCTTGAAGTTACCTCTTAGTTCAATTCCATGCCACTGCGCACGTTAGCGATTGCTCATCAGATGGGACTGAAACACTGCATGTAATTCCTGTTCGAGTCCAAGGTTATACTGGAACCATGGGAGCAACATTTAAAAATACTGAGGGATGCCTGTGGTAGAACCTATCTTGTAGCGCTGTGTGATTGTGTGAAAGTAACTGATGAGCACAGGGAAAAGCTGACTTACACAAGAGTCACTACCTCCGGATCTAGTGCTGCAAAGGTGCTTGAATTCTCCTCTGTGCCTGAAAGCCGCACTGTCAGTCTGCTTGTCTGCAGTTTTGCTGAATAGGGAATTGACTTTTAATGCCAGGAGTTTTCTAACTATGCTCTCCTTTCTGATAAGCAAGCCTAAAACCATTATCCAGATAGTGTTCAGTAATACCTCCAAGTAATAAGAATAATTGTCTACACGAGTGTCTCAGAGTTGACTGTACTATATTAACGTGGTATTTTTACTTGCTGGCAGCAAGTGGGTTTGTTAGTCTCACCTCATTGGCATGATACGTTTCTAAGCTTGCCCTCAAGTTTTAGAATACTATGAGCAGATGGCATTGTTTCTCCAAGAGGAGATTCATCCACATTCAAAGTCTCACAAAGCTGATCTGTTGTAAATTCATCAGGCTACATCAGTTTTATTTAAAAAGTTTATTTCTCTTCCTCATGATCGTAAGAGTTGCACAGTAATTTTAAAAAGGGAAACTTGTGTGTTCAGATACTAATGATTTTTGCCCCAACCAGATTCAGATACAGAGTCCATATGTTGCTTTTAGAAACTTTTGGTTGAGTCCCTGCACCATATATAGGCACATTCTCACTTAACACTTTAACTTTTCTAGCCACTTAACAATCTAGGAAAACTTAAATGCTGCAGAGGTGCTTTAATAAGGAATGCAAAAAGAATAATTTAGTGCATTTATGTAGCAGAAGCAACTCTAATACAAACCATTCAATTTCAAATGTCATCAGTTCCAAAATTTAATAAACAAAAGCAGTTTGACACACAATATACACATGCTCAGTCGATGCACCTGAAGGAAGTTTATCTGGTTCTTAAACAGAATCAAACAAACAGCTGTAAACTTAACCAAAGCTTCAGACTGTGACTGGCCCACACTCATTTTCAGGGATGGTGACAGTCTTTTTAGGTTCTTCAAAGTCTGAAAGTTTACAACAAATTCCAGGTCAATTAGGATGTAACTTTTAAATGAAAGAAATGCATATGCAATGGAGTACTCCTAAAGTCATTTGCTATTTGTGCAGGAAGTCCCCGACTTAGCTGTATGTTCTGTAATAGTCCAAGAAAATACTACGTTTCAGTTGGTTCTGTTACATAGCCTCTCTTGCACAGTGCTATGAGAAAGAAATTGAAACTGAGATTTCTTGAGCAGTTTCCTTGAAAAGATAAGTAAGTTCCTGAAGTAATCCTGCTCTTTTCATTAAATAACATCTTAACTGAAACTTTTTATAAACCACAGATTGAGGAAATTTGTTGTGTGAATTGCATTTCTTGAAAGGAAATTCTTACCTGCCTTAACAACTGGGGACGAACACAAGGGGTTCACCGTTTGCGTGCCACAAGGGGGAGATCTGGTTCTGGCACTTAGATTTTCCACTGACCTGACTCCTTAATCCAGCAAAAACAGTAGTTACTTTTGGCTGGATGAGTTGAGCTGAACTGATGCTGTCAACTTACAAAGCACTACAGCTGGCCAAATTAAGCAAAAGGAGTGCACAGCCAAAAGGCTGGAGAATAAGGAAGCATGATGTCCTTGTTCTAGCAAGTGAGGAATTTTAACTCTTCTCTTGTAACTTCATGCTAAATGGAAAACCTAAAATTGAATGGATTCCCAAGCTTTTAAAATCTGGCAGTGCTGTAAGATGAACGGTAAAATAGCTACTTTCTGCAGTTGAACCAAACTTCCATACAGCCAAAAGGTTAATTTTGGACTGAGACCAAACACAGCAACTTTTCATTAGGAACAGAATTTTAAAAAGGGGAGAAGAACTGAAAGTTGGAACTAAGTTACTGCAAGATATACCACAAGCCAGTTAATGACTTGCAGATGTGGTTTTGTTTTAGTTGAACAGATGCTACAATACATTTTTGTATACTCACCCTCTGTCAAATCTACCCAGCTGTCTTCTGTATCGGGCAGAGGAACTGAAATTCCCATTGCTTTCCGGATTCCATATGTACTAACAATATCACCTGGAGTCACTTGTTGTGCAAGTTCTTTCAGGTTATTGGTTACTCTCTCCGCTAGAAAAGATAAGTGGATGTATTTATATGCTATATATATACACACAAAATCGCTGAAATGAGCCCTTCACCCTGTAAACAGTTTAATTATTTAAGTACAAATGGAACTATGTTAAATAATGTTTCTGCAACAGAAGAGTTTTGTGGTACTGTGTGCAATCATGCAAGACATACTGGGAACTATAAAAGACATGGCTAAGAAGAACAGGAGGAATGAAATAGCTGCTGACCAAGGCTTGCTGCCATCAAGAAACACCGAAAGTTAAAGAGTAAGCTAATGAAGCTTGGGTCACACTAATACAGCAGCTGGGAGAGATCTGGTGGCACCTGCATAGCCGTTGTGTAATAGCTGGCTTTCAGGATTCAGCATTCAGTTTTGTACATAAACTAGAGAGACTGTTCTTGTTGCTTACAAATAGGGTTTTCCTTCAAGAAGGAAGCTGTACGTACTTAAACCTTTTAAGAAAGGTAATATTTGATCTGGTTTAGACTTGGTAATATTTTTCCAGTAATGCAGAATTTATCTTACCACAGTGGGGTGGTTATTTTAGACCACATATTCTGTAGTTGATATTGCACAAGTTAGTTTTACTTGCAAGACAGACACCCTCTGCACACAGTCCTGTCTTAGAAGGTTGCCATTACCACAGGCTGTATAACTGACTAACCTGTGAGACAAGAAGCTTTGCTCAAACAATTAAAGAATGAATGACTGGTATTTATTGGTATAATAAAATAGGCTGATAACTAGCTCAAACCTGGAATAAAGCTAGCCTTACAGTTAAGAACTTGGTAACACTTAAGCAACCCCTGTTCAAAGACACTGTAAAAATCATAGAGTTAAGAGACATTTGGCTATCGTCTGCCCCGTGGCATAAAGCAAGCTCCCGATCAGTTGTAGGGAAATTATTAATAAAGAGGAAATACTTGTAATTACTGTTGAAACCTTTCATCTGGCTTTACGTACAAAAAAAATCTTCTAGGACTAACAGGGCACGTATTCTGCACTGTAACTGTTAAACCTTTGCCTTTCCTGGAGTTGATACAAGTTGGGACTTGGTCAATTCTGCAAGAATGATCAGAAAAAGTGTATTTACCCAAGTGCATCTCTCTATAAGATGGACCCAGAAGACAAATCATGTTAGGGGGTGGTTTTGTACTTAGTCGTTCATTTTGAGCATCCTGAAGTTCTCTCAGAAGCTTTGTTGTTTCATCAAGTTTCCTCTGGAAGACTTCAGCCTCTGTTTAATGAAGAAGAGAAAGTCCTAACTAGTAAGAGAGTATATTTACTTACATTATGATATAAAATATGGTAAGGCTGACTATGCAAAGGGATTGAGAAATTGAAACAGATACAGACATATCAGAAGTGCCAGTACCAAGAAAACTCACCCTCAGAATCAAACTCTTCTATAGGCATGCCAAAGTTTGTAACTGCTTTTAGTGCTGTAAGTCTGTCATTATTAGCAGAGTCCAACCTGGCAGCAATATCAATTTCCATAATCTTAAAAAAAAAAGCAGCAAGTAATAATTTTGACAATATTTAGATCAGCCTTGAAACAACAAAATTGTTTGGGGAAAATCAGAATACAAAAAGTTAGTTAAAATTATTCTGCTCTACAAAAAAAGTGAACATACAGAGGGAAAGCTGAAAAGACACCCTGTGAAAATTCTACTGTTCTACAGTTACTCAGTTTACTGTTCGATTTCATACTCAAATAGAAAATGGCATCTGCCAAAAACACTGGGGGCATGCACAAATGATGTAATAACTTAAGACCAGCATCCCAATTAAAAAAAATAAATTCCTTGAGCTCACCTAAAAGAGACTTTATCTAAGGTCTAAGGCCAAAATTCAAAACCAGCCTGGGAACTGGCTGCAGATGAAGGTTTCAGGAGAGCAGCCCTTTCCCTAGAACTACCACTATGCTTTTCCTAATTGAACCAAGTTCGGGTGGAATGATTTGAGAGATACCTTGTGCCCCTATAGGCATATACAATATATTTGAGAAGCTTTCTCAAAGATAGCTATGTATCATGAGCTGTTTTACACTTACAATTTCATGTTAAACCAAATAAGATTAAGATAGGAAAAAACCAACAACAGCTGCCGACCAGAAGATCTAACACGTGGTTAAACAATCACAAACAAAAACATATAAGCATTTTCTTCCAGTTCTCTTGACATACAGTCTCGTTTAAGACTTAACTTTTTTGGAGATTCTTACTGTCCAAATACCTACAAAATAGCATGTTGTTGTCACGATTCACATTGCATATATCTGCAGCTTGTCAAAGTCTCAGTGTAGCTGCATAGGCCTTACAGTTGTAGGCAGTTTTATAGCTGTGGGGTTAGACACGTTGGTTAGAGTAGTTAATTGATATAGAAAAAATTTACCTTTACATCTTTTATGGCATCACTTCGTTCATGTGGGCCTTCAGCTTCCTCCAATGGCTTGATAAAGGATTTTTAAAGAAGGCATTAAAATTAATCTTTTCTGTATGTTCAAAGTAAAACCTTACAAAATGCAGTATTTTTAAAGTGAGGTGGATATACAATGTCATAATGAGCTTTCTCTGTAAAGCGAGTTACAAAGTAGCTAGTTTTTAGAGGGCCTTCTTCAGATATTAATGTTTACTAAAATACATTTTTACAGCACCCATTTTCTTGCTCTTTGCAAAATCCACATGCTTTTCCCCAGTGATGTCGCATCAAAGAGTATTTACTGGAGGGCAGGAAGAAAAGGAAGGATGATTATTAGAGGCTAAAATGTATGCTGTTTCTATGCATTACTGTATTTCTCTTAATACAGGCTTCAACCACTACTGTTGCAAGTAAGTCAGTGTCACTACTGGGTACTAGAAAAGAGCTAAATGAGTAGTGCTAAGCAAAGGTCTGAACTGGGGCTAAAGGTTGATCTTTGAGCCAGATCTAGTATTAATTTAGCTAATATTTGACCCACTAGTAAAAGGCTATGATCTGTTTATTTCAATAGTTTACATTGATGTGAGACTCAAATCAAGACTTTTCGTTAATAGGAACTGCCTTATGGAGTCAACTAATTCTTGGATTGTCAATTAAGTTAAGATCATCAAATCAGCCCCTTTGATTCAGTAATGTTTACCAGATACAGGTACTGAAGAATCTAAGTACCTAAGAATTGAAGAGTAGCTGTTTAGTATTTTTACATAGCACATATTTGCGTTTAAAAGCAGTGCACCAAGTAAAGGGAAAAACGAGCTACTAATTCTCCTGAACTAAACAGTGGCTGCTAGGAACATGATAAACTTTTCACGGAAACAAGAAAGCCTGTCCATGATCACCTCATTTCTAAACAACTGCTTATTGATATTTTCTTACTAAATGGAACAGGAGCTAGTGCTAATGGGAGTGGGAGAGTAGACAGAGAAAGAATGTGTAACTCACTCTATCTACAATGTTTTGTTAATTTTCACGTTTCACTAATTAACAAGTCAGAATAAACACTTTCCAGAAAATCCATCCACTGGAGACAAAGATCAGTCTTCACTTTCAAATTTTGCCAATTAAAAGGGAGCCCATCAATAGGATCAGCATCATCTTTCTCTAGCTTTACAGCTTGTGTGCTAAAACCAAAGACCAGGCAGTTCACAAATCCGCTCTTACCGTTTCTAGTTCTCTGAGAGCTCTAGAATGTCCTCCTTTAGTTAGAACATCAAGCAAACTATCAGCCATTAAGAAAGGATAATCTTGTGATTTCATCAAAAAATCATGAATACTACAAGATCAAAAGACAGTTAAGGTAACTACTTTCATACCAAACATTCAATGGAAAAAAAAGTTACATAAAGTCAAACCAATATGTACAGCATAGAAAACACAAAAAGTAGCACGGCATTTGATCTAAATGGCTTGCTTTTGTTTCATTATCCATGCCTTTTGTAGCTGAGGAACCCACTCAGATTCCTAACAAAAAACTGAGAAACTAGGAAAAGTATACTGCCTCAGGCAGCTGCATCAAACTTACAGTGCAAATGTTAAGTGCCTGTGCACTTAAGTATTCCCACATTTCGTATGAATTTATACCACTGTGTATTCTATTTTTGAGATTCTCATAAAACAAAAGGACTTTAACTCTGAAGTTTTTATAATCAAGAATAATAAAAGCAGTGAGAATTAATTATTATCACTGTAGTAAATATGAAAATCAAGCAGTATACACACTACTTAAGAATGAAATTGGGAATCGCTATCTCTGGTCTCAGCTCTCCCACTATGACCATAGTATTTTGGTCAGTATTTGACATTAACAAAGATGCGCCTCACTCAAGGCAGTAATTAAGTTCATTAACATTAAAAAATCTAGTTTGTATAAACATTTGTACCACTCAACATTCTTCTAGCTTTAAGCATGAGTCCTTCAGAGTTAGTCATAAATATACTTAAATTTTAGACTGTGTGTTCCTATGTATCAGTAGCATCAAAATCCTTCAATCTTGGCTAATTTCACTTTACAGACACATTTTCTTATTGAAGTATTTGTTTCTTCAAACAAACAAAACCCAGTAGGCTATAAAGACAGTAGTGACATCATTCAACAGCAAAGACATAGCCCACACTGCGGAGAGTTGCACATAACTGCTTCTGTACATGAAAGCTGTAATATGCATCCTAGTTGTCTGATTACCTGAAAGATCCTTGATTAGAGTCTTCCCCGTATGTTGAATAGATTAAGTCAGAATCTTCTTTGCTTATGTTGGCAAATGTGGAATCATATGTTGGAGCATAGGAACTATAGGGTCCATAATTCAAGTATGTCACTAATGAATAACAACAGTAGTAATTATTACCTCTGATATGCGTGTATCAGATAAAAAGGAGAAGGGGTTGTAAAACAATCCTCAAAAATAAACTTTTAGGAACATATTTCTTATGGTGAAAACAAACGTTCACAGAATACCGTCTGTTCACACTGTAACATCTTTTAGTAACATCTACATCAAACGCATTTTTATTTACAAATGTTTTATTAACAATACTGTATGCCTTAACACAATACGAAAACTCAGTCTGGCACCGGTAACAGGTTCTCAGGCTCCCCACTATGCTCTTTCAAACCCAGCAAAAAACATTTATCTATCTGCTATAGTTCCTCTTCTCAATATAGATGAACATTTTATTAAATACGCCTCCCCTTTTGTAATTGTGTAAATTATGTAAAAAAATGTGTAAATTAAGCTAGATTTTGTGATGTGCTGTTTAGTTGTGTGATTGATACATGCAATAATGTGCTTTATCATAAAAAACAACAACTTAGTTCCAAACTATTTGTGTGCTAGTAATGAGATCAACATATTTTGTTTATATGAGGAGGAGGATTTATATTAAAAAAAATAAAAAAACAGCACTTGCCTGGAGTAACCTTGTTTCTTTTATCTTCTTTGAACCCTTGCAATGTATTAACTCCTGACTGAAGTCTTCCTGCTGTCATACCCAGCTTTATAGGGCAGTAACCCGGTTCTACAACAGGATATATCAAAATACAGAAATAATGAAGGCGTAGTTAAGTGACATAGGAAGATGACCAAACTCATTTAATATTCATAGCCAGAAACTTCAGAATAAACAGGATACAACTCTCAAAGTGTGTTTTCCTCTACAAATGCTTCATACAAAAGACTGTGTGTAGTCTTAAACATGAATCCAGACCAAGTAAGTGGTAATGCCAGTTAAGTATAGAAGATTTAACCTAAACATTAAGTTTTCACTATCAGTCTTCCTCCTTCCTGTCCTTCCCTAACAGAGGCTGCATCATTAAAGAGGATCTGATTCTTAACGTGAAAGACCACACTTTATTCTTGCTGACGTTTCCTACTGCACAAGTAGGGGGAAGGGACAAGACAAGTTTTCAGCCTGGTTTCTGCCTGTTCTAGACCTAGTCAGTTCAGCTCTGTAATGAGCTGGCAGTTAAATAGTCAAGCACCTGCACTCTTTTAGCTAGTGGCACTACAGAGTAGCACTGACATGACAAAGTGATTTGGGACCCAGACAGCTCCCAGTGGCCAATTCTGAAACATCTGTGACCTTTTGGGTCAGCAGACACTGCACTCTGTACATGGACCAGACTTAAGGGGAGTCCAGGAATTAAATGAGCCCAAGCACAGGGTAGGTATTCTCTTCTCCAATGGCAAAAGCTTTCTCTTGCACCTCCCACAAACAGCTGACGTGAAAAGAAGAAGCAACGGCCACCTAGGGCTCCCTCCAGCTGCTCCTAACACCTGCCACAATTGGCCTCCATCTGCATGCTCCCTCAGCTGCAGCTTTTTAAATCCAGATCTTTATCAGACTGTAAAGAAGCATTAGGTTCTTGGCCAGCATTTGCTGATCTGCCCCAGCAAAAAAACAGCAGACCAGTTAGGTGAAAGTGGCTTGTTACCTGAACCATGCCAACCTACCTCCGGCAGTAAGGTCAACCGGATTAAGAAGGCCCAGAGTTGTTGTACCATCTGGTTTTCTTCTTTCAAATTCACACTGAAATAAGACCAGACTATTTTAATTTACATAATAGTTGAAATTCATGGTGCTTAAACTAATAAAAACATCTAATGAAACTGTCCTACCCATAGGAATCAGAAAGGGATTTAGAAAGATCAGTCATACTCGGAAGCGGGTGCTGCTCTTTTTTATTTTCACTAGGTAACTTTATTATTGGTATAGGCACAAGGAATTAAGAAATTATGATAAATATTAATGTTTCTGCATAGGCTAAGAGATAAAATATGTAATTCATGTAGAAAATGAAATGGGCCCAGTATTACCAAACTGGGTTCCTTCTCCTGTAACATTAACAACCTTTGATCAGATATGTGGCTGTTTCAGAACTACAGATCTTTTTTGCAGGTCAGATTTGAGATATTTTCTTGAGGTTCCTACTATTCATCCTTTTCTACTACTTTAAAATTTCTGAAAGTTTAAGCTGAACTTGCTCTGCTGATGAAATTCAGCATGCATTCAACTGATATGCCTTTTTTTTCAACCTAACGATGTTACACAGATGATCAGTCATGTGTAAAATGGTGTAAAGTGTAGTAAAAGCATACCTTGAGTTTCAACTGACATAAGATGCTAAGTAAGCCTGGTTTATGAAAAAGTGAAAGGAGTTACCGAATACACAAAGATTTACCTGGCTGTTTGCAAGCCGTCTTGTTAACTTTCCTCCAGATTCTCTAACAATACGATCAATCTGCTCTTGTTCCCTTTCCAAGCTATTGTTTCGTAATTTGTCTTCAAGTAGATCTTTGTCCTTCCTGTGAATAAAACCCACACAACTTAGTTACTAGCTTTAACAGATAGATTTAAGACACCAATCGGCTAAATATCATGAAAGGATACAGTGAAGAAACTATTTTTGCCAACTATGCAAATTGTTTTTATAGACAAAACAACTAACAAAAAAAAGCCATTTAATACGACTGTGTTTAATAGAGCTGGGGAAAATATGTGACAAAGATTCATATCAGCAAATACTTTTTTATGTTAGTAGCTGTAAAGGTCTCTCTGTTTAGCTTACTTCAGCCATACCGATGTCCTAGTTTAGCATGTTGCCAGATTTTGTGTCATCTAACAAGGATATTTTTGGTTAAATATTAGATACTCTGAATTTTAGTAGCTGTATTTTCAAATCTGTGAAAATAAAGTCACTAGTATTTCAGAACATTGAAAGGTGTATTTGTAGATATTAAAAGATATTTCAGGAAGTATAGGTTCTGTAGCTATGCATTTACAAGTTTCAAATACAACTACTACACCAAAAAAAAAAAAAAAAAAGGTACTTGAAATTGGCTATATAGTTATTTGTACCAAAATGTTTAAAAGGTCATGTTTGCAAGCTTTCTCCAAAACAGTACTACTTCTGTGACACAGACACTAAAATAGAAAATAATTGAGGGAATGGAGTTGATGAGCAGTACAGGGTTACCTACATAAAAAAATGATGGTATCACAAGATTCTAAACTTATTTATTTTTGGAATATGAGGATGCTTTATATAAATGTTGCTCCCTTGAGATGAAGAAGTCTTAGTGTATATGCCATACCAGAAGGAGAGAAACTCACATCCACTGGTCCCTAAAAGTCATCTTGTTTCAGTAGCATTTAAAAGGTGTATGCTATAATTGTTACTGAGATAATACTTCACTTTTTGTGTTCTTTGCTAGGTGTTTTGAATGCTTTGGTGTCACCATCCACTGGTTCTCCTTTGTCTTTCCCAGGACCATTTTCATCTTCCCCAGTTTGCTGTGGTTCCATCTTGTCCTTCTGCTTCCTTGTCTTCTGCAAGTCAGCCATGAATTCTATACTTTGTTTCAGGCTCTGAATTCTCTCCTAAAACACACCAGAATCCTTTTATTTGCCGCTTCAATGAATCTTTTCCTAACCTCTACCCATAGAGGATGATTATATTTCAGTTCTTTCTTTCTTATACTAGCAAGTATAAAGGCAGTTTAGAAAATTAAATATTAAATGCAAATATTTCTTCAGTAACTGATCTGGTAGCAGTACTAAAGCATGAGCCTTAAAACAATGTACTATTTAAAATCTAATATGCAAGCATTTGACAAATATTAAGCAAGTTTTAATTAATTTTCATGAGATCCCTGTAAGAAAAGTGGACTGAAAGATGGGTCAAAAAGGAAGAAGCATATTTTTTAATATTTTGGGTTGTATTTTCTATTACCTGGCTAAGTATTTTCATCCCAGAGTGCAGCAGTTTTTTTGCAGCTTTGTAGTAAATGGTGTCTGGTTTGTTGTAAATCATTGCATTAGTACACATCAGTTTGAAGTTATCCTGTACAGACATTAAAAATTTCGGAATGAAAGTTAAAACTTTACAGTATACTGTATTAAAATCCTTGTTGCAAATGCAGTGTCTTCAGCTTTAGGGAAAAAGAACTTCAAAGAACACTTTTAATTAATGAATTTAAGAAATCTATTTAATTAAAAATTTGAACAGAAATAAGTATGTAAACTAGATGCAAGTCTCAAAACTAGCACACCAATAAACACCCTGAAAGTATTCTTAAGTGTTCAGTATCCTTTGTAGTTTTTAAAGTTTTAATGGAAGTCCTCTTTGCTAAAATTACCCACTTGCCTGACCAATTAGCAGTCATTAAAAGAAAAACAAGGCGAAGCAACATAAAAAAAGACAATAAAGCTAACTTTAAAAACAGAAAAGCTACAATTCAAAGTTACATCATTATAAGGACTATGCCAAAGTTTCAGTTACAACGAAGAAAAGAAATGTATGCTTGTTTGAATGTCATTTCTTGAATGACTGAGCTAGAAACTTTACTTCTATACTCACTGCAGGGCCTCTACAGGTAGGTATGTTTTATGACATTCTCAGCTATTTATAAAGACAAAAAGTTAAAATGAAAAAGTAACCAGAAACAGCTGAAACAACAGGGAATATTCCTCTTAGGTTTTGGAGCTCTAAAGAAGAACGTGCAAGAAAATACAACCAATACTATTAACTAACATCCGCCTAAGTTCAACTGCTAATTACACACAAATTACACTTCTCAGGTCCTCAGTAAAGGCCCAGTAAAGAACTAGAGAATATTTCTGCTGAAGAAACAAAACAAAACAAGCCCCCCCCACCTTTTAAAAGCTTTAGGGGCCTTCAAAACAGGGGCCCTCGAATCCACTAGACACACTACAGCACAGGGTTAAGTGGTTGCTGCCAATGGACTGGGCTCATCTTGCCTTCATTAGTTGTGGATCTACATGACTAGATAAGTCTGGCTAGCACACAGGTGACAGGATGCAAGTGATGAAGTAGTAACAGACAGGCAAAGCCAATAAATTGACCAGACTCCTTGTTTTTTGAGAGGCAATGCGTTAAAAAAAAAAAGAGCAGTCTGGCAGAAATGCTAACATTTTCATTCTTAAGTAAAGATCTAAAATGACACACTGAAGGACAACTGACAGGTTCTATTTAATCCTGCAGAAACCCTGATACCATCCACATCTTTTTGAGATGCATATTTACAAACCAGAAATATTTTCTCTTTCACTTCCAGAACTTATTTGCTCACAAAAATTCAACACGAAACATTTTTTCAGGCAGAAGTACTGGTTCTTTTGGCATCTTCATATGCTCAAAAAATACTAGAGTTCAAGTCAATTGAGCATAATACACCTCTGTAATAAAAATAAAATTTACAGAATTACCTTTAATTCTTCTATGGACTGGTACCCATTGTTCTTGATCTTCTCTTTCATGGTACTAAAATCCATTGGGTTTTTAATGATCATGGAATAGCCAGGGGCAATAAAGTCAGTCACAGGAAATGAAAAGAAAGAACTTGGATCTTTTCTGTTAAGAAATGAAAAGACAGTTTTTTATGTTTCAACTTCTAACAAAGAACATATTGAGCTTGGAATTAAATAAAAGGAAAAGACTAAGCTGAAAAGGAATCAAAAACATAAAGCTAGAAATGGCTTGTGTCAGCATAATCTTTCACTTTTGAAGGTTGAAAAGATCCCATGTGCAAACCCATACACCACAAAAGTGCTACAAACATATTTTAGAAGTTAGTTCTACATTTTGGTAACTACCTGTGTTCCCAAGAAGATTAAAAAAAACCCACCCTTTTTTTTAGGTTTTGCATTTTTGAAAAGTGGTTTTATAATAATTAAGTCACTGAAAAATAAAGGGAACAAGTGTCATAAGAATGTATACTTGTCATTCATTGCTTACTCCGAAATTAACAGAAGGGAAAGCTTGTTGCTAAAAGTTGTGATAGAACATGTGTATTTATTATTATGTTAATTTTCAGGTTACGTAACATTAATAGTTTTTTACGTTAACATTTCCTAAGACTTTCGGTGATGTCTGACATACACTAATGCTCCTGGGTGCTTCTAATAGCATTAAAATCAAATACAGTTGGTTGGTATTTTCTCCTTAGGATCAGGCTTAGTTGATAATCTGGCAAGAATCTCTCCTCCAGAACCACTGGTTTTTTGCTTTTCACTAAACTCTGTAGCATGAGACTGACCTCCTGTGCCAGCATTGATACTACACACCCTGGTGAAACCCTTGGCATTTCAGGCCTTTTTCCTGAGGCTTACTTATGACGTACAGATTTCCAGTCCAAGTTGCTACAGAACAGTGAAAAGCATTTTGCTATACATACTGCAGAAGCGCACAGTGCAGATACTCTGCAACACCTGCGGAACACCTGCACAATAGCTTCCAACTGACAGACAGGATTCAAAACCAAAAGTGGCTGCTTTCTGTATGCATGGAAAGGTAGCCAAAACAAACACATGCACTTTTTGATAGCTGGTTGGTAGTTTCTTGGAACTGACACCAAGGTCTGGAAAATTTAAGGTTAAGAGAAAACTCGGGAACAAAGTTTCAAGCTTAATCTGGTGAGACAGGTAAAGGGAAAGACCTTTCAACCACTCCTGTATAAGACATACAGATATTCTTAATTCTTAAGGTCAAGAAAGAATATCTGAAACCACAGACTACTTGAAAGAACTGCAAATTCTACAAATCTGATCGTTTTCATCAAAAGACATTTGGTTAATAAGACAGTAAGAGAACATGGTTTAAGTTTTCAAGTGCGTACTTCCTTTTTATAGTAAATGATGCTAAAAATAGGAGAATTCAAGGTAAAAGTAGTTTTGGCAAATTCATTCCAAATCCTTGTGCCTCTCTGAAAAAAGGTTCTTAAAAAGAAAGCATCACATTATTGGAAAATTGTCCTATTTTTGAAAGTTTTTTAGAAGTACTTTAAACTCGCAGCTAGAGGTGTTTACAAGAAGCCTAAGCTGAGGAGAAGTTTTAAGCATGCATTCTTAAACTAGTACTTAAATTCCTAAAATAGTCCTGTTAGCAATATATTTAGCAATAATATTTTCACTCAGCTTTTTATATGCCTCTTCTCTTAATGTATGTTATTTTCATTTCATAGCTCTGAAAGTCTGTAGCACAGACATTTACCTCTGCAGCTGTCTCATGAGTTGATTCAGAGCTTCCTGAAGTGGTGTCTGCTCCACCTCTAGACCAAAAAGAAGGGGGGGAAGAAAGGGTGAGACAGAACTGACTGCAAGAGGTACTAAACTCCCAAGATATTAGAAATCAACTACACAAAACTGATGCAACTTGAGAATTCATCATAAATGAAAAGAATACAATGGCAAAACCCACAACATATATAGGGGATCTACTTTTCTCATTGGCCTTACTTAACATTTTGCTCACTCTGACACAGGTACCAGCTACCATTCTGCAAAAGAAATATACAGTAAAATAATTTCAAATTTTTGTATGGGATGCAGAAAAACACCAAGATGGAAAAAAATGTCAAGTCACTTGCTGTACCAGTAATATACATACTGGAACATATAAATAAAATAACATACTGGAACAATAAAATGTAAGTCAATTAAAGAAAACTGGAGTTAGCAAAAGAAATTTTTTTTTTTTTCTTCCCTACCTTCCTGTTTTGATAAAGTACTTGTCAATGGTTTCTCTGGTGGCAATTCCAATCGGATGGGGGTCTGACATTTCATTTCCTGTTCTCCCTCACTGTCTACGTGGTCTCGATCTCGTTTCTTTTTATCCTCCTAGAAAGAGAAAGATTGTTATAGAAACTTAGAGAAGCTACAAAATCAGCATTATCTCTGGATTTTTCAAAACAACCTCACATAGTTTAAAAAAAAAAAGTAATAGTGTGTGTAAGTCTTTAAAAACCTTGTACTCTTTATGTACTGTCTCCCTCTGCTGGACAAAGTAGTTCAGCTATACAATGCAATGTATCACAGAATTCTTTTTTAAAAAACGTGACAGATAGCCAGTTATAGCATGATAGGAATGACTCTGCACTATTCTCTGCACAGAGGCTTGTCTCCAGCGAAGCCCCTAAGATGATTTTTGAAGGTTTTAGAAAAACTAGTGAGAAATAGTCAGGAAATTTAAAATTAGAGGTAACCATAATGCTTCAAATAAATGTGTTACAATTACTTATCACATTAAGAACCCCGAGAGGGAAATACATTTTTTTCTTTTAATTAAGAACTTGTGAAGTCTTCATTCTGTTTTATATAAAGGGATTTATTTAGATACAGAATTTTTCCACCCTCTCTAATTTTCTGTGCTCTTATACTCTCCAATATTTTTTGAAAGATGAGAAATTTCACATGACTCCACTCATCTTTTTCTAAAAAAAGTACCCGGAGAAAAGAATTGGCAAAACTAATATGCCAAGTTTGAATGTATTCCAATTTAAGGATACAAGTTACAGGCATACCTGCTCACCTTTTGATGTGAAGACTAGAGAAAGCTGAAGCATTTTTTTTTCCTAGAATGCACTAGCATCAATACGTACCTTCACTTTTCTCTTTCTTTTCTCCTTTTCTTCTCCAGGAACTTGCTTTTCTCCTTTCTTTCTCTTTTTCCTTTTTCTGTCCTTGTGTTTTTCATGTTCAGATTTGTCTTCATATAGGCTGGAATCGAGTCCTGCATTTCCAGTAGAGAGTTCAGCAACTTCACTTCCTCCAACTTTCAGCACCAGCTTCAGGGGCTTTTCTACGTATTCTTAAAACGGCAGAGAAATAAGCCGTGTGAGTACCACAGAAAACATACTCTCATACTCAGCCTGAATAGCACCGCACAAGCTCCCCGCTGCCTCGGAGTCCTTTTAAAGGCTGTCACTAAGCCCGACCTCATTTTCTTTACAGACGCTGCACCTGATTCTGCTTCTCCCCCGAACCGCAGCACAGCCGCTGGGCCGAGCCCCGACGACCACCCGCAGCCTCCCTGCCCCGGGCTCACCGGCGGCGCGAAGGCCGCTCTCCCCGCCCCCGTTCCCCACACGGCCTCAGCTTCGCCCCTAAGTTTTCAAACCGCATCGGCGGGTGGGCCCGGCCGGACCGCGCTGCCCCCGCGGCGCGGCGGGCGGCAGTGAGGGCCGAGGGCCCGCGCCCGCTTTGGGGCCTTCCTCCCCGGCGGCTCCCTGCTCACCCACCCTCGTAGGGGTGCTTGTCCGACTTGTGCTTCTTGTGCTTCTTCCCCATGGCGGCGGCGGCGGCGGCGGCGGCCCGCCCGGGTAGGCCGCGCCGTTGTCGCGGAGACCGCCCCGCCGACGAGCGGCGCCGCGCGCACCCGGGAGGAAGGAGAACGCGGCGAGAGGAGGGCAGGCGCGGCCGCGCAGCGCCCCCTGGCGGGCTGGAAGTACGGCGAGCGGCGCTGCAGCCGGCGCAGGCGCAGAGGGGGCGGCCGCCGGCGGCGGTTGGTTGGCTTGGCGGGGCAGGTGCGCCCTGGCGCCGGGAGCTGCGCTCCGCGCCGCGCCGGTGAGCGGGGAGGTTAGGCGGCGTTCTGTGGTGAGCAGCCCCCTCAGCCGGGCCCGGCCTTCTTCAGCCCGCGGGGAGGTGCTGGCTGGCCGGCCCGCCCAGCCCCGTTCCTCGGGCAGCATTGCCTCTCCAGAGCCCTCGCAGCCTCCTGCGCCCTCTCCCCTCACAGCCCGTCGCGGCCCCTCTCTCCTCACGTAGCTGCCAGTGAGCCCCCTCCTGCTCCCTTGGAGATGCGTCTTGCTCTAGTGCCTGCAGCCCTCTCCCTCTTGTCCCCCACCCTTGGGTCTCTGCGTCAGCGCACCGTTTAAGTGGCTTTGGCAGGGTTCAGCCTAAATACTCCAGTGTTCACACTAGCCTGTGCTGCAGCATCTCCCCTGCCATGGCTGTAGTGCCAGGGAGCAAGCGTGATACTAGCAAAAGGGGTGCTGGGGAAGCCTGCTTTCCTGAAAATGTAGTTTACATTGCACCTGACTAGACAGAAAGAGGCCTGCAACGGTTGCCCACTTCCTGGCTGTGGCGCAGAGCTGTGACCTGGCTGCAGCAGCCTGGTCGGGCATGCCAGGTAGAGCTCCAGCTTGCAGCACACCCTCAATCTGGGATAAAGGCCACTAGCAGCGGCCCACTAGTCCCAGAAGTTTGAGAACCTGTGCCCAAATGTGTACCGGTGAGAAGAGCAGAGGCTGTATATGCCTGAGGAAGGGTAGAGAGTTTGCAGGGGTATGCTGAGGTCTGTACTGATGAAAGGGTAGCAATGATGGTTGTGCCTGTCTGGCACAGGCTGGCACAGGCGCAGCCTTACAGGTTGACTGCCTAAACTTGCTCGCCAGTCTTGAAAGCAAATCCTTTATAGTCAGGTTATAAATTTAAGGATAATATATATGTATTGTCCATTACAGGTTAAAAATAACTTAGAAATCAGGACCTCCTAGAAATGGTGGAAGTTAACACATTTGCCTTGTCTTCCCAAAGCAGGCAAATGGTTTTCAAAATTAAATATAACACTGATTATATAGTCTTTCAAAGTTAATAGCGTATTTGCTCATATTGCTTAGACTGCAGTCATTGCTGTGTCAACAACACTCTGTAGGTATTGTTTTGTGCTAACACCTGTTCTGTAATGCGTCTTAAAATTTCACTTCTGTGAAGCTTGGAGTGCAAAAACAAGCTGCGTCTATTTCAAAAGAGAAGCTTTAATTTTATTCCCACACAATAATCCTGTATTCCTCAAGTTTGTTGATCATATGTGATATTTTACAGCCAAAGAAAATAACAGTTGTTAATTAGAAATTTATTATATGTGTGGCTGTACATCTACACAAGGTTTATTTTGAAAGCTTGAGAAGTTAGAGAAGTCCATTGTCCATTCAGTCACTGGGAATTTAATCAGATGTGACAGCTTTGTTTTGCATTTTACTGGTTAGATTTACTGTCACTTGGTAACCTACTCAGAGAATTGTGTGGGTGGTGCTCTGGAATAAACCACAACTTTCCTGCTTGATCTTACTCCAGTAGTTTGCAATTCAGCTATAAAAGACACAGTTGTTTTTCTAATTCACATCTGGATCCTTTAATACTCTTATTACATATGCAATGAATGTTCTTAAGTATACTTTTGCGAGAGGTAGGAGGCTTTTACTTGAGATGTGGCCACATGTAGAAAATACGAGACTAGTAAATATTTAAAGGACATGTTTTATAGAATGAAAAAAAAAGTTGCTATATCCTCTATTCCCACAAGAGGACTGGCAGACTTTCTAAGTTTTTTTCTTTTAAATGTTATATGGCAAGACCATTTGTTCAATTGTTATTCTGAAATTTCCTGACTAATCTGGTCCTGAATTTAATGAAATTTGAGAGAATTATACACAAACAAGTAATGTCAGATATCGCCAACATTGAGAGGTGCCCTTTCTAGGTGTCTTGTTGAATAGCATCCCCTGGATGAGAGAAAGATACTTTTTCCTAACTGTTAGCGCAGGCACACATACATAGAATACACATTGGTTTTGCCATCCTTGTCTCTAGCTCTCCTTTCCAATTAAAAGATGAGTAGTTCTTTCCCCTCAAAAGCACTCATGCAGCCTTTCAAAGCACAGTTCAGCATGGGCAAGCTTGGCAAGAGAAGATGCTGCATTTCTCAGCAATGTTCAAGAGCATTGCTGTTGGGTCTTGTCACTTCCCTGAGAAACGAACCCGTGTTCTTTCATACTCAACTGGCTCTGCTGTTACCTGTAGCACCAGAGGAAGACTAAAGGAATCTTATCCCTGTCTCCTCTTCCAATACATTATGTCTTCTCAGCCCTGATCAGGGGCAGTCCTTCCAATTTCAGGGGAATTCAGTTGTGCAAAGAGGAAAGATGGAAGTCCCAATGTCCTACAAATCAACACAGAGGCTGGATATGACTTGGAACAGCTGTCATTTAAATGTTTGAAAAGTAATTTGTTACATCACCATAAAAAAAAGGCATTACTATGACTTCCTGTCTCCTAGCAATGGTTTTTCATATTTTCAAATAAGATGTTATTTTTCAACAACAAATCACATTGTTTACAAATTATACTTTTGCCCAGTAAAAGTGAAAGCTGGTGGTTTTCAGAGCTGACTCAAGATCGCTAAAGCTTTGCTGGTACAATGTATGCCTGGTGCCATAGCTGAAGAGCTGTCAGTGTAGACAGCCTTATAGCAGGACTAAATAGATGAGAGGTCTTCTATTTCTTCTAAAGGTTACAGAAACTTTTGTTTGGTTTGAAGAACTTGGTTTTGGGAGTTGATGATAAAGATTATCACTTATATGCGACTTTTTGAAGTAAATTTATCCTTCCTGCATGATTTACTTTTTGAGCAAAATACATTCTCTGGTTGAGAGAATGCAAATAGAGAAACTTCTATTAAATACAAAGAAAAAGACAATATTACTTTGGACCTCAAAATATTATGTTGTCACCTAGGAAAGTTAACAGCTTTTATTGTTACTTGGTCTACATGTAGCTTTGCAACAAGATCTCCATTGTCAGCTGAAGCTGTATGATCTTTGCTAATGCAATAAAATGGTAGAATGCTTACTGTGACTCGAAGTTGAAGTGTGTAAAGTGTGCGTGTGTTTTGCTAATGTGAACAGAGATATTTTAGGTGTCAACTGAATGGATTCCAGAATTGAATCACAGAGTATGAAGGAAATTTGTTGCAGCTTATGTACACAAAAAACCCAGAGCTGGGCTACCATAAGAACCTCTGTGTCAATAGTTGCTTCTGAATAGTTGCTTTGAAAGCTCTCACCTATGCTCTTTGAAATACTTTTCGATAGCAATCAAATAGCTGGCAGTAACTGTCAGCATGTAAAATCCTGCTTCAGGTCACATTGTTTCCATGTGTGATATTATTCAGAAAAAGTCTGTTTGGGCATCATTTCTAAAATGGTATTAGTAAGCCTATAAAGAGTTTTATCACTGTCTGGTATTAGAAATGCAAGGTCGCATTCTTGTTGGTTGAATGTGCAGGATTAATAATTTCAGTTCACTGCATATTTTCTGAGGATCATGTTCCTCATCTTAATCAGTGTCAAGTTTCTATAGCAACTAGCATTTAAGAGCGAGAGATGATAATGCGTGTTGTGATCACTGGTAGCCACTAAGAGTAATGGAGAAAATGTTTGAAAATAGATGTCCAAGTATTTTCACATGTACCTTCTTCCATCTCTTAAAGAACTTGTATTGAGACCTGTGGATAGCGTAAGATCATATTAGTGTATATTCATTTAACTAGACATCAAATAATGTTCTTATTTAAATTGGTCATAGTTTGTTTCCCAAACATTGAGCAAAGAAGGATGCAATAAGCACAGTCATTTGTGGGTTTGTCTTTGATCAGTGTGTATATAGCATAATCAATGTAATTTAATGTGTTAACAGAGATATAAAAAACTTGGTGAAACCCTGTTGCTTTAATCACTTGTGTAGTCCAGGAGGAAGAGGTAGGTTCTGGTAACAGCACAAAGATGCAGAGACCACTGCAAAGCACAGGAGGCAAGTGCACTAAAATCTTTGGAAGGTTTCCATGAGTGTATGAGCATGTAGAAGCTTGGCATGCTAAAGTCGCTGGGAGGTTTTCATAAGCAGGTTTGGTTTGTAGTCTATGACACACAGAAACGTTGGGATAACAGTTTTTGTGACAGACGTATTTAAAACCAGTATTTTATACTAGCACACCTTTCTAAAAATATCCAAACACATATGGCTGAAGAATGTAGTTGGTATTTTATTCATTCATGTATTATTATCAATATGACTTTGAAATCAGTTATTCATTAGTTGAAAGTTTCAAAACGACTATTTTCTTGATTCTGTGAGTATTAAAGGGACACTGTCATTTTCCACGTGCATATGTCCTGACAAAATCTAGTGTGGCAGATGGAAGTTTTTCCCTTAGTTTGAGTAGACCATCTCAGCATTATGATGCATTTTCTCTTTTTTACTTTAGCACTGAAGTGCTGCATATTGGGGAGGTGGTAAGTCCCATCTGGAAACACATCGTAAATTATTAGTGGTGAAGACATGGCACTTCACTTCGTCTAAGAAAAGTAAACCTAATTCATTTACTCATGGTAATAGCAAGTATCTGTTTCTACCCTGAGATTCTTAAGACTGTAATAAACTTTACATAAAGATTGTAATTAAATTGTAATTATGGGTGATTACTTTATTGTCCATAGAGCAGTCATATTGATCATGCTGTTAGATGTGTGTGTTTGTATAAGTCTGTGTTTTGTAAATATCTTTCCTGTGACCTTATCCAGATCCTGTGGGCACCTCTTTCAATAACTCTCTTTTGAAGTGATTTTATGCACCTGAAGAAATACCTTGTTGCACACCTCTGAACTAAAATAGCAAAATTTTTGCTAGACATGCATGAAATTGCATGAAATTTAAACATTTATGACCTTGTTTCTTGGCTGCTATTGCTGCATAGATTGGGAAAATTAAACAGGATTCAGCTGGGTCCACATAGCTGCCCTCATGAGAGGAGATGGATGGACAAATGGGATTTATCCATCATCCCTGCTTCTTCCTAGTCAAGTGGAGGATTTGGAGCAAAAGAAGGGAGAAACCTGAATAGTGAACAAGTTGGAACTGAGGCCTGCCTTAGCAGTTGCAGCAGTTAATTTACCTTGGGAGCAGAGATGTCACTGGCAGAGGCCGTTTTTCAGTGGAGAGCGTTGTCTTCTCTGGTGACTTGTTCCAGCCCTGCCTGTTTTATCTTCATTCCCTCTCCCCTTCTTTCCATTTAGCTAGTCCTTTCTGAACGCAAATCACACTTGTATACCTGGGTGGGTATAGCTGAAATCTGCATCCCATTGTGTTGTTTACTTTGCTTAATAGTTATATTCCTCTACTTCAAGCTTACTCTAAGCTGTTTAGGGCAGCAGCTATCATTGAGTGGACTTCCTGGAACAAATAAGGAACAGAAGCTTCCCTCTGTGATTGCCATATGCTTGTAGCCATGTAGCAGGGAAGTAGCTCTACTGTGCATGTCTAGCTCGAATCTATGTGACTGCTGCATGCAACCTGGCTACTGTCTTTCTATAGTGCTTGAAACAACAAGGTCCAAAGTTTTGCTTGGCATTTGCTATAATTGTATTGAAAGAAGTGTCTCCCTCAGGCTTGGAGGAGTATTTAACTCTTAATAAGATTCTGTCAGTAAGATAGGTTAAGGAATACATTATTTTAACATAAAAATTCTAGCTCGATGTTGTCTAAATGGTGAGGTAAATGTTGTCTAAATATGGAGCACATTTCCAGATAAAGCCATGCCATCTTGTAGCAGTGTAAGATTGGGCATTGAAAATGAGGATGTAAAGTTTGAGCTCTAGTTTTAACTGATGGGTGCAACCTAATATTTTTTGGAGATGTAACCAAATTATATTTAGTATTGATTCTGAGTCTGATCCTGTTGCCCTCATGCATGTGTGTAGTCCTGCTCATTTCAAATACGTGCAAGCTTTGCTTGTTCAATTAAGATGCTACAAGCCCGTTCTGAATTTCCTTGATTCATTTGCTTGGCCAGGCTTTATTTGAAGTCCTAAACCATTTTTTTCCCACCGTATATATTTTAATTACTTATGTCATATTTTAAATTTAATGAAGTATCTGACAATGCCTGCATTCATAGCAGGCGCATGATACTTCTCCATTAGACACATGTATCACCCAAATAAAGGTGGAGATGAACCTTTTCCTAATAAGTTTTAAGTTGCTGTAAGAGGAGAAACAGATAATAAAATTTACGCTTGTATTAAATTTGTACTTGTAAGCTATAAGAGGAGAAAGTTCAATACAAGTGTCTAGCTGAACCTCGCAGATTATGCTCCAGTTAATTTTTTATTTTAGGTAGGAATTCACCCTTTTAATTTTATTTTGTTTTGTGTAGTGGTGTCTAGAGGAAACATAGTGAACAGAAAAAAAATAAGAGCATTAGGCCACTTGGTGGTGTAATATGCAAAGGAAAATGAATCTGTCACGTTCAAGTGAAGGAACTGTACATAACAGACCATTTTTATTTGCTTATTATCTGATTAAACATTACCATGAACAGTTACTTTTTAAAGACCTTTAATTTCAAGCAGGTAGTCAGGTACATTTTGTAGGATAAATTCTGGTTTTAGCTCAGCTGTTACTGAAGGTGTTTGTGTTCAAGCTGTTAATGGTCTGTTAGTTGGTTCAGAAATCCTGAACCAGTTCACAGTGGAAAATCTGTAATTTAAAAATGGAGAGGGGCACATGGAATCTGCAGCCCCCTGTGTGTGACTTTAGTAACAGCTTGGGTTTTCATCTGCTAGAGTCTGGCGTCCCTCACATTCGCAACAGGTGCAGCAGCTTCTCCTCAACTCTTTGTATTTTATACACATGACTGAGAAGCTTGGGAGAAGCTGTGGCATTGCAGTGCTTTGGGAGATATCTTGAACTGCACAAGCTGTGGCAAGAAAGCAGGGGTAATAGGCGCCAACGGTCTAGCATGCTCTCCTGCAAATGCATACACCTGCCAAAGATCCACCTGAGTTTGCATAATGATACTGAAACACATATACACTTGTGCAGTGAATGCCAAAAGGGAGGGTAACGTATGGAAGATCAGGTTGGTGGGGCCCATTTATTTTTCTCCATGCAATAAGAAGAATGAAAGGTCCATCGCCTTTTAGTTCAAACTTGTTTTAGGCAGGTACAAAATGTTTGAGCTCAGCAGGATGCCACAGGGTCTGCAGAGCAGTGTGTGCAGAGACAAAAATTTATACTGTATGCACTGGTGTTCATGTCAAGGGAGAAAAGTGAGGATAAAAGAGTCAGTATAATGCTGCTCTGCAAATTCTAGCAGAACTAAATGTTTTCCATGCTAAGTGGGGCCTGGTAAGGAATGTCAGTTTTAGTCAAACTATTATTCTGAAATGGTAATCAGAATTTTCTTTTCGGGGGGAAAGAAAAAATGAGGGAAAAAAGAGGAAGTTTCCATTCCTGTTTGACAGAAACATCAAAATAACAGTTAAGTTTCATTTTCAGATTGAGGAAGGAAAAAATAAAGATGTTTTGACTGGTATTTGGCTTGAGTTTGGTTTGGCTTTTTAGCCTACAGCCTAGAAATGAAGTAAAACTTAAGAACAACTTAAGCCTGGGCTGTTCAGATTAAACTGAAGATATGATTTAGCCTTGTCCTTGATGATTGTACAAAATTGAGCTACTAAAAGAAGTAGCAGGTACTTGCTAATTTTAAGAACAAGTGACCAGGGTAATATCTGAGTGGGTACTAACCTACTGGGGCCTTGGCTTAGGTGAATTTATCTATATCATATGATTATGTTCCTCTGTCAATCCAGAATGTATAGTTGAAGTGAGAACTTCACATGTTGACTGTAAGAGCTGTAAGGAGGGGCTTACTCTTTAAATCGGTATGGAGCGTACTCCTTTGCTTCAGAAGGCAGACAACATCAGTGATGGTTGATCTGTGCTATTGTGCTTGTTGGTGTGGGTGATGACATCCTGGATCATGTTCTCCTGGGATACCTTCAGCACTCCACGGATTTTTACATAAATTAGACCGGAAATATTTTTGACTTTCCCATGACAAGCCAGGTGGCAGATAATTGATCTCCTTATGTTGTACATATTATCTCCTGAAACTTCCAGGTGGTACTGATGACCAAAGATGTGTTGTGGATGGGAAACACACAATTTGTAGCATACTTCTATAGCTCCTGTGATATCCTCCACAATTTTGTTCTCTTGAGTGAAAGCTTGGAGGAGGGCAGCATAAGCAGAGTGTACTGTAAGGTTGCTTGACCCTTTAGATTGCTGATTATATATAACCAAAATAATACTATTTCAATATCCAAATATGAAGGACCTGTTGCAGGCTATGAATCTCTTAGAAATTACTACTTAGAAATTACTAGTATGTAGAAATTACTAAGAACTTTTGGTTTAAACTTCTGCTTTTTTTTATTCTGAACCCCCTCAGTAGAATACAGATTCTTTAGAAGAGATTGGCTGGGATCAGAAAGTTGACAGCTGCAGAAAGGAAATGAAATTAAATGAAAACTATGAGAGATTTGTCTGGCTAGGCTGATTTACTAGAACTCTGCACCGATTTTAGTTCTTCCAATGTCTTTGTGAATAACTAGCCTGATGTGGAATGAGAGGGGAGATGGATGCAATCTGTGGGGAGGAACATGGCTCCACTGTACTCTTATTATGCTTCTCTTTATTGTGCTGCTCTTCTATTGAGAGGGCTTGCTGAAAAAAATGTACGAAATGACAACTACATGATCAATTTTTTTATCACCTTTAAAGAAAAAAATGACTCATTTGCTCAAGGGAGTGGGGGAAGGATTTTAAGGATTTAGGCATGTAACTGTTCAGATGAAGTCTGTTTGATTAGGCCTAAATTCCTTATGTCATTGCTCATTAATGTTGTTGTACCAAGTGTTTATGCATGAGTGTCCGAGAAGAACTGGATGTGATCAATTCAAAATGGCCTTGTCAGACTGCATGAAGAATTCACTCCGAGATATATATGGAAATGCATGCTTTATGATTTATTCTGACAGGGTATTCACATTGCTGCTTTAAGTATTTCTCTGAATCTTTTCACAGTAGATGATCAATTAGTGCTTTACTTCTTTCTATTAATTCAAAATATGAAAACAATCAATATGGCCACTTCTCATAGGATTTTTATGTGTGCTATGAAATGAAATCAGTCAGATCAGTGATCTGTCTGGTTCTGTTGCCAACACGTTCTTAGGAGATCTGCCTCTTGTTGCAGTGATTTCTTTGTTTCCCCCTCTAGTAGAAGGTTAACTGAATTACAGCACTCCGTAGGCCCTGGGGCAAGAATCAGATTCTGATCTTGGAATTGGAATGGACTTTTTGTGTAGGTTTTTGTAAACGCTTCTTTCCCTTCTGCAGTCTTCTTGTCTCCAAAGGAGACTACTAATTCTAAAAATTGCTTATCTTAACAGGTTACATAGAGTTGCATTAGGCAACTTAAATGTGTGGTGGCATGGTTATGTCCTGATGTTACATCCTGATGTTGAACATTTATTTCTCTGAAGGACTTTGTCTTGCATGCTGAAGTTGGAATGATCCAATATTATTTGACATTTTAAGCTCATGTTTTGGTTTTCACCCTGTCTTATGGCAGGTGGATCCACAGGCTGATTGGGCAAGAAGGTGTTTTCTTTTATCAGTGTTTTAAATTTTCTGTCCTTCATTTCATTCACATGCCCTTGTTCTTCCATACAGAAAAGCATGAATTTCAGTCATAGTTACCCTCATGCCAAATTTTCTTGGAAAACCAAAACTGATTGTGTTTGACCTTATAGCAAGCTAGCCAGTATTTTTGCCCTAAAACAATAGTATATTGAGTCATATAATTTCTTGCCTTCAGTGTTTTTTGATTTTGTTTTGTTTTGTTTTGTTTTTTTTTAAAGGAGCAATTTTTCATCTTTGTTGATGCAGGGTAAAAGTTGAAAATGTGTATTCCAGAGAGTAAATTAACATAAAATGGAAGTATGCAACTTATATTTGTTTTAAGGTAATATTCTCGTGGAAAGAGCCTAACTTGTGACATTTTGAATGCTTGGTGTAGCTATTTTTTTCTCTTAAACCTTGTCTTTATTGAAAGATCTGAATGTTAGAGGTATTTCTAAATGTAGCTCCTGATCTCAAGCTACTCCTAAGTACTGTTGCCAACGATATACATAGGAAGCAGTTCAGGAAGAAGTTTTAATCATACATTAGATGGCACTTTCAGACTCCTTCCTGGACCAGCAATATTGCTGGAAATGTTTGTTTCAGGTAATCTACAAGGGGGTGTTGCAAATGTTTTTCTGCTTTTTATAGAACCTGTTGCTCATTTTGCAAGTGGATGCTAGATAAAAAGGGCAATGCAACTTCAGAAAAATAATTTAACATTTTTGCTTGATTTAATTGGAGGCATAAATATAAGAGTCATACTTACTCAGCTGAAACCTTATATTTATTGTTACCTACCAGAATTCTTGCTTTATAGTACAGAGCAATACTTCACAGTTGCCAAGTTTCACTGGAGATGAAGTGATAATCTCTGGCTGTAAATTGTAAATTGCTTTGGGATAAAAGGTACTGCAAAAATGTAAATTGTTACCTTATTAAATGCAAGTGTAGCATAACATGGTTTTCAAATTACTAATGAGTATTTTTGTTGCAAGTCTGATGGCTTTTTTAAGATAAAATAGCACTGGGTTTGTTTAATCATCCTAAAAGGTTCTTATCTAGCACATTGTAATACTTATTTTTATTGCTATAAACAAACATTATTTGGAAGAATTGCAGAATAAAATAAGATAAAGTTTACAGTGTTTTTATTAGTCTCAATGTTTTGATTACCAATCAGGTTGCTTATTTTTCTGTTTAAATTAAAATCAATATTTTATTATAATACTTACTAAAATACATTTTTTGTCTTGTTGCTGTTTGTAACAACACACAGAAGTCAAAATGTCATAGAATCTATTCTGGATGTGCAAAATGATTAAAGATGTTAACATCAAAAACACTGTGAATGAGAAGATCGTTTGGGGGATATTTAACTGAAGTACTGATGAATACCATTTAAGATATGTCTGTATCATTTGTATTACTTCAGTTCTTCCCCCCATTTATATGCTTGGCTGTTAGTAGAGTGAAGGAACAAAAATCAATGAGACTATAATTTAAATGAGTGTTTTCATCAGTAGGCTGCAAGATCATAAAATTCTTATCAATCTAATTGTGGTTGTTAGGAAGTGCTAGGGTCTCAGTTCTACCTGACTAAATTTACCACTCATTTGAGCAACCATAAGAATACAAATACATGTTTACATACCAACAACTGAAACTTGACAGGTAATATGCTTAAAATGATTTTGTTTCACAAACTTACTTTATCCAGGGAAGAAATGGAGGAAAATAGCAAGGTTTTAAGTAGAAATTGCTTAGGAAGAAGGACCATAGCTAAGCATGTCCTTGTATGTGGAGCAAACAGGGGAAGAAACTCCCAGGTAACTGGAAGTTGTGAAGTTCTGTTACAGTTGTGAGAAAACCAGCAAGCAAAGCTTGATGAGAAAGGATAAGACAAAGTAGCAAAAAATCGATTAAGGCTTAAATAATGATACAAGAGGTATTCCCACAGCATGTAAAATCTAATTTTTGTTGGACACTGAACAGCAGGTGCAACATTGTTTCATTTTGTGCTGAACTACACTTCATTCATAATATGTACTTACATATTTTTAAGAATACTAAATGATATATATAAATGATGAGAGTTTTATGCATGTGCATTTTAGCAAGTCTAATTTCACTCTCAGAGCACGTTCACATCAGGTAAACACTGTCATTCCATGTTTTGATTTGATTTATTATTATTCTGACATAATTCATGGTGTAAAACATGGGAAGGGAATAATGCTGGTACAGCAATAAGCAATATGGTGAAAACTGAAGCTACATTTTCCAGAGGTGTATTGCTCATGGCTGAAACCTCATGGCCAAAAAGGAACAGAAATCAGTAACTTTGCACTTGGCGTGAGTACACATAGATGACTAAAGTTGAAGGGCTATTAAGTATCTATAAATATCTGTACCAAAATGAAGTTGTGTTTGTGTCCTGTATTGGTACATCTAAGGCAGCAATGAAGATAGAAATGATGTGGGCACTATTGACCTGTGGTCTGCAGAATTTTTTGTTGGTCTGTGTTGCAGTCATGTCTTTATTTTGCTGTATCACCATAGTAACAGTAGGAGCCACTCTACCTAAGATTTACAACAGGTTCTATTTTAACAGCTTCCTACCTCATCCGCTGATGGTCAGCTACAAACTGGCACGTTGCTTTGGGGATAAACAGTGAAGGAGTGCAGACAAAATTAATAATATTTAATTTAGATCCTCTACCCCCAGCTGAAGATAGCAGTTAAGCATGACTTTTAAGAGTCAGGGTTCAGAATTCAAAAGTAGAATTGTACATGCAACGTTGGCTATGATGTTTGCTGTTTTTTTCTTGGGGCAGGAGAAGAAAGGAGAGTGTACAATTTTGCTGTGCAATTTTGGAGATTTCTTACATGGAATTCTTAATGCTTTCCATGTACTGGAATATTTAATGATGTTTCCTACATAAGTAAATACTGTTTAGGTATTTTAATTCATATTTTTGTATGCTATACAATAAAATTAAGTTAGTGTTTATGCAGTAGTCCATTAAGATTCTGCATATTTAATCAAATTTGTCAAGGAGTGGTGAAATGAAGACTTATGGTCAGAGCAAAGGGGCAGAGGCCCGGTATGGATAGGGAGCCAGGGTGGACTAGAGCACCTCTAATTACAGAGGTTGGTTTAATCACACATTATATAGTGGGGCCGCAGGTCTGTTGAGAAAAGACAATTCAAGGAGAGGTATAGTCTGACCCCAAATCTCACATAAACCTTTAGTTACACTGATTTTTTCCTCCCTCTAATCTCATGAACTCTTTATTTTATAACTAGTATTACACCATGTTTCCTCTTCACTGTTTTTGTTTTCTGTCATCTCTTGCTGAGTATGTTAATTTATTCTAGATTGTTTCTCAGTACATGATCTTGAAAGACTTCTAACACTAAATATAAACAAAAAGTAAAAGCCTGTTCTATTAAATGATAATATCTGCTAAAAACTGAAGGATGTGAAGTAGAATAGCTTTATTCTAGTTGTTTTTAAATTATTTTTTGCTTTTACTACAGTTTCCCACTTGGGCAAATAGTGTGTTCAGGAGAGCTACAGAAAAAAATGCTCAGTACATAAATCACCATTTCTTGGTTTATCCTGTTCTTTGGATGTGTAAAGATTACATATGGCTCTGGTCTTTAAAACTAACATGCAGATGTTCTACAGCTGCTTGTTGATGCTTGACTCAATGGTGCCTGAACACCTTCCTACCTGCCTGGAGGTGTCATGGTGTATTTCACTGAAGTGATTAAAATAAGCATTATTTTGTGAAAAAAGGTGTAATGCATGAAGTGAGTCTGAGCATTTATTAAGGATGAAGATAACATGAAGCAAACAGCTTTCTCAAAAGGGAGACAATATTTATTTACCTTAGGCTCTTGTGGTCTTATCAATATCTCTGTAATGTTAAAGCATTTCACAAAAATACAGCACTTCTTTAGCACAATGACATATTTAGCAGTCTCCCCAGGCTGTTTCAGACTTTCATTAGAACTGTATCATTCTATCAAGGATGCTTATTTATACACCTTCACAAACTGATTTAAAAAAACAGAGTGGTTGTTTTTCTAGGGTAAATTTGGAATTGAAATCCAGATGACAGTGCCGATATTTTCAGCTGGTTTTCACATGTGAATAGTTGACTTGAATGTCCTTCAAGTACATTTAATTTTATAGTGAAGGAGTTGCATGGGCTATTCTTGACTACAGACAACATTTTTTGCTTTAATTATTTTGCAGCTATTCACTGACAAAGTTCTGCATGTTTTGCTGTATAAACCAGCTAGATATCTGGAGCCTGTATAATGAAAGGGAAAAAGCATATGGCTTAACCGGGCTAGGGTGTGCTCCTGTCTAATTCAGCGAAATTGGGAAGTAAGATTATAAATGTGATGACTTCTCTTAGCCAACAGGCAGCTAATTAAATAATAAACTTTTCAGTTAAATGCATGATTCTTCACACCTTGAAATAAGGTCAGACTTCTGATAGGCTTTGTTAATAGATTTAGAAACAGATTGTAACATGCATTGACCATAGACTTTATGTTATTTTCTTTAAACCAAGAAAGCTTATTCTGTGAATGTAAGGCACTTTGCAGCCAGGATGAGCTTCTGTTTTTGTAATACCACTATCTTGGCTGCCCTGTAAGAGAACTGAGAGCAGGTTTTACAATGGATAAAAATATTTGAGTTCTTATGTAAGGCTTGGTAGTTGGGGATTTCACAGCCCACACTGACATGTTCTAGAGATCAGAAGTTGATAGTAGTATTTGCTGATCAGCAAGAGAGAAAAGCAAAATAGCCTGGGCCACTGTTTCTTCTCAGGAATGCTATAGTTCATAAACAGTTAAATGCTGCCTCCTTGGAATAATTTAGCTTAGCCCACAAGAGGAAAAAGACTATTTTACAGTTATCTGTTAGCAAAACTCCTGGGGTATTTTAGCCAAAATTCATTCAAAACTCAATTTTGTTCTAGAAATCAAGTTACTTTAGGATTACTTCAGTGCAAACAACAGAAGAATTTGAGCTGTCTGTTGGCTTTCATTATAAATAATTCTAAGTTCTGTTCCGTAGCCTTCATTTGCCACTGACTGATGCAGAGCTTCAGCTACTGAAAGTTCACAAGAAATAAGATGAACATGTATTTTGTATCAGCTGTGAAAATACGCCGTTGAGTGACACCTATGCAATCAGTAAGTCAACAGAGCAGAATCAAGCTTATTGTTTACTTCACAAGGAAGGCCAAAACTGAAGCACTGCAGCCACGATTCTGAATGATTTGTACTGTTCACTACCACATCCATCTGCATAAGCAGGCTTCCTTGCAGAATTTAGATGAAATGAAATGCCTCCTCTTTGGCTTTATTAATGTCATTTATTTTTAATAGAGGGGAAAATTGAAATAAGTTCTTTATGTGAAGTCTGTTGAGAAAAGGAATCTGGGGAAAAAAAACTTAGAAGTTAATTTTTTTTTATCTTGAAATCTTGTGCTTAGTAAGTGTTTAAAAATTTCTGGCAGTCCTGTTAGTAAAAATAATTATTCACAGCCTTCTGGGTGTTGTGGATCTTTTCATTTTATATGTTCAAAAGAAAGGGGGATTCTTTCAAATCCTCAAATGTACAAAAGTACATTAATTTCATTTTCATCACATTTCTTCATTGCATTAGATTTGCATGGATTTTTAACCCAGAGATTTAGCAGTAGTGTGGGAAGGCAGGCTTTTTTTTTGCCTTTTTTTTTTTTTTTTTCCAGGAGGGCATTTTGGGTCATTTTAGATGAAAGAAACTTCAGTTCATGCTATTATGTTGGTTTCCTGGTTACAGTTCAGTTTTGATTCCTCTTCTAGAGGACACACGAAAGGGAAAAATGTTGGCAACTATATTGGACCTCTGGCTTGTGTTCCTTTTTAATTTTAGCACAGATTGTAGTTAATACTTTTGAATAACATCAGCCTTCCTTCTCAGGTTAGTCCCACGGATTATCTTTTTGGTGGAAGGATATTTATTAATGGGGACTGCTTATGTAGAACTCTGCTGGTCAGTGTAAGTAGAAGTGATGGATCTTGCTTATTTGACCAGGGGAATATGGCTCCCTAAGAATACAGAAGACTCGCACAGTTTAACTAAATGCAAGATAACACTGCAGTTTACAAGAACAGTTCCAGACACTCCAAGCCCTGCATGTTTCAGAGGCTATAAGGATGTCCACCAAACAAGGATTTTGCTGATGAGGCCATTGTTTAGGGCTCAATGTAATGTAAGGGCACAGCAGGGAAGGTTGGGCAGTGTTTGCATGGAAGGGGAGTTCTAGATAGCTCTGCTGCTAGTGCGTAGTCCCTAAAATATCTGAATTATTAGAGTGAGCATATTATATCTTTTGGATAAAAGAATTTTCCTGAAGAAAAATGCTAAAGTGACCTCTCAGTGTGAATTCAGTGTTACATCTACTCTAGGTGCAATGATGAATCACATTGCTCTTTTTTAATAAATTATGTAAATATATTAGAACACATAGATTGTTGGCCATTTACATGGGTGCTTAGGAAGAACATCTTCCAAAACAGAGATGTAGAAATTTCTGGTGTCCGTAGCAAATTTGGTTGTATTCTTCCTCCCCTATTTATTTTTAGCCAAATGTAGATTTATGTTTCACTGTCCTTTACTAATCACGCAACCACTTGCTGAACGTTTTACGATGGGTCTGTTTCTCTGGGAGTGACTGGTACACTGAGTATTCTTGATGACAACTGGTACTTCATAAATGCAGGATATTAATAGCATAAGAGCTTTATTACTTGATGTTTAGAGTTTTACAGGTTGTTTCTGTTAAGAGAAGAAATTTTTATGTGGAAAGACACATAAAAGCAGTTCCTTATTCACAGACAATACATATAGTACTGCTTATCTAAACATGGTTGGGATCAAATGGCAGCAAATAATTTCTTGTCTTATAGTTGCTAGTCCTTTGTTTTAGAAAGTGCACTTGCTCTTTTGCTTTCTCTCTCAGCTTTCTCTCAGGGATGTATTACCATGCCTTTCTTCCTCTGTACTTGACTTCCCTGCCGCCTACTTTTTTTTTTGCCTCTGGCCGCCTCAAGTTGCCTTTATATAGTTGCATGTGAGTCTGCCAAAAATCTTCGGGCTGATTTTAGCATTCAAACGTGAAGGAAAACCTCAGTCCACCTGGCCCAACTTCTAGAACTTTAGGGTTGCAGAAACTGCATTGGGAATGGTGGCTGCCTTATTCAGTTGTCACCATGAAAAAATGGCCATTAAACTGCTCTCATAATGGCACGTGGCTACTGTACCTGCTAGCCTGAAGGGAATTTAGAAGACTACCAGTAGGTCAAAACCCCATTCCTAGGGAGGTGCCTGATCTTCAGTATAACATTTTAGTCATTAAGCCATTGAAGAGCTTGAATGCATGCCTATTTCATGCACCTAAAGACCTTGGAAAGGCAATTAGAAGGCTTTTGTGTATAGCTTATACCACTTGAATGTCAGTGTTGTGCTACCTCCTTTTTGACTCATTTTATTTGAACATATTATTCAGCATTTAGGTCAGCATTGGTTTTCCAGCAATACTGCATAGAATTGAGATTTGGATATAAATGCAAGGATATCTGACATGATTTCAGATCTGATAATATAGGAACTACTGCTTCTATGTGGAATTGAAGTTCCATATTTCATTGTCTTAGTTCCACAATCAGATACACGTTTGCTTAACAGTAGGGAGAATCTACTTGGTGAATCTATATCCATATTGATTACACAGACAAAACACTGCCACCATCGTCTAGAATAAACAACTTCTTACACTTTGGGATTATCAGACTGATATTAGCAGCTTGTTGGATTTCATGTTCATGTGACAACTGTTACTGCTTTTTTATGGATTTTGATAGTCTTAGACCTAATTTTTTTGTTTCGATTAACATTAGAATGTAACACATTAAAAGGTTGTCCGTCTGATATGTACTCTGGTGGCTGCTTTGTTGCTGCAGAGGTCAAGGCTTCATTGTGCTAGGTGTTATAGCTACCTACTGAAAGATGGTCCTTATCCAAAATATCTTGCCATCTAAATACAAACCAGAATGGAGCTACAACTTTTTATATTTTGGTGATGTTATGGCTCACAATATTTTCCTGTACCTTTATCTAATCATATTTTCAGTGACTCAAAATGTGATTTACATCAGCTCCCATTAGGAAGCTAAAGCTTTTAAGACTTAGGAAAATTTTCCATCTCACAGTTTCATTTGTTCATAGATTTGTATTTGTGTCATCTATTATGTGTCTGGATTAAAAATAAATGAAACACAAAGAGCAGATAGGACCTGTAGTGCTGCATGGGGTTGCTGTTGTGTTTATGTGCAGTAACACAGGTGCTTTCAGGGACCACCAATTCACTGTGACTGTCACTGTGCTCAACAGATGTAGTATTTCTGAGAAGCATTGAATATGTTAATTTTGTGTTTATACAGCTTAAAGAGTTCAGGGTAATGGGAAAGAATATTGTTGAAGTAGATGGTATCTGGGAATAGAGAAAACAAGAGATTGCTAGGATTGAGCTGTAATTCTGATGTTGTTACAGTGTTTACCACCCAATGACTAGGTGTCTCCTTTCTTAGATGATTATGGGGGGGAAAAATTGTGTCAGTGTTTTAGTTACATTGTTTATATTCTTTTAGAATGACATATGTCAGCCTTTCTTTAAAGGTGATTCTTCTGATGTAACTTGAAACTTTATTTTAATTATTTAAGTATTTTGGGCTTTTTGTTGAAGTTTATTCTCTCTTCCCAGTGCTAATTAATTATTCTTTTCTCCTAGATATTATATGGTGCATGGTGAAGCACTCTTTGAAAGATTATTTGATGTACTGAAGGACAGATGAAGGTCTAATGAGATATGAATATATGATGATAGGACAGTGTTACAATTCAGATAAACATAATGGGTGGTTTAACTTATGTGAGAGGTAAATATGTGATAGAAAGTTCTCATTTATATCTTTACTATCATATAAGCTAGTGTAAAATGCTCTTTTTTAAAAGAGTGAGTAATTTTGACTAAATAAGTGGAAACTATGTGCATAGTCAGTAATTGCCATTCTCATCATAGCAGCAAAGTAAAAATATGTAGTATTACTTTGGGGATGCTATTTTGGATGAAAGAATGCTGTGTTTCAAGGCTAGTGGAAAGTATGATTAATGCTTTAGAAATGAAGTATTTTGGATGTTTTTATGTGTGGACTTAACTGCCATACCACTACAAAGACTTAGTTCTGGGTTGTAAATGAGCTTGAGCCCTACAGTTCCTTGTATGAGATGTTTAAAGGTCATGTCCCTTTTAGGAGTTTTATTTCTAAAAGTAATGGAGCAGAAATAGCTTCCTATTTGAAATCTTTCTAGCAGAGGCAAATGTTGAATGCAAATTCAGTTGGGTTCCTTAGCAGTTCTGTTTTTACTGACACAGTTTGTTCTGGGGTACTTGCCTGTTTTCTTCACAGTATGTGTCCCATATAGTTGCTTGTTTACAACTGCTACCCCAGCTACTTACAAGCAGGTGGCTGTTTACAGCTGATGTGAAGAAATGACAAATGAAGTTGCAGTTTGAAACAGTGGCCTTTTATCAAGTGGTCTGCTAGTTTCTGAGTTTCTTCTCTTTGGTCCTGTGATAGTGAAAAATAGTTTGAACTACATTGATTATATAGATTGTATTTCTGGGAGAATGATGATGGAATCATTGAATGACATCAACCTTCTATCCAAAAGGAAGAGTCACTCTTTGAGCTAGTTTGTACTGGAAGGCTTATAGTGCAGCAAGGATCTGATGAAGTCAGAATGAGACAATGCAGAGATACAAGATTTGCAACCCAAAAGCACAAGAAAGAAAAAGAAAAATCATGATGCTGTCATTATCAGAAATTGAATGAAAGAAGTGGTTAAATTGGAGGGTTTCATGAGAGGAAGCAAGAACAGGAATAAGGTCAGGAATGGAAGACCAGCAGAGCATGACTTTGGAATGGAAGCAAGACCATACTTCTTAACTACCTGGGATGAAGTGGTGCAGGAAGTAGACTTGTTCATTCCTTGTTCTTAGTAATTTTTTCTCTGAAAAGTTGTTATGAATAACATATGAATTTGTCAAGTACACAATTTGTTTGGAGAGATTGCAGTGATATTTCACAGCAATATCTTCCCATTTTATCAAATTTTAAAAATCATGTTTAATTCATATGCTGAAAATTATGTGGGTAGCAACTGAAAGAAATATTCCTTGAAAGATGCAAGGCATTCCGGGTACCAGATGAGAACAGTGGCCTATAGAAATATCTTTTTTTCCTGTGAAAGATGTTGGAAATCTTCACCACAGTGAAGTTGTTCAAAGTCACAGTTTATAAAGCTATTGTTTGCAATGCAAATATGGAAACCAACCTTGTCATTTTTCACTCATGTTCTGCTCCGCAGCCTAGAATCCAGGAGAGCTTTGGAAACCCATAGCTGGCATTGTAATGGTGTATGGCTTTACCGCAGTGTGAATTCCTTTTAATGTCAGTTTCTCTATGGGGGATTAGCCACCACAGATGTCACAGATCCTGGGAATATCTTCCATGATAAAAAAAGGAAAGCTGGCATCTCAACTGTCATTTAATAATCTACAGACTCGTTAATTTATGTGTTTTATGATATTTGATACCTATAGATACAACAAACCTGTTCTTCAAGTGTTTGCTGGTTTGATTGCAAAATGTGTATTAATTTATGTTCTTGTAGAACAGTTAGATTATAAAATGCCATGTTGTCTTTGCTTTGAATCTTTTAACATACCAGTGGATAAATCAGGAGTGCTGATCTTCGCATTATATACGTCTTAAAGCAAGCCTCTTTGACTAATAACTTCTCCCCTCCTTTTCTCTCTCTCTCCTCCCTGTGTAATGTTAGTCTAAAATGCTGATTAAGGTCAAAACAAGTTTATGCCAGTTAAAAACAGACATATGGAAAGTTCCAGCTCTGAGCCCCATAAGCTATGAGGGAGGAATTTATAGCCTCGCAATGCTCCCAGCACTTCTCTTTAATTAACTACTCTAAGCATCCTAAAATTCTCAACAACAATCTGCCTGACAACAGGGAGCCCTCTAGATCTGTATATAGTAGTAATCACCCTGCCCAACAGTATTCTATATAGATGAGTATATCAGGTGTTCTGTGACCTCCCAGCAAACTGTTACACTTCTTGGTCTGCATTGAAGATGTGAAAAATAAGTTGGTTCAATTGTTTTGCTCTTATTTAAAGAAAGCATATCCTAAGTTCTGCTTTACTAATTTTACTTGTAAAAGCATGTTTGTTTCTTTGTTTTTAAGAAGTAGCCAAAAAGACAGAATTCCACAATGCTTTTAAGCATGTAATCACATGTATTTCTCTTGTAAGTACTGTTGTTCTTTTATATGGAGTTTTCATTTGCTTCCTTCAAAATAAGAACACTTAGCTGTCCTCTGGAGGAAAAAAAAAAAAGAGACAAGTATGTCAGTATTTAATCCTTTTGAAAAGGAGGTCCTCAAGATCTGTATTCCAATAGTGATCTGAAAAGTAAATGAGCCTACCTCATTATTTCTTGCTTACACACCAGAAGAGCTATCTCAGTAGCTCTTCTAGCCACAGGATGACACAGGGATAACCCATGCTTATTAGGTTATCTGCTACCTGTTATGACCCTAAGGTTCTTTTCAGAGTTACTGCTTTCCACAATACTTCATCCTATAAATATGACCACCTATATTTGTTCACAGATACATGATCTCACATTTGGCTTTCTGTATATCTGTCCTGTATATCTGTAGGATATAAATGACCTATTCTTGCTGTGATTCAGCTCTCCATCAATCATTACCTGCAAACTTTATCAATATTTATATGTTTTCTTCTTTGTCACTGTTGAAGACATGAAACACCACTGACCACAGATTCATCTTGTCTTAATTATGATTCAATTTTTAATTCATTTATGTTTGCCTGTTTTTTTCTTACTAATTATTAATTGAAATTAAGAGCAGTTACTCATCAAATATCTTACAGCAGTGGAAGTGCATTATGTCTGTACATCCCACCTTCATCAACCAAACTTGTTATTTCATATAAGAAAGAGATTAAGTGAATCTGATGTAACCTTTATGACTTCTTCCAAGCTGCCTTGTGATTAGGAGATATGTATGCCCTGTAAACATCTAGAAATTTTCCTCCTTCGGTTTTTAGAATTCTGCTAAAAGCTCTCTTGTAATAACTACAAAAAAATGATAAGACATAAAGTAGTGTTATACAGTTTTGCATTATAATGGCGAATAGGCAGAGACTTTGGTGTGGTGTGGATATGTCCAAATTAGCTGGCCTGGGGCATTAATTCCATCACAGAACTTAGGGGAAGCTGTAGCACCTGTTGAGGTTCAGGGTAAATATTTTCATGGTTAACTTGTACTGTGCTTTGTGCTGGTAGATTATCTGCTTTCAAATTAACCAGTTTAAAGCAATGTTGGGTATGTTTATGGAGATGATATTAAAGATGTGTCTGTAGGGTATAAGGTTTTGGGGACAAGTTACAAAAAGGTACAAAAAATTGAAGCTCCTTGATTATTGAAAACCTAATGTGTGGTTGCTACAGTGGTACTAAAAAAAAATAATGACATATTTACTTCCATTAAATAAAGTTACTGTCTTTGGTTTCCAGTTTCAAGTTCTCACTGTTAGAGGTAAGAATTGATCAATTCACTATTGTGGAAAAAATGCCTGGAAAAAATATGGCCTTTGGGAGATTTAGGTATGTTGCCTTTCCATTTCATTGGGTGAGACAATGTTTTTGTTTAAAGAAAAGAGTAAAAAGCAGTGTCTGAGTTACATTCCACGTTACTTTAAAATCTTTGTCATGGTAGCCTATATTTCTTTCCTTTTGAAGACAAATTCCCAGTCATCCCCTTATTTCTTTTTTTACCTCTGTCCTTGACCCTGTCATTACACTCTTGAACCCCCTTGTGTATACGTTATCTTTTTTGATACTGACCAGGATGGGTCAGTGTCTCAGATGAGGATGTTTCATTGTTTTGTAAAATGCCATATGTATGAGAGAATTTCTGAAGCTACAAAGGGCAGTTAGACATCTGACTGAAAATCAGTGTTAACTGAATACTTCACTCCCTTTCTACCTTTGAAAATCTTGCTGTATAATAATATTTCCCTCTGGAGCTGTCTGAATAAGAAAGATAACAGATGTCTATGTATCGTGATTACTTACCCAAGACATTGCTGTGTAAATCGAGTAAGTGAGGATCAAGATACTTTGTGATATGCTCTACCATGTCAAAACAGTGGCTAAATCTTTTCACTGAAGTGGTGATTAGGAAATTTATATTTAATCCAAATAGTCCCTAAGTGCCACTACAAAGAAGTAAGACTTAATTGCATTATTGTTTGTGACATATATTGTATGCAGTACAAGTTAGAATAACATGCATTGTATAAAGATTTTCAGTATCAGCTTTATTAATTGAGTGAGAGAATTTGAAAATTCTGGTGTATTAACATGCTAAATACATTTCTGCTTTCTGAAGTTCCATATATTTTGACTTAAAAGTGACTCTACCAAGGGCGACATTAATAGAGGGAATATTTAGCTATTTTTCAAACTTCTAAGTATATACAACCACTGTTTCTGCTTACTTTAACAAATAAGTAGGACAGGTTCAGTAAAACAATATGTAGCATCTAAGGAAACTGAAAAATGTGGACTGGTTGTATGAACAAAAATTTTGTAAACTGCCCACATGTCCCAGTCCCAGTGACTCTCAAGGAAACATTTACACCCGTGAGTGCCTATATTGCTTAAGAAAGTGAGATTTAGCCCACATCAGCACATCAAAATTGTGGTGCCTTTTAGCCCAGTTATAAAGCCCAGAAGCTCTAAACTTCAGTAACAGTAGCAGCAAAGATGTCATGTATAGGGCTCCAACATGGAGTAGCAGCCTAAGTAAGTGTCCATTAAATGGATTATATCTCATTTTGTAGTCCACAATATAGTTAGTGCCAGGTGACTTTAGTAATGTTTTTAATTGGGCCCATTAGATTAACTCTAGCAAAAGCCAGTCTAATTCTGCTGTCATCCTTACTGTGCATGCATGCCATTTGACTCAAATCAGTGCAGTTCTTGTGAAAAATGTTATTTCAGGCCTGTCACATGAGAGAGACATGCTTTGATGTGACCATATGATCATGGGTGACATATTTGTGGCTCAATCCTGAGAAGAGCTAAGCTCGTCCTCACAAAATAGGTAAGAATAAACTGTATTTTAGCTGGGCGAGTCATGACAAAGTATAAAAATTAAACAGAAGGACAGCTATACCTGGTTCATAAGGTCCCTGAACTACAGATTGCTGGAGGCTGGGAGATTAGTAGACTGAAGAATCACTGTATGATTATTCTGTCCTTATGCTGTTCCTATAGCAGAATAGGCATCTGCTATTGACCACTCTCAGAGACTACATGGACTTTGGCTTGAATCAGTACAACTCTTCCCTT